>NC_134859.1:57873750-58195000 GCF_049852395.1 Peromyscus maniculatus bairdii | reverse complement strand
TAACTGTTAGATAACAGTACATTTTTCTCCAAATATGTGGCATCAGCTTGAGTTTCTTATTTATTTATGGTTTTGTTTTGTTTTTCTGAAGTAAGATTTATATATAAGGAATAGGGAGATGACTTAGTGAGAGGCTGAAACAGGAGAATTGACAGGAGCTGCCAGGCCAGCTAGCCTGCCTTAGGCCACAAGAGAGACCTTGGTTCAAACAAAGTGAAAGGCTCTCACTGGCATCTAAGGTTGTCCTGACTTCCAGGAATGCTCCATGCCATGCCTGTATTCTTACACTTTCATCTTTTATCTTTCATCTCTCTCTCTCTCTCTCTCTCTCTCTCTCTCTCTCTCTCACACACACACACACACACACACACACACACACACACACACACACACACATTTACTAACTAGAAAAAAAATGCATGTAACACACAGATCTTAACCACATCATTTGAGGAGTTTTGACAAATCTGTTTCTTACCCAAACTCCTGTCTAGATGTAGCACACACGGTCATGCAGAAACTTCCCCTATCTCCTTCCCGGTCAGTGCCCTACCTTTAGGCAACACTGTGCTTTTCAGCCATGTTGACTAATAAAGAGGTTCGAGTAAGTACAACCTCTTGCTGGAGAATGTGTTTTTGTCTAGATCCTTCCAGTCAACATAGCATGTTATAGTCTACTGTTGCTTATTTTCTATTGAAAATAGAAGCTTAGAACACTCTTCACCCACAAATTACTGAATCAGAACACAGATTTATTCTCTTATAGCTGGAGAGGTCATAAGGCTGGAGATGAGTCCTAAAAGAAGTGAAGGTGCTGTTCCTCTGGATGCTCCAGATGAGGGTCTATTCCGTGCAATTCTCCCAGTTTGTACGGCTGCCTCCATTCATTCCCCAGTCATGGCCTTGTTATCCAGAGTCTGTTTCTATGATCAAGCCGCCTTTCCTCCTGTAGTCAGGCCTGCCTTTGCCTGTTGTAGATACTTACAATCACATATACAGATTACTCTCCCCACCCACCTCATGATCTTCAAGTCCCCTCTGCAATGGAGGTAACACAGACTCCCAACTATTGATTGTAAACATCTTGGGGTCCAATTAACCGTACTAGTTAGCCCTCTCTCTTCCCCTCCTTATTCCCCTCCCTCTTTTTTCCTGAATAGTACTCCTTGGAATGTACATACCACATCTAATTTGCGTGTTTGCTGGTGGATCTGTATTTGTTGTTTTCTAGTTTGGGACTATTCAGATAAAGCTAAGGCGCTGGAGAGATGGCTCAGTGGTTAAGAGCATTGTTGCTCTTGAAGAATACCTGGGTTCATTCAGTTCCCAACACCCACATGATGGCTGACAGTAGGCTGTAACTCCAGTTCCTGGGGATCTGGATCTCTCTTCTGGCCACTGAGGCCACGGGCACACAATGTACACACAAGTGGATGGGCAAACACTTACATAAAGTAAAAGTAAATACATCTAAAAATTTATTTTTAAAAAGCAAATAATGAATCTAAAAGCAAGTGTGGTGACAGATTCCTGTCATCTGAAGCTGAGGCAGGAAGATCAAGAGTTCTATCCTGGGGTTGGAGAGATGGCTCAGAGGTTAAGAACACTGACTGCTCTTCCAGAGGTCCCGAGTTCAATTCCCAGCAACCACATGGTGGCTCACAACCATCTGTAATGAGATCTGGTGCCCCCTCTGACCTGCAGTCATACATGCAGACAGAACACTGTATACATAATAAATAAATAAATCTTTAAAAAAAAAAAAGAGAGAGAGAGAGAGTTCTATCCTGGCTGACATATGAATCCCAGGCTAGCCTTGCTTACACACAGACCTTGTCTCTAAGAAATCTGCTGTAAGCATATTAATATGTAATCTCTGGTAGGCCATCAGTTTTTATTTCTCTTGGATAAATACCTAAGAAGTAGACTTGCCAGGTCATGTGCTAGGTGTATCAAGCTTTATAAACACCTGCCAGACTGTTGCCAAGGAGGCCGGCGTGCCCGCTCCTGTCTCCATTGAGTGCCCTTGCTTGCCTCCACACTGTCAGTCTTTTCCATTGTGTCCTCGTAATGTATCTGGCAGGGGATTGGTGTCTCATGGTATTTCGGTTCCACCTTCTGCTACTATCTTTTAAGCTTTATTATTATTTTTAGTTATGGGTGTGTGCCTTCAGGGGTGGGAGATGGGAGCACACAAAGGTATTGGATTTCCCTCTAGAGCTAGATCTGCAAGTGGTTGGGAACTGCCAGATGTGCTGGGAACTGAACTCAGGTTCTCTGCAAGAGCAGTTTATGCTCTTAACTACCGAGCCATCATCTCTCCAGCTCCTCAATTTCTCTTTCACTTCCTTCTTTACTTCCTTCCATTGTGTGTGTGGGGGGGTGTTGTTTGTTTGTTTGTTTGTTTGAGACATGTTTCTCTGTGTAACATCCCTGGCTATCATGGAACTTGCTTTGTGACCAGGCTGGCCTTGAACTCAGAGATCTACTTGTCTTTGCCTCCCCAGTGATGGAATTAAAGATGTTTGCCACCACCGCCTGGCAGTTTCTTTCTTGATGAATAATACTTTGAACCTTTTCAAGTGATTAGTAGCCAATGGTGTATAATTCTTTATGAGACATCCAAAATCTTTTTGTCTGCTTTTTAGTTGGGTTGCCCTTTTATTTTTTAATTATACAGATCATATGTATGTTATAGGCATAAGTTCTTGTCAAATGTATGTTTTGGGTTGGTTTGTTTTGTTTTTTGTTTTTGTTTTTGTTTTGGTATTTTTCAGTGCTGAGGATTGAACCTAGGACTTTGCTTATGCTCAGCAGACACTGTACCTCTGAGCTCTCTTCTTAGCACTGCCTTTTTGTTTTTTTAAAGTAATGCTATGTTCACATAGTTGTCTGACTGGTGCTCATTGCTCCTTTCTCAATTATAAAACATTTATTTTCACACACCCAAAATAACCCTCTGTATGTATCAGTGGTTACTTCCAACCCCACCCCCACCAACTCCCACACCACCACTTGGTGGCAGCCAGCACTCAAGTGGATGTGTTGGAGGTATGTGTTTCCTGTGTGTAGCTTAACTACTTCCTCTCTCAATGATGTTAAAGTTTTAATTCTGATAAAACCTCAATCAACTTTGAATATCTTTTTTTTTTTTTTTTGTGGCCTAGGGAAATTTTGCCTCACTGAGGTGAGAGGATGCTGGGATGCTGTTTTCTTCTAGAAGCTTTATGGTTTGTTTGTTTGTTTTAGCTTTAATGTTTAGCATTATGGTCTATCATAGATAAAAGTTTGTGGTTTGAGGAAAAGGCTGATGATATTCACTTCTTCTAGCTCCATCTGAAGAAAGACTTGCTTTTCTCTTCCACTTGTCAAACTCATACATTTACATTGTGGATGCAATTGCTAGGCTGCTGTCACAGTTTGATTGGGAAGCGTTAATCAAATTCTGCTTGTCTCATGTTTGTCTTCCTCATGAAAGAGTAGATGTGGTTGAGCATTACATCTAATAGAACTTAAATTCAGTGCATATTATATTTGCCTAGAAATATGTAGGAAGTTGCAGGTAGATGCTTGATAACAGTTTATATCACATGGAATTATTTCAAGGTACAAAATTGTGTCATTGTTTTCTAACAAGTATTCTCCATGTTAAATTTTGAAAGATGGGCCATCTAACAGAACATGCATGTACTCTTTCTGTGTTTTCTGCAGGTTTTGTGCATTTTGTTGTTACTCATGGTGACAAACTCTGGCTTCTACCTCATGAGCTAGCAGTTGAATTGTTCTTCTGGGTTTGGCTCATGTGGTCCTACCTGTACAGTACTTTCTCTTATACAGGCTAAACAACCATAAACAAAAATGCTGAGATGCAGTGTGCTTCCAGAGTCTTAAAGTACTGGACTTCCAATTCGAGATGCTCATTCAGTGAAGCTTGTACACATATCCCCAGATCTGAACAACTCGCACATCTGAAACATTTCTGGTCCCAAGTAATTAGAGATACTCAACCCGTAATGTAGAGTTCTCTCCTTTGCCCAGCTCTTGCTTGTGAACTCCCACAGCCTGTTCTAGCAGGCTACAGCTGTTTGTCAAGGTGTCTTAACTTTCCCAACTAAGCCCCAGGTTCATTAAGGCCTAGAGAATTTGTCAGTCAGTCATGCCCCTATTATGGCTGCTGAAGGTAAGCAAGGACCCTTCAAATGATTGTGTAGTCAGACAATGGGCATTTTACCATTTTTTGAGTTGGAGGCAGAGGAAGGGAATGTGTTTTACTGATGGTTTGGCCATGGAGCACAAAGTTAGGTTCTTTGCACACACCCACACAGACATACACATAATTGTATTTTTTTAAAGATCTTTTTAGAACACTAAGAACTGAAGTGAGTGTTAGACACTGGTAATTCCAACTTCATGAGATCACTGTACGAATCTAGGCAACATGCTTTTGGGCTCAGGTACATTACAGAACCAGACTTAGAGTGATCTTAGGGTGATGTGGTGTCTAGTCCTTTTCTCTGAGCTCTGTGAGTAACTGAAGATTGATTGTACTCAGTAGTGGTAACATTCTTACAAAAGCTGACCTTGGCAGTGTTTGTTCCTGACAGTGTGCATTCACGATCATGGATGGGCATCAGAGAAAGTATCTTGCCTGAACAACTTTACTTGAGTGACGGGTTTCTTTCTTCCACTTGAAAGACATGTAAAATTTGAAATCATCTGAAACTCAGGAGAGCTCTCAGGTCTGCAGGTTGTAGTTAATAAATTAATGTTTTGATTCTCATGCAGATTTTTTGCAAGTGTCCAGAGGCAAGTTAGATCCATTAATTAAGTGTTCAGGTCTGAGTGGCTTTCTTGTTCTTCAGTAATCAAAGCATTTAAAGGTTAAAAAACAAACTTCATGACTTCAGACTCCTTGACTGGCAGCTGGGTCCCAGTGAAATAGTGTCTCCTGAGGCCTTTCACAGACCGGGCAAGGAGTCTCGTCTGGAGCTAGGGAGCAGTGCTTGTTTCTGAAGACTGATGCTTGGTTTCTCTATAACTTAAAAATTCGCCTTGTGTTTGAAGCCACTCTGCACCAAACCCGGCCTGTGTCTTAGTGTGTGAGGAAGATGCCTGTGACTTCCTCACAGTTCATTAGCTACTACCTCACTCTTAAGGGGGACATATTTTTGACATCGGTCATTTTATGCCTGTCCTTTCTAGACCAGAACAACCCAGCAGTAAGCGAAAGACCTTTGGCTCCCCATCCAATCAAGATCACTAAGACAGTAACTCCCAAGGATCCAGCTGTGAAAATCTTGTTAGAGAGGCCCTGCAATGCCAAGTAAGTGGCAGTACATTGTGATTTTTTTTCTAGTTGGTGGCACTGAGTATAGTTAAATTCTTCATCCCTTTAGTTCCAACAGAAATTGTTTGGAGCAAATGAGTTCTTGCAGACTCTGAGGCGTCAGTAAGACAGTGGTTCTGTGGTGGGCATTGAACACTTGCATTGTAAGGAAGCCTCCAGCACCTGGCAGCATTTAGCTGGCGTTCACGCTGGCATATATGAGTTGTGCTGACACTTAGTGGGAGTTTTATTTCCTCCTGCTCCTGGATCAGGAGCACCTGCAGTGTTGAGGATTAGTGTGATTGGAAGAGAAGTGGGCAGTGATGGTAGGAGGCTGAGTTTTGTTCAGTATGAGGGGACAAACCCTCGTGGTACAGGAACAGCTCACCCTTGCTTACACTTGGATGCCTCCATCCTTCTTGTGTGTTCTCAGCTCACTGGATGAAAGTCTGGCAACAGAGGAGGAACCAGAGAAAAGAGAGGCCCCCTTTTCCTCCGTCGGAGAAGATCTGCATCAGAAAGAAGGCCGAACTCCCCTCTTTGTCCCTCCAGGGATGCGGCACAGCATTGGTGATTACTGTAGCCAATTTGAGCAGTTCCTACGGATCATATCTCATGAGGCTGTAGGCTCCTTCAACCCATGGCTAATAGCTGAAAGGTCAGTAAAATTTCCGGGTCTCTATTACAGGCCAAGGGCCAAATCCTAGACTTGAAGAAGAGCTGGAGAAAGGACTAGCTGAGGTCTTAATCATTGCTTTGGGGTTCCAGTGGCTGCTCATGGCTTGGCGAGCAGCCTCCTCTATGAACTGCTCTTCTTCTGATAGAGGAAGCCATGAAAACATCACGGGCTCTGCCACCTGGAGGAGCAGAGTGCCCTGCAGTTTCCTCTCAGGCAGACTGTCAGGCCAAGCTCAGGGAGCCGTAAAACGTTGTAGACTGGGGGACTTAAAACACCAAGACTGTCTTTTCACAGTCTGGAGGCTGGGAGTTATCTAAGGTCCAAGTGTCTGGTGGGTGTCCCCTTCCTGCTCTGACCTCTGTTGACAGATGTCCTCTATCCTCTGGGGGCATTGTTCCCATCATGAGGACTCTCCCTTGTGACCTCATTTGGACTTCATTGTCCTCCAGGCCTAGGCATCATGTGGAGTTAGGGCTTCACGTGAGAACACAAATACTCAAGTCAGGGCTCAGCTCTTGATGCTGTTGTTGAGGCTTGTGCTCCTTCAGAGAGCACAAGTGTTGCTGGGCAAGAAGTAGCCATTATCAAGTCCTCATGTCGAGACACACTGGCCTTGACAAGCAACAAGCTTCTGACTGCACTAGTCCTCATTCACCTCTCTCCTGTACCTCCAAGGACCTCCTCCAAGTATTGCTTTAGTACAAGTGCAAGGTGGTGGTTGTCCTTGAGCAAAATAGTAGATTGTTTGTATCTTTCTTAAGTTTGAAACATGCTTATTTTCATTCTTGTATTATATATTTATAAGCTTTTGATATCCTGCACTGCTTCTCCTTAAGTTATTGGACCCCATGTACTGCCCTGGGGCAAGGTGTACACTAAGAAAGAAGACTTAGGACTTCAGGGAACCTGGATTCCAACATGGGACATCCAAAAACATGGCAAAGCCATTTCAAAAGAAATTGTGCTTGAGCATAGGAAGCAGCCAGTTTAGATTGGAAGAGGAAGACTGGACAGGTCAGGAAGGATGTTGCTCTGAGGCAGAGTGAAGAAAGCTGAAAGGAAACCCCATGCCATATGCCACCTGCTGTGCCAAGTGAATGAGAAGTGCCCTGTGTTTCCTTCATAGTTTAGTGGAGAAGCAGTGGTAGGAATATAGAGAGGGAAGCAGATACAAAGACTGGTCACTTCCAGAATGACACATTTCTGCTTCCAGAAACGATACACGTGGTGATTTGAACCACCTCTCCCCTGAGGATAACTGTTAATAGAAAAGCTGGATTAAAAATAAAATGTATACACTTGACAGCATCTAGTACTAACTAGGTAATGAAGAATAACTAGGTCAGGACCGTGGAGAAGACTAGTGCTCAGCCCACAGTATGGTACTGAATGGTTCACTCTGGATGAGAACACATCCACAGCCTCCTTAGGTCAGAAGACAGAGGTTAGAATCCAGAGGTGCTATCTTTCTGCCTTGTAAAGTTTCTTTACTTCATTGTTTGTGGTGCTGGTGTTGAATCCAGGACCTTGTATGTTCCAGGCCAGCCCTCTACTGCTGAGCTACATCCCCAGACCTTATATTACTTCTGCTTGAGGCCTTGAAAGCTTGCGTTCTCTGCAAGTGCAGGCGACCTGGATGTATAGGTCTTCTTACGGACTGTACTCAATGCTACATCTTCTCAGTTGCCGAGGTGACTCTGGATTCTCTTGTTCTCCAGGCTCCATATGTAAACAAACATGTATTTTCTCTGGAGGAAAATAATGTCATCATGGGAGACTTAATTTATTTCTATAGTTTTCAAAAGCAGTGTCTAGTTTATAGTGAAAATAGCCAGATATGAGAGAGAGACAATAGTTAACAGCACATCCACACCAGCTCCAAATAGTGAAGCTGTTTACAGACCCAAATAACTGCCTGTGTGGCCATAGAAATAAAAGACACAACTCAGAATTTTGCCAGAGGACTGGGAGCTCATCAAAATCCAAACATACACCCAAAGATAAAAAATATACTTCCTGAAAGGAGGAATGTATTGGATAGGCTCGATAGTGAATTAGATACAACAGAAGAGATACTTGGAGGCTTGGAATGTGAAACAAAATTCAGATATCTCCAGAGTGGTATAGAAAGGCAAAATTGAAGATGAAAAGTAAAGACAGGAAGATCGGGAACATAGAAGACCAAGCAGTATGATCTAATATATGTGAGGTTATGGTCTTTGAAGGAGAGGAGAGGAAGAAAATTAGTCTGAAACAATATCCAGAGAGATAATGGCTGTCGTCCCCAAAGGAACAAGTCATAAAGACATAGGAAAGCAAAATGTAGGAAGTCTGAAAATATCCCTGTATATTTATTTATTAATTATAGAGGGAAAATAGTGATTCATAAGGAAGAAGCCTGACAGACATCACCACAACTGAGTGGTCAAAATCAGCAGTCATCAGTAAAGGGAAGAGCACCTAGGGGACACAGTAGCCCTCTTTGAAATCTGTTCCAGAAATATGTAGCTGACAATGATTGTAAGGGAATACTAGACAACCCCAGATACGAGGACGGTGTAAGAAAAAAAAAAAAGAACTTTACTCTCAAGAAATGTTATAGTCATGAAAGGGAAACTGAGGAACTTATTTTAAATGAAAGTAGACTAAAGAAACATGACAACTAAATAGCCTAGATTGGATCCTGAAAGATAAAAAGTTTTAATGGCATTATTTGGATGATCGGCAAGGTTTGAATAAAGTCTGTAGGTAAGATTAGCTAATGGTTTATAGTGATGTTACTACAGCTGTCTGCACGGTGTCTTTTCCAGGACACACTGAAGTTCTTGAGGGATACCAGGTCTGCAGCATTCTCTGCAACAGTTTTAAATGAAGAAGGCTGTGTATTGTGTGTGCATGCATATGTTTATATAGAGACATCTGGGATTTGGAGGACCTTGCCCTTTCCCACAGAGAAAGCATGCACCTTCGCTGAGCTAGGGCTGGGCTGTGGCCAGGCCATTCATTTCCAGTCACCTCTAATGTCAGCATCTCAAGGGTGAGGGCCATTTGTCTTTTGGTGCTTTTGCAGGACTTGGGGATCTGGGTGCTACCATCTTAATTTGTGGGAGACCCAGGCTCCTCACCTTCTTTTTCTTCTCCAGAAGTGTCTTCACTCTTCTGGGCTTCTGGATCTCCACACAATTTCCAAGTTGATTTACTAGGTTTTCATGAATACTGAACAGTTCCGTGTTTGGCTGCCCACGCCTTCAGCTGTGTCCTTTGTCTTCCAGCTTTTCAGATGAGCTGGTAGATGAAGCCCTGGGGGCCGTGGCTGCGGAGCTGCAGGATGTGTGTGAAGACTATGCAGAAGCTGTGTTCACCTCAGAGTTCCTAGAGGCTGCTGCATGAAAGTGGTCCAGGCAGGGCCCTCATATCTCTGGAGGAGAGACAGCACCACCCTGTGTCAGCCCATGGGGAACCTTTGTCCTCAGCTGCCCACTGAAGGGAAATGCCAGTGAGGTCATCCTCACTCTGTATTCTCTCCTTGTCTTAGCAGTGGTTCTGGAAGTTACAACAGGGTGGGTTATGTTTCTTAGTGCCTGAGGAACATGAGAGGATTATAATGAGACAATATTTTCAGAATGTGTAATTTTCCTGCTGAAATGGTGTGTTCATTCCTCTGACTCAGTTTAAAGATCAAAATGTTTTGAAAGGTAATGGATAAAGACATTTCACATACGAATCCCAACTTCAATTGAACCACAGGGGAGGGCCAATCATTGCTAACCCAAGTGCAGTCACTGTCTGCTCCCAGCACCCGGCTCCCGTGGTAAATGTTCCTCACATTGTCACTGGTGCTGTCCTGTGAGGACACCTGTCCCTACTGGGTGGCAACCAACATGGAATGCAGAGTGTAGTGATACCACCAAGCCGCTGCTCAGCAACAGTAGGAGTGGGCGGTCCAACACACGGGCCAAACACCTTCCCCAAGGTTTACTTCCTAGGGGATTTTTCACGTTTTCAGTTCCTTGGAGTCATTTATTGCTGTTTTGATACATGCAGGTATGAAAAGCATTTCTCTGAATGCAGGAAATTTGAGGCTAGGAGAGGGCAGACCTTCCCCATGCCAGCTCACTCTCCCAGAGGGCAGAAGGTCCTCTCCACACCACAGAACATCCCATCTGAAGGAGGGAGCCAGGTGGGTGACTAGAAGACTTTTGGACTCTCCAGGGGACCGAAGATGCCCATATGGCCTTTTGAAGGCTCATAGGTCCTGGTGCTAAGATTTTCAGAAACTCTGAATTGAGAAAAAGAAGTGTGTATAAAAATAAGGCAACTGCCTGAAAAAAAGTTTGCCTGGGTCAGTTATTTGCGTGAGGTTTGGGGAAAGAATGGAAGAGCAGAGGGAAAGATGTGCCCGAGGACTCACGTGAGTCTGGCTACTGCAGACGCCGTAAGCAGCCTCCGTGATTGTTCCGAAGGTATTAGAAGTTCAGGTGATGAGTTAAGTGCTTGGTCACACTTATTTGTACAAAACTGATTTCTGTTTAATGTTTTCTTGCTTAATGTTACATGACCTCAGAATGTAAAGGACATCTAGGGGTTTGTAGTCTTCAGTCTGGAGAGTTAAAGGTGCACTTGAGCCAGTAAAGCACTTGTCATTGGTAGTGTGAAGTCACTTGTGTGGCAGTTTTTACTGTGATGATTTAAAACAAAAATAAACTCAGCATTTTAAATTGTGATCATGTCTATTTGAAATAATTTACATCTCCTTTTTCCCACAGGCAATATGAAATGGGATTTACAGAAACCACTGAGAATACTTTTGTATTTGATATGAACATAGTGGACTATTTGCTACCTCAGAGAAAAATAAATGCTAATAAAACCTAACATTTATTGAGCACATACTAGAATATTGCTCTAAAGGTGTTCCCTGCACTAACTTAATGCTTGTGTACTCTGTATGAGACAGACACCATCATATCTCATTAGCAGATTAGAGCGGGAAGGGAGAAATTGGGCCAGCTAGTCTGTGTTCATGGAGTCACTCACTCCCAAGAAGATTACAGTGCCTGCCCCTGCCTCTCCTTGTCTCTAGTGTCCTAGACACTGCTTCTGGAGCAGTGCCTTTGCTAAGTACTTCTTGCTGAGGCCTGTCCTTGCTGATGACCTGCTGCGCCAGGTGACTGCCATTAGCTCAGGTGGATGAGCGAGCTTAACCTCTGCCTTGTGCCCAGATCCTTGTGGCTCTTGGCAGCCACAGTAAGACACAAAAGTAAACCACAAGAAGTAAGAATTTGGAAATGAGAGGTGATCCTCTGACTTTAGATGCTCCTGCATGCAGCCTTGCAGCCAGACCGCTAGAGGTTTTGCTTTGTGAAAAAGGGCTGAGCACATTTGAGTCATTCTCTAACTCCCTTTGGTTTTCTCAGGGCCTGTTGACAGCCTGTTTTAGAGAGCCATGCGTGAGTTGAGGATGTTTGTGTTGCCTGAGCTCCCCCAGTTTGCTGAGATGCTTGTGTGCTCTGTAGTGTTCCTTTCCGTAGGCCGGCTTTGACTGCCAGCCTCTGTCTCACCTGTTTAGTCCTTGTCTCCAGTGAAGACTTGAGGGCAGGAATTCTTGTTGCTTGTTGCTCTGTAGGTTCATTTGAATTAATGTACCGGGGGTGGATCACACCCAGTACATTATCCACAGATAGGTGTTGACTTTGTGTGACCCTGGCAGAAGGCCATCTAGGAGGGTGCACATTGGTCCCTAGAGTCTACTGATGTTGGCTTCCAACTCATTGTGGAGAACTTGTCTCCCTCTACCTAGACTGGGGGAGAGGGTGCCCCAGATGCTCCTGGGCCTTAGTCAGGCTGCTCCTGTTAATTGGATGTGGGGCAGGCCCAGGGCTAGAGAACTGAGTGGGGTCCAGGTGGGAATGTGACCCTACCCCTTCTTCTTGGTATGGTTGTCTTTCCTGTACCAGGGTGGTATGCTGAAGGGGAACAAGGGTGATGAGAGAAAGTTCGTACCCTCCTCCCCGCACTAGGTCCAGGTGCCTGCCTCCCTGAACTGGGGAGCTCCAGCAGAGTGAGCAAAGGGGGCAGGGCTGAGAGGGGACACAGTGGCCACAGGCTGCAGGTGGAAGAGCCCAAGTGAAGCAGAAGGACCACATTTAGAAGCTCCTGTGTCCTGAGTGCAGTTAGTGTGTTAGTTGGACACTGGTAGGAACTGCCTGCAACAGCTGAAAACCAAGGTGTACCCTTACTGTGGCTCCTGGTCACCGTGGAGGCACCCTTTGGAGCAGTGGTTCTCCACCTTCCTAACGCTGTGACCCTTTAATGCAGTTTCTCATGTTGTGGTGACCCCCAACCATCACATTATTGTTGTTTCTAATATTGCTACTGTTATGAACCATAATGTTTTCCAACGGTCCTTTGGGGGTCGCAACCCATAGGTTGAGCGCCACTACTTTGGAGGGTTCCTCTAAGCAAGCCCCACGCAAGGCAGAAGGCAGCAGTGATCTAGCTGTATGTTCTTACCACTGCTGACCTCCCATCAGCTCTCAGCTGGTGCTAGAGCTGTTTCTAGTCAGTGTCAACATGGGTGTGTATTTCAGTAGCCAACAGTGTGGGTCTGGGTTGGAGGGGCTCCTGTCGGGCATGCTGTATGTTTACTCTTGGTCCTTAGTAAGGACCCCTCCAAAGCTAGCCTTGCTTGCTGACGCCTGTGAGCAGCCCATCTTCCCCCGTGGGAGTGCTGTGCCGAGTCCCCTCTCTAGCCTGCCAGGCCTCTATCCTCTAACACAGGCTTTCAGCAGTCCACCCAGGGCCTTGTGTGTGTCTTCAGTCCAGCCAGAGCTCGCACACACCCTATTAGGTGTCCCCCTTGCCACTGCCCTTCCTAGAATACTGAGTGTGCGCAGTCTGCCTCACTGGCCCTTCCTCCCCACCCCCCATCAGCGTCTCATGTATCCCCAACCAAGAATGGCCCTGGAGAAGACCTTAGCATCTCTCCCTTCAGCGGCTCCTGACCTTGCTGCAGTCTCCTGCCAGGGCACTTGTGCACAGGCCACCGCAACAAGAGCCAGCCTCTTCCTGGTAGAACCATCCGTTTCCCTGGCCCAGGGTCCTACAGCTTTGGTCTCTCCCTTTCCCGCTCCAATACCATGAAGTCCTCTGTGGGGAGCCTCCGAAGTCCTGCCCTGTGGTTTCTGAAGCGTCTTTACACTATCCGCAGGCCAGCCGTGAAGCATCATGGCGGCTTCTGGGGGCAGGGCTGAGAAGCGGGCTGCTCATCAACTTTTGTGCTCTGACAGCCCTTCTGTTACACCACACCCCTGCTCCCAGGCACTGTGGCCCCTCGCTGTCACTGCAGCCCTCCACCCTGTCCCCTTCTGCGTTTGCTCTTTGGGTTTCATACCTACACTTGCCAGGCGCCCTCCCCTAACCCCTATCTCTATCCTAGTCCCTGCCTCCCTCCCCAGGATTTATCCTCAGCTTTTCCCAAGTGTCCCCCCTCCCCACGTGTCCACTCCTCTGACTTCCTGGTCTTGGTGAGGTCTCCTAAGACCTCCCATTCATGGGCTCCAAGTCACTAGGCTGTACTGAGAAGTCCCGTGTATGTATGTTCCTGCCCCCCAGCTTGGGTGGAGCCTCCAGTTCCCCCCCAGTCTGCCTCTCAGTGCCTGAGAGCTCATGGGCATGAGGAATTCCAAGGAGCTTCTGGCCCAGGAATCTGTGTTCCAGGGGGGCAAGAGTACTCAAGTCCTCAGGCTCCCCAAGTCTAAGCTACATTTGACCTAGAAAAACCTGGCAAACACTGGTTACTCAGGTGCACACAGGAAGCAGGGACCGTGGAGACTGGGCCAGCAACTAGAATGTTTGCAGAATTCTTTAGAATTCTTCAGGACCCTTAAGACCTCCCAGGAGAGCCACAGCTCTGAGGTACTCTGAGAGATCAGAGGGTTTTCATCATCACCGATACCTAATGGAGTTATCCAGAGCAAGAGCGACTGTACGTGCGCTTGGGTTTACCACCAGCTCACATCTACCCTGTCTTAAGACTCCCGGGTGCCTTTCGATATATACTGTGCTCTCCCTGGGTCATAGAACAGCCCCATGTGTACCAGTAGTAGTTCAGGTGGTTGAAATCCCCTGTGACTCCCATACCTTAGTTTCCTCGTCTGTAATGTGGACAAAAAAAATGATACCTGCCCAAGGTTATTGTGAAGATTAGAGGATATGGCCATGAAGACAGAGACCAGCACATGGCTGTAAGTTCTGATATTTAGTCACTGTTAGGTTTTTTACAGAACCTGTTAGGAGAGAGCCTTGGCATGCACCAAGCAGCCGGGCTCAGAATGTGCTCCTGGCCTCTTAAGTCACTTTTTTCTGCTCACTGTCCTGTGAGGATCCTTGCTGTGTCCTTCCGTCTGGACACCTGGTGGTGCTTCTCTAGCTTTGTCTTTTTCTGCCCTGGGCAGCACATCTCGGGCCTGTCCAGCTGCTCTGCTGTCCTGCCTCAGACCCACACCTTTGTCTAGGCCCTCAGGTTCACCAGAACTTTCTAAACTGGATCACAGCCTTATGCAGTAGATGCAGTATCAGTTGTCCCATTTTACAGATGGGAAAATCGAAGCTTATGGACTTGATTAGGGCCAACTAGACAGAGTGACAAAGCCAGAAGCATCAATCTTCATCTTTCACCTCCAGTTCCAGTTTCCATTTCATCACAGTTGTGTGGATGCCAGGGTCCAGGGAAGGGGACTGCAGTATTTCAAGCCAGGCTTGGTGACAGCTGTTTTGTGATTGGAAAATCTCCACCTCACGTGGCTTCAGTTTCATCTGTAGAATGGGTTAATACTCTCCATCTCTGTGTTAGTGTGAGAATCAAATGAGCTGGTAGAATGACGGCACTTGGCCACACCCAGGTGATGGAGTGACTTGACTGTCAGTGAGCTTACAGAGGCCAGCTTCAGGCAAGGTCCAGCCTGAGCGAGAAAGTAGGGGACAACGGAGGCACATGAAGATGGAGAGGATGAAAAGGGTGCCAGCAGCTAGACTAGAATATGGGCTCTGTGACAGGCTGCCTCAAAAAGAAGATCTATGGCCCAGTCGCCTTCATCCGCTCAGAACCAAGCACAGTGGCAGTCATACAGCAGGGCCACAGTAACTACTCGCTCCCACTAAAAATGAAGACTGCACTTGGATTTGACAGCTGGTGGATCTAAGAGTCGTCTACTTGAGAGCTCAGTGGATAGCATGCTTGCTCAGTGGGGAGCATGCTCAAAGCCTCAGGTTCAGTCCCCAGCACCAAATAAACAGCACATTGGTGCACATCTGTAATCCCAGCACAGAGGAGCTGGAGACAGGGGGACCAGAAATTCAAAGTCCCACATGGAGCCACATGGGTACCAACAGCCCAGTTAGCATTCACGGCACCAAGACCTTCATCTTTCCAAGATGGGCCCTGGCCTATCTCATTGGCATTGGCCACTTCCAGTAATGAGACACATTCCCATCTAATCCCTCTGCTCTGATTGGTCAGGTCAGAGACACCCGTCCTCTAGAACAGAGGATGGCTCACCGCTCAGGCTGGACCTTGCCTGAAGCTGGCCTCTGTAAGAGTAGTGACAATCAAGTCACTCTATCACCTGGGTGCGGCCAAGTGCTATCATTCTACCACCTCATTTGATTCTCACACTAACACATGGACTGCACCTGGGTGGGAAACGTAGACAGGAGGAGTTGATGGTAGCCAAGCAAACACAGCCAGGAAACGTGAATGAAGTGTGCTAGCTCCCTGGTGGAGGTTGTAGCCCAGGCACTTGGCACAGGAAGACCCAAGGTTCAGTTCCCAACACAGAAGCAAAACAAACACACCATTGTCTCTAGGTGAGGTAGCAACAAATCGCAATTTGTGCTCATGTGAAAGTTCACTGTGTATATAGAAACACCAAAGCGGGCAGGATGGAAACGGGGCTGAAGCAAAACGAAGAAAAGGAGGGATTCGTTTCTGCTGAATGAGGACGGCAGTTGGTTTGAATTAGACCTTGAACAGTAGATAGTTCAGACTGTACTCAACGAGAGAGAGAGGGGAAGGGCCCGCCAGCAGAGGGGACTGCACAGACAAGGCTCTCATGTCCTGAGGAAGGTAGACACGGATGTGAATGTACTACGTGGTTCAGACGGCATGGGTGCTGGAGGGCTTCAGCTGAGGCCTCTCCACATCGTCTCAGTGCAGGTGAACAGGAGAGCTTCCTGGACTTGGAGGCTGGCTGGATAGGAGGTGGCAGCAGTGGCTTCAGCCTTATTCATTTTTTTTTTCTTTTCCTTCTGGCAAGGAATTTCATCCAGCTTCAAGAAGATGCCCTTGAACTAGAATGGGCAGCTCCCTCCACCCCTGTCCCTTCCTTCCCTTGAAAGTGAGGTTTGCCCTAGATTGCCCTCCAGCTCTCTAATCTTTATTCCAGGTCTAAATGGGGGAGTCTACTGGGAGCCCCCGGGCCCTTGCCAAGTGCTCCATCTGTGTTAATCAATCCTTCTGAAACCCAAACCGGCATACGCTCCAGCCTCACAATAAACGTGGAAAGAGTCTGTAGGCGCCTGGCTTTTCCGGCGAATGAGAAAATGGATTGGGAACAATGGGAACTGTGCTAAGGGCGCTGCAGAGGGGCAGATGCTGAGGACTGAGTGGCCATGTCAGGGGCAGGTAAGCCGCACGCACGACAAAGGCCCTGCGGGCGGGCGTGTTCTGTCAGCTCTCTGGCTTGTCTGCTCTGTGTGATGGAGGAGTCCTGGCAATTACAAGACCTGCCCGATCTCTTCCCAGCCCTCCCAGCTTTTGTCACCCATTTAGGTGGCTCTCTGGCCAGCATTTGCTTTCAGAAATTCCAGGCATGTGTGCTAAGTGCGGGGTCACCTGGATACTCAGGTCTTCATGGGAACAGTCCAGGCCGGGGCTCTGGGACCTGTTCTTTCCCTGTCAATGTGTCTGGTCCTCCTTCCATTCAGAGCTGGGGCCTGTTACCGTTGGGAGGCTGCTGCTGCTGCATTGTCTTATGAGCTGTATGTGTGACAGGCCCCCTGAGCCCGAGGGACAGGATGCCAACCAGAGAGCTCCCCAAAGCTTTAACTAACTGGTAGCTGTTCACAGCTCCTAGTCAGGAGCAAGCCCCGGATTCCCCCACATGGACTCCAGGGACTGTTTCCATCTGAAGAAAGGGATCAAAGCAGGGGTTATTGCTAATCGCAAATGTCAAGATCCCTTTAAAACCCGATCAAGCCTGGCATGCTGGGGCACACCTATAATCCCAGCTCTGTGGGAGGCTAAGGCATTAGGAGTACAAGTGTGAGCAAGCTCAGGCAACACCGAGTCCATGGCCAGTCTGAACAGCTCTGGGAGACCTTGTCTCAGAAGTAAAGCAGGGATGAGGTAGATAGAGCTCAGGGGTAGAGCCACTGCCTAGCACGCACAAGGTCCTAAGTTGAATGGTAGCACAGAGGAACAGACAAAATTCTGGTCAAAGCCCTGGATCCCTAGGGAAAAACACAGGTAAATGCACATTCAAATAGTCACATAAAAATAACCACATCGGCGAGCGGCGGTGGGCACACGCCTTCAATCCCAGAACTCGGTAGGCAGAGCCAGGTGGATCTCTGTGAGTTCAAGGACAGCATTGTCTACAGAGTGAGATCCAGGACAGGCACCAAAACTACACAGAGAAACCCTGTCTCGAAAAACCAAAAGTAAATAAATATATAAATAAATAAACAACCACACATATACACAAGCACATGCATGAATATATGTGTAATGTAAATGCACATGTGTTCGTTTATACACACACATGCATGGATGGATGTATGGCCTTGTATGCACAAATACATGTATACACAAGATCTCTTGTCCAGTTTTAGGGCCTGGGATACCCAGGTCCAGGAAGGCCAAGCCTCAGGTTATGCACCCAGAAACCAAGTCCTGGCTCCACCCCTTCAACATGCTGAAGTTGTTTATGCATGTTCTTTGCACCAAGCCTTTTCCAGTATCTTATCCAGAGGCGGGGGGTGGGGGGGTGGGGGGGTGGGGGTTGGGGGGGGTTGGGGGGGGTTGGGGTGTGTGTGTTGGGGGGTGTTATTACCCTCTTGTCTGCAGATGAGAACAAAAACCCAGAGTGGAGCGGGACTCCCAGGAAATCACAGAAAGCAGTGTGTGTGTGTGTGTGTGTGTGTGTGTGTGTGTGTGTGTGTGTGTGTGTGTGTGTGAGAGAGAGAGAGAGAGAGACAGAGACAGAGACAGAGACAGAGGTAGAGACAGAGTCAGAGACTGGAGAAGACCTCCAGTCTTCTTCTCAGCTTGTGGCTGGTTCCACCTCACCAGCGTTTCCTCTGACTGGTTAGCTATTGCTTATTCTTTATGCATGAAACATGCATGAAACAAAAACCAATTCATACCCCCACCCCAGGAATTTATAATGCTTTCACTTATGGGGTGAAGGGTGTGTGTGTGGGAGTGGGGGAGGAGTGAGAAATCCACTTCCTGGTTGAGATCCACAGGATCTTGGCCTAATGCTTATGGTTAAGATCTGTTTCAGATGGCTTGCCTCTGAAAATCCTAGATGTTCTGATTTCCCCAAGAGGAACTATTTCAATGTCCTGATATTGAAAACTTCACAGCTTATAGTAGCCCCAACGTGACACCCACAGCCCTTTTGCTGGCCCAGCTAGGGTGCTGGACATCTGGAGGCCAGGACCCCTTGGCTGCAGTTTCCTGTGGAGGTACACTAGATCCCTTCCTGCCCGGTGCGCTGCTGAGTGCCTACTGCAGGTTCAGAGTACCTGGCTCAACTCACATGCCTGTTACAAGGGTGTGTGTGTGTGTGTGTGTGTGTGTGTGTGTGTGTGTGTGTGTGTGTGTGAAGGGGTGGGGATGGGGGGGAGCACTGTGTTTTCTGAAGCTTTCTATAACCTTTAACCTTGGCAAGGCTTTGAGAGGTTGTTGGGTCTATGAGATGAACCTGCCCCCACTGTCTTGTTTGGAATTCATGGTGTTAGTTCCCATCACACTTTTATTGGTCATGGCCGCACTACTCCTTCCATATTATAGTGTTTGGATTCCAGGTCCCCAACCTGGGATGTACTCATCCAGTCTAGCATTGGCCAACAAGGCCTGGCCTGAATGAGAAAAAATAAAAAAATAAAAAAATAAAAATAAAAAGATGTTCCTTTCTGAGCCATTGGCTTTCAGATCATTTTAGGTTTGGTGTATTATGGTGGGAGAGAGGTGCTGACAGGCCAAGCCTTTGTTCAAAGAAAAGATGGGTACTATGCTTGTAGCTCCCGGCTCTCTCAAGCTGCCTCAGTTCCTGTCTACTTTCTAAGCCATTCCTTGGGGTTTCCTTTTACTCTCTCGAGAGAACCTGGCAGACTGCTTATAAACTCCCTTTGGACTCCTGGGGCCTGAGTCTATTCCTTACAATGGGAGCACATTTGTCATCTGGACCTCCTATGACTCCTGCAAGCCATGCAGCCTGAACAGTTTGCATGAGCCGTTCCCTGGCAGCAGGGGCTGGAAAAAGAAACTTTCTTGTGGGCATACAGAGGGAAGAAAGGAAGGAAGGAGAGAGGAGACAGACAGACAATTGCTCCTCCACTGTGTGTGTGTGTGTGTGTGTGTGTGTGTGTGTGTGTGTGTGTGTGTGTGTTGTATGCACATATATTTACACATGTGGGGGCAAACGTGGGGTTCACATGCTTGTGCATGTGGAGGACCAAGGCTCACTTCTGGTATCTTCCTCAACCATGCTCAACCTTATATATGGAGGCAAGACCTCTTAATTGAACATAGAGCTCTCTGATTCAGCTAGTCTAGCTGGCCAGCTTGTTCAGGGGTTCCCCTGTTTCTGCTTCTCAAATGCTGGGGTTACAGGCAATCCAACATACCCAACATGAGCGCTGGGAATCGAGTCCGGTCCTCATGATTTCATGGCAAGTGCTTCTCCTGCTGAGCCATCTTCTCGGGCGCTGCCTTATTGTTTGAGATGACGTCTTTCGCTGAACCTAGAACCCACCAACTCAGCTCTACTAGTTGTCAGCCCCTGCAAACCTCGCATCTCTGCCTGCTCAGTGCTGCTGTGCCCTAGAGGATGCTGAGGACCCCAGAACTCGGGTCCTCATGCTCACACAAGCGCTTTCCTGGCAGAGCTGTCTCCCCAGCACCGGGTTTGTTTGGTCTTGTTTTAAGGTCACCTTATTACCTGGATCTCAGCTTGTCAACCATACAGCATGCATGGTACTGGGCACACCGGGCTGGGGTGGGATACAGTGGGGCAGCATCAGGTTATCCTTCTGACTAGTCAGCTCCCTCCTTAGTGTCAGGGAGGCCCCGCCTACAGGGGATTCCCTCACCAGGTGCTCCCAGCCTGTCCTTCAGCAAACACGGTCCCTCCCCTCTCCGTGTCCCTTGTAAATTCTATGACTGAAAGGAAAAGGGCCGACGAACACTTTCCTTTTTAGCCTTTGCTTTCTGCCCTTAGAAACAGATTTATATAAAACAACCAGGAGGGATTTCTAGAACCACATTTCTATTCCCCAGCAGCCTTTCTGTGCCAAGATATTTCCTTGATGGACTGCAATCCTTCAGCCTGCAATTTAATTGGCACCTGCTTGGTGAAATGTCCCCCACCGAGGCTTGCCGAGCGGCTGGGAAAGGGCTGTTTCCATCTCCGTGATACCGGGAGTCCCTGGGGTGTCCTTTGCCTCGGCATGTAATCTAGTATATCTTTAATAAGTGGAGTCAATTCACTTTCAAAACCCTTGTAAAAATTCAGCCTTTTAGTCATTCTGACCAGAAGCATTCAAATTGCAATATGAATAGACAGCCCTGCAGCCCAGGAGATCTGCCTGGGAGACCAGCTTGCCAGTTACATTGATAGCCCTGGGAGGCCTCTGCCCAGACAAAGGCAGTCACATCAGTGCTGCAGAGAATCCTGCTGACGCGGCGCCTCTACCTGCCAGAGCACCTCCCTTGGGGATTCGGAAAACCACAGGATCGTAGCTGAGCTGCCAAAGCTCTGAGAACCCCGTGGGACCAGTGGGCTTGTAGCAAGCAGAGACAAGGAGGCGTACAGATACAGTGGGCTACAGCTGAGGCCGTGGCAGAGCCCCAGTTTCTCAGTTTCCTGGAGTGTGTGTGTGTGTGTGTGTGTGTGTGTGTGTGTGTCCATCTGTCTGTCTTTCTGTGTGTCTGTGTGTGGCACAGGTGTGGAGATCAGAGGGTGACTTCCACTTCAGATTCTGAGGCTTGAACTCGGGCTTGAGTAATTGTGCTGCAAGTGTGTTTGCCTGCTGAGCCGGCTCACTGGCCCTCTGCCTTCTCCCCTTCTGTGGTTAAAAAGTGAGCGTGGACACCGGAAACTTCAAGTCTGCCTTCCTGCCCTGTCACTTATCACAAGCTGTGGTGTCTCAAGGAAGATGTGGAACCTCTCTGAGCCTTGGTTTTCTTATCTCTAAATGAGCATGGTCAGAATTATTCGCTCGATGTAAAAATTAAGTCAGATAACAGAACACTCCTAAAACACGATCTCCTCACTCACAGACACCTGTTACTCTACTGTTTTTATTACATAAAACTGTGTCGGTACAGTAGAGACTGTGGAGCAAACACAGCCAAGGGCTTCCCAGCTGGCAGTGTTAGGGAACCAGGAGTCTCCCTCTGGGTGAAGAGATTTCTTCCCTGACAAGCTCTAAGGTGCTCTCTCTCTTCTCTATCTTATGCATGCTGGGCCAGGACTCTGCCACGTACCCACACCCAGCCCTGAGATTCATGTTTGGTTTTGCTTTATTTTTTTTTTACTGAGTCAGGGTCTCATTTATCTCAGGGTGGCCTTCAATTTAATGCATAGTGGGGGATGACCTTGAACTTCAAATCCTCCTGCCCCTACCTCTGGCTTACACCCCGGGTCTACACACATGCTAGGCAAGCGCTCTGCCAGCTGTCTCCATTTCTGTTGTAGAGAACCTCTTTCCATTATGACTGCTGTTCAAACCCTCCATGTTTCTCCCTCTTCTCGTAAAGGTTTGTAGTGAGTACCATGTATCCAACGTAGAGAACAAAGACATTTCTATCCTGGGGCTCAATGAGGCTGCAGCCAAAGCTAGCTCTACAGGAAACTCTGGCTCCAGGGAAGGGCAGTGGGGTCCTGGGCTCTGGGTCTTATCATCTTACAACTAAATGGAGACCTTGGTGGAATGTCCCAGTTGCTTGTGGAAATAAACCATGCATGTCTGAGTTCTTTCCCATGGGAACAGGCCAAGTGCAGTAGGCATTTATTATAGTATCACATATGAGATCGAGGTGATCCCTGATCTTTCTGTGCCTCAGTTCCCTTATCCGTCCAGTGTGAATGGCCGTTAGATTGCTGTCCTTATTACGCTACTGTGGAGAATCCTCAAAGGTTATCTGGAGAAAATTAGAGAAATAAAATGAAGTACATCATGCAACAAAATTGTGCTGGGCAGTGGTGGCGCACACCTTTAATCCCAGCACTCGGGAGGCAGAGGCAGGCGGATCTTTGTGAGTTCGAGGCCAGCCTGGTCTACAGAGCAAGACCCAGGACAGGCACCAAAACTACACAGAGAAACCCTGTCTTGAAAACAACAACAACAACCAACCAACCAACCAAACAAACAAACAAAAAAATCATATGAAGCTGACAAAAGGAATAAGACAAATCAAACATCCATGGGACTGGCATTCTACTGCCCAGCATGGTGACTATGAACAGTATTGGCATGTTTCAAATTAGCTACAAGGGAAGATGTTAAGGATTCTCACTACAAAGAAGTGATACGTGTTTAAGGTGATGGATGTGCAATTATCCTGATTTAATCACTGAACAATGTATACATGTCTCAAAACATTATATAAATGTCAAAAAAAAAAAAGAGACAACCTTAAAAATATTAAAAAGAGGGCCAGCAAGATAGCTCAGTGAGTAAAGGAGTTTGCTGGCAAGCCTGTCGACCCACATGGTGGAAAGAGAGAACCCACTATGGAAACTTGCCTCCTGATCACTCTGGATGTGGCATCCGAGCATGTACATGCTCACACACACTAAATAAAAATGTACTAACAACATTAAAAGGAAAAGAAAAAGTCAGACACTCCCTGATATGGTATCCTCATGAAATGTCTTTTTTTTTTTTTTTTTTTGAGACAAGCTCTCATTGTATGTCTCTGGTTGGCCTGGAACTCATGGAGATCTGCCTGCCTCTGACTCTTCCAGAGCTTGGCTTAAAGGCATGTGCCACCACGCCCCGCTGTCTGTCTGTACTGCCTTAACACTTGATGGCATGCATATCTATGGGGCAGGATTTGGAAGTCAGACTGGAGAACATGTCCATTTCCGAGAGGCTCCTTAGAGGGAGGAGGGGATTTAGAGGTAAAAGACTGGTGAGAGATGCCAGGCGGCCAGAAAACACAGCAGACCCTGTTCTTCTCAATCATGCTCATCTTGGGTAAAAACAAAATGACTTAGCAGTTCTTTGGGCCTCCATGATCTCCTGGAGACCTTCATGCTGTGCCCCTGTCTTTGGCAAGACTAGTCAGAGCTAGAAACAATGAAGGGTTCCAGAGCAGCAGAGCCAGAGAGAGGCAAGCCTTACCTGAGGCGGGTGGACGGGAGCCATGGTATGTGTAGATAGCATAATATATATATGCTGATAAAGCCCCATCTGTTACACAATCTGTTTACATAATCTGATAGTGACTTCTGCCCCGGCTGATAGTGCTGTATTAGTAATCACCCCCCCCTCCAGTTATGTATTGTTTCTTCAGTACCTTATCATCTACAACTGTGTTTGTGTTTCAGCATTCCGGAATTCATAATAAATAAATGGTGTGTGTGTGTGTGTGTGTGTGTGTGTGTGTGTGTGTGTGTGTGTGTGTGGTGGGGCAGGACAGGGAGAACTGTGATCTCAGAGCACCTGGAAGTGCTGGTTCCATCAATCTATGCTGCCAGGCACTTCCCAGGAGTGCAGGGTAGTAAGCCAATGCTGCTGGGAGTTTTAGGTTTTTTAACCCAACACCACAGTAATAATTTGAAAATAACAGGACTTGCCTGGGGCCAGTTTTAACAGTCTGGACCTTAAACAAATGCAAAACACAGGGCCACCTGCAGAAGAACACAAGGCGGGGGGGGGGGGGGGGGGGTGTAAAACTGTGGATGTCATTTCCATGGGCAGGGAAGAGGGGTCCTGGCAGAGCCAGCTGGACATGTATGAAGTAAGCTCTCTCCCTACCATCCTTCAGCTTAGGACTGCTGCATCTCCCTCTGCCTCCCCCAACACCGTCTTTTCTTGAAAAACTAACCCATCACCTCTTGAGACCACCTCTCCAAAATCTTACCTACCAGCACCACTCACTCTATGGAAGTCCACAAAGGTGGGACAGATGACAGTTTCTGAAATAGCTGCAGGTGGAGATGATTCACCTGTTACTGGATGCTGGCTGTGTAAGCCAGATGACCTGAGTTTGATCCTTGGACCCCACATAAAGGTAAAAGGCAAAAACTGCCTCCACATGCTCACCGTGGTGTGTGTGTGGCATATGCTGGAATAATAAAAAAAAAATTAAGTTTTTTACATTTATTTGATGCCATGTGTATAAGTGTTTTGCCTGCAGGTATGTACATGTGCCATGTGTATGTGTGATGCTCACAAAGATCAGAAGAGGACATCAGGTTCCCTGGAATTGGAATTATAGTTTGTGAGCCACTATATGGGTGCTGGGAACCTAACCTGGGTCCTCTGAAAGAGCAGTGAGTGCTTTTAACTGCTGAACCATCTCTCCAGCCCCACAAACAAATGTACACACACACACACACACACACACACACACACACACACACACACACACACACACACAAACCTGACGAAGTTCAGCTCAATGGGGTCTTTCTTCCTTTCTTTTCCCTTTCTTCCGCCCTCTCCCCTTCTCCCTTCCTTTCAGCTGTCCCTCAACTCTCAGGGTGACACCCACATTTGGCCAGTTCAACAGACTCAGCAGGTTGTTGCCAGCATCCTTTGAACACACTGAGGAACAAGCTGCATGGGTTTCTAGTGTCCACAGCTCACTCTAGTGAGAGCAGCATGAAGAAACCCACTGATAAGAAAGTGCTTTCGGCCCGGTCTTCGAGGTAGGGGCCTGTCTTGTCTGCGATCCTCACACCCCGGGATCTCGGGGTTGACATTAAGGGGATCTTCCTGTTTCCTCAGAAGCCCCATGGGTACCACAGGCCTTCCTTATAGCATCTGCCTTGAGGGTAAGGCCATGGATGACCGCATAACCCGGGAGATGGCCCTCATCATGGAAACCGGGACAGGCGTGGTTTCTGCCCTTCCTGGGATGAAGGTGGACGGACACACACAGTAAATGAGTCCCAGCGGCCAGGAAGGAGAAAGAAGGGACACAAGGACAGGACGCTGTGTCCTGAACTGTAGGCAGAGCTCGGGCAGCCTGGAGTGAGAAAGCGAGGGCGACAGCAGAGCTGTTCCCGAAGTCCTAAGGAGCAGCTCAGTCTGGGGCTGTGATTGGAGGTGGTCCCTACAGGCGTGTGGAAACCAGCAAGGAGGGGCTGGCAAGGGCCAGAAGCCAACCGCCAACCTGAAGACCCCTCTGGAGGGAAGGGGGCTGCCAGTGGACCAAGGATAATGATGTGCTAGTGGCAAGGTCGGAGGCGCGGGGGTGGGGGGGGGTGGGGGGTGGGGTGGGGGAAGCGACTGCGGAGGGGGGCGGAGAAATGGGGCCGTGGAAACCTGGAAGTGGGAACACAAGTCGGGAGAGACTTGGAGAAAGGGTACCAGCCTAGATGTGCTTGTTGGTCCGTGTTTATCTCAACCTCTTGGCTGTGGCTCATAGCCCCAGCTGCGAAGACCACTGTGAGTCGACATGCACCTGCCAGATGGCTCTCTGCCTCTTGGTCGGGTACACTTTTGCTAACAGGCATGATGGGCCCTGAGGCTACCCTCCACTGGAGTCCATCCCAGAGTGACAGAGGCAGACCATGTGACCAGGTCATCATCTTGCCCGTGGCTCACTGTGTTGTTCATGGAGTTGCCATCGGTGAGTGGAGCAGAAGCTGTGCCCTAGCCCAGATGGTGTGGTGATGCCCAACTCTACCAGCCTTTACAGCCAAGTCCAGACAGAAAAAGGAGCCGGGCCCAGCCTGACTCTCCTTGTAGTCACACTGGCTCCCAGTTCTTGCTTATCATTCCAAAGGCTTGAATGCCATGTCTCAGGCATTGATCTTTAGGCCTGGGATCTGGCTAGCTGAGGAATCACCTGGACACCAGCTTCCCCTGCCCACCTGCCTGGAACTGTGCCCTTGGACCACATCTATGCCTGAATGTGGGCTGGGCCCTGTTCTGCCAGTTCTCCAGATTTTAATAATTTTGGTCTGGAGAGTGGCTGGCCACCATGATGGCAGAAACAACGAGAACTCAGAGGAGGAAGCCCCGGCCCAGGCACTCTCCCACTAGGAGCTGGAGGCCTGGGGGACACCACCGGCTCAGGCTCCTCCCTCCACCAAGCAGCGAGGTCAGCTGCTGCAAATTGCTAGTTATTCTTTTCTTCAATTAAGGACAATTCTTCTGATGCAGGAAGTTAACTCCCACCAGTTAATCTAATGGCCTTGAGTCCCGATGTGTTTGCTCTGTCTGAAGGCAGGGCCGGCCGGCCGAGAAACTGCCTTGGCTGCCACTCCAGGTCTGCATGCAGAATAGAAACTGCCTGGGAGGCCGGGCTGTGCAAACTGGGCCTGCTGGGTTCCACACCCACCCCTCAGGGAAGTCTCTGGCTGTCTGGGGTTGCAGGGAAGAAGTCTGCTTTCTCACCTGGCTAATCTGGCTCATTGTCATCCCGTATGAGGAACGGAATGGGGAGGGTATCCTGTGGGGTGACTTTGCAAGTGACCATCTGCTTGGCACCTCACCGGTATGATCCATGCCCCCTCCCCTCAAGGTCATTAGTTTAGGAGTTGGGATGGCCAGACTCAGAGAAAAGAGGGTCTGAGGGGCTCCTATGGAGTATCACCTGTAAGCAGATGTGCGTCTGTGATGTGCACACAGCTATTCATATACACATGTACTCATGTACATGTATGTGGGCGTGTGCTTCTTGCACGAACGCGCCAAGACCCGGGGTGGCGCTTAAGCCCAGCTGTGTGCCTTTTGTGACTGGTTTATTTCATCTTCTGCAGTCAGTGGTGTCCACGGTCACCACTCATGTGTCCACAGACCAAAGTGGCCAAATTGAGACATTGTACAAGCTGCTAGGCCTCTGAAACTCCCACAGCCACAGGGGAGTGTGAGGACAAGGAGACCCAGAGAGATAGAGTACGGGCCTGACATGGAATTCTGTAAGACCACGTGCAGTGAGTTAGCCCGTTTCCTCTGCGTAAACAGGGGATGACACACTACCCCTCAGAGGGTACATCAGGACTTGACAAAAGTTCGTACAGAAAGCCACATACAGACTGCTCATTCAGTAACCTCCACTACAGTTCCAGTATGGAGGAGCACTCCAGGGTTAGGGGTGGGTTGGGGGTATCCACACCCTCCCTGCTAGTAGCCAATGGTGTGAGCTGGTGACCAGCTTTGAATTATGACTTTGGGGCTTCTGAACTTCCACGTCTATGGGAGTCTGTGTTGGTGTCTGAGTCTGGAGTCCTTGGGACTACAGGGTTTCTTGAGAGGTGAGACTTTCATAAAACTAGGACAATCTTTGTCAAAGCACGGTGGCAGAGAGGATCCTAGGAAACTCTGGTTTGGTGGGTGGGCCATCAGAAGGCAGAGAGAGACCCATGAGTAGGCGGTGCAGGATTCAGACTTCTGTTCAGGTGAAGAACATTTTTTGCTGCTACATCTGTGCAAAAGTTTTAGAAGGGCTCTTGCCTGAGGCTCTGAGCCCGCTGCCTTTGGATAGAATCAAGAGGAGTAGGGCTGATTAACAGGAGTGGGTGTGTGCATGATGGGCTAAAATGTCCACGGAGGCCCCTCGTGTGCTGTTTCCATGGGGGCAGATATGGCACTAAAGGCCTGGCTGGCTCACGGGTGGAACTGTCTGCTGCACAGAGTGGGTGCTTGGCTGCAGACTGTGGGTGAAAAGCCCGGTTCAGGAGAGTTCCAAGAGTCCTCGGAAGAGCCTATCCCTCACCCTATCCAGCAGCAGGGAGCCAGGCGACATCCTCCGGGCTCACAGAGGTGGCCTAGAACTGAGCTAGAGAGAGGACTATTTTCTCCTGGACCCTACTTCTAGACACCGTCTAAAATGACTGGCCATCTCCTGTGGATCCTCTGACTGCATTGGGCAGAAACCACAATTGAAATGTCTCAGGAGGCCTGTTAACTAGAATGTCTGCACTTCCATGAGGAAAGTGTTAAGGAATATTGCTGACTGCCAGGCCCCCCATAAACCCTGCTCAGCCTGGACGGCAGGTGGGATTCGCAGGTTTAACGGGCCCTTGAGTGTTAAAGAACAAAAGCCCTTTCTCCTGAGGCTAGAGATGGTCCAAGCACCCTGCACCCCTGGAGCTGATGGAGAAGTGCCCACTGTCTCTCATCTCTGCAAGACTTCGTTCTAGGTTTTTCGGTCTCTTGGGTCTTGGTCTTTGTTGCTCTCGCCCTGTCCCTCTCACTGGCTCTAGCCAGCTCCGATTTCCTTGAATTTCTCTCTCTCCCAAGGGTGTTTCTGCCGTAGGAGTGTCTCTTTCTGGTTCAGTGTCTCAGGGTCACTGCGCCCCAGGCTCGCAGACCATGTTTCCATCTCTGCCCAGCTTTCAGAGTCTTGGAGCTGTGAACCCGAGTCTGTCTACACTGGCGGCTCGTCTCGGGTCAGGGTCTCAGTGGCCCCGGATCATGGGCTGCGCCTCCCCCGCGCTGCGGAGGCCGCGCGGCTTGGGAGGGGGTGCGGGCCCGCGGGGGCGGTGTCGGGCGCCTTCCGTCGTCAGTCCCTCCCCGGCGGCGCGGAGGGGGGGCGGCGCGGCCGCCGCTCGGCGCCTTTAAGGGAGCGGGAGGGAGCGGCGAGGCGGCGGCGGCTGCGGTGGCGGCGGCCGAGCAAGCGGGGCGGGGGCGCGGGGCGCGGCGCGCGCGGAGAGTCCGCTCCGGCCGGAGGTGCCGGGGCCCGGCCGGGAGCGAGCAGCGCCGGCAGCGCAGCGGAGCCTGCCGCCCGGGACATGGCCAAGGCGGGCGGCGCAGGTGAGCGCGGAGCGGGGCGCTTGGCGGGTGGCGGGAGGGATCCTGCGGCCCAGGTGAGCCCCTCTCCAGGTGGGCGGAGGCATAGGGACCCCGGCGACCGGGCCGGACCCCAGGGCTTGCATATGGGGTTCCGCGCTCCCCGCGTCCTTCCCGCGCCCCGGGTCACCTCGCGGGACACGGCATCCTGCTCACCCAGCAGCAGAGGATCAGGTCTGCGGCTCTCCCATCCAGTCCAGCAGTTGGGAGCTGTTGCTGCCCTCCGGGAGGCCCGGGAGTAGACCCCAGCACCGGGACCTAAAGGGGATGTCCCGTGGCCGCCGAGCCATCCCACGCCCCGCCACGCAAACCAGGACGCGCCCCCTTGTCCTGTCACTCTGTATCCTGAATGCGACAGCCCCCCTTCCCTGTTGCCAGCTGGGTCCGGAGACCTGGATTCCGGGTCGGGCCACAGGAGGAACACTCCACGGCTGGGGAGCCGCCCCGCCCCCCACCCGACCTGGAGGCAGAGCCTAGGTGCCAGGTTAGGCAGGCGGGGCCTCTGCTAGGGTCCCATGGGCTCTGCTCTCCCGCAAGCTCAGTGCTTATAGCCCAAGGATCTCAGGGAGTGGGTGTTAGTCATTCCTTCATTCATCCAGCCAGGCGTTCATTCACCAGCATCTGCTCTGGTGCCAGGCCCTGAGTTGGCTGGGACCTGGAGGGGACCAGATTCAGCCCCCTATTTCCCAATCTGCACCCTGGGCCCCCACCGTACCCTGAGAGGCCAAGTTGAGGAAAACCTGTGTTCACAGGGCTGGCCACACAGGCAAGGCTGGTTTCAGCAGTCCTTAGCTTGGGAGCTGGCGTGTGAGAATCTGCCATGAACTCACACCCAGCCTGTGACGTTGGCAGGTGCCATGCCATCCCGGTGGGGCTGGTGTGAACGCCACTTCTCCACCCATAAGGCATGGTAAAGATGGAATGAACATGGCCATCTGTCTACACTCTAGACGTGAGTGCCACTGAGCTGTCTGTGACCCGGGGACAGGTCCCAGTCCTTGGACTTGCGCTGGCCTTGTGAATCAGGTGCCTGAGACTATACTCCGTGTTATTACAGAGGAATCTTATCAGGGAGAGGCTGGTTGTGTGAGACAGCAAGAACCAAATGCATCTAAACACCCCCTTTCCCACTTCCCTCCCCTGCCCTCCTGAGGGAGGCACAGTGATGACACCAGGAGGCTGGAAATGGCTCTCTGCTCCCTTCTCTCTCCTGCCTTAGTCCCTCCCTACCCCTGCTCTCCACAAAGGGAGGGCATGTGCTCCTGTCTGCTGGCCCCTTTGCATGTGCTCATGTGTGTGCACAGTTCTGGACACCTGGTTCCAGGTCTTTTGTCAGGGCACCACAGTAGCAACGGCAGTTAAAGCAATCTCTTCTTGTACTGTGCACCAAGTAATGTGCTAAAGCCCTTTACTGCCCCATGATCCTGAGAGGTAGGGCGGCACTCCCCTTTTTAAAACCTTCAGAGGCAAATAGCTCACTCGAGGTGGCTGAGAGGGTCTAGGCAAAGCATGGATGCAAGACCAAGTTGTTTGGATGCTAAGGAATATTTCCACCCTCCACACCCCCCATTCTGGGGGAGGGGCAGCCCCAGGTCCTTTGGTCCCTGGCTGAGGTCCATGGGGATGAGTACCCGGTGAAAGGTGAAGAAGTTGCCAGGCCTCCCAACACTGCTAAACCTGGAGCTGCTCTCCAACTTTGTGATTTCACACCCAGTCCTTTCCCTCAGGGCAAGCCAGACTTCCCTCCTCTGTGACTCCACTGTCTGGGGCCGCCTCTATCCCTTACTCAGCTGCCACCCCAAGGAGCTCTGCAGATGACCTCTGGCAAGATCTGACTACTTGTCCCTTCTCAGCTCTTCCAGGCAACTTTGGCAGCTTGCTAACGTCCCTTCTCTTCTTTAGCTGCCTAAACCCAGTGACTTAAAAAGGCACAGTATAGAGGGAAGTCTGGTCTCTCTCACCAACCACATTTATGTTGAACTAGAGTAGGTGAGCTTTAGAGCAGAGGGCGCCGAGTCCTTCTGTTCAGAGCTGAGGAAACTGAGATCCAAGGAAGGGATGCCCAAGATGGGTGGCAGCTTATGACCACCCGCAGACCCAAAGGCAGAAGGATCTGAGAGGTGAGACTAGAATAAAGGGAGGCTTGCAGGTCTTGTGTAGAGGGTGTGGGAAATCTTGCCCATGAGGAAAGGGTCTGCTTCCTGGATTGTGTGGGGTTTCCTCGGAAAACTGGCCAATAGCCCAGTTGCTGAGGGAAGAGATGGGATTTAGGTCCTGGGGCTGTTGTGGTACCTGACTCCAGGTCATCACATCACGGTGATTGGCAGGCAGTGCTAGAGTTGTACGGTGTGCAGCCTGAGCAGCCAGCCATGGCTGTGCCAGCTGTGCCAGGAGTGCCAGGAGTGGAAGAAAAACAGTTCAAGGACTTTCGTGTAGCTAGGAGAACCCAGGTACAAGAGAAAATGTAAGCAGATCCCAGAAAGGATGAGATTAATTTGTAGAGAGTGGATCCAACTTGATTATTACCAGTTTCCAACCTCTGGGACAACCTCAGCCACCTAGGAATCATCATAGTTGGCCATCCCCAATACTTGGGAAGGAAGAACACTCCTTGGTCGTGCTCCATGGACAAATGAAAACCAATGATGGGGAGGAGGAGAGGACTGGGAGTCTGTAAAGGAAATGACAGTTCTCTGTACAGAGACACCCATGGGTCAGAGGAGGCAGCAGACTGAAGGAGTGAAGGCTGGATTCTCTAGCTGGCTCCTCGAGGCTAGCAGAGTTTGGACAGGATGGTGGCAAGGGCCAGGCTTTCTGGTTCTGCAGAAGCTTGAGCAAAGGCTGGGAGGCTGGATAAAGGGGGAAAGAGCAAGTGTACAGGAGCTGCTACAGAGAAACCCAGCTGGCTGGGGTGCTGGGTTCCTAGAGACTTGCTGCAGAGGTAGGCAGGAACTCCAGAGAGCATGGGGGCCAGCAGCGAGGTGGTAAGCCTTGTGCGTTTGGACAAATCCCTCTGGCACACTGTGAGGGCTCTGGAGGCTGGAGGGCTGCCAGCCCGGGAGCTGCCTCTGTTGGGAAGGGCTTGCGCTGGCTGCCTTCTGGCAGCAGTCCTGCCCCTCCCTTCCTGTGAACCTTGCTATCCCCACCTCTCTCTATCCTAGTGGGCCAGTAGGGTGAGTCTATCCCCAGGCTAGTGCAAATGGGAGACCTGGGTTCTTAGGCTCCACAGACACACAGCAAGTGGCCAATAGAGTTTGTGAAGCTCTAGGAGAAGGGTAGCAACGTTTGGAGAGCCCAGAGCCCATGCCACAGGGCTGGGCAGGCATTCCAGGCTGGACGAACCAGTTTGTGCCACTTCCAGGTTCTAGCCTTAGGAGAAGGAGCTGGCTAAGGGGGGTGCAACAAGCAATGGCACTAAAATACCAATCTGATACATGGGGGGGGGGCAAGGAGGGATGCTTGCATACACTCAGGTTCAAAGCCCTGATTAAGGAGACACTGAGGCCTATATGTGTGTTCAAGGTCACAAGAAAAGGTAATAGCAGATATGAGTGCTCTAGGAGGTGGGTATGTATTCTCACCTCTGGAAGGGACCAGGGCCGGTCTTGCACTCTGGGAAGAGGGCAGGAGAACTGAGGCACATGTGGGAAACTCCCAGGCCTAGGGCACCAGGATACACAGGGCACCTGTGTATCTTGGCAAGGCCATCACTTCTGCAAGGGGACTACAGTCCCCCTTTGCAATGTCAGACTCCAGGACTTCCTCAAACTCTGCCTCCAGGAAGCCTTTCTGGGCTGGCTGCAGTCAGGTTAGCGCTTAGGTTCTGGTGTGAAATTGTCGTCTCGGTAAAAATCGCTTGTCACCGCGGCTGACACACAGGCCGTAGTTTGAGACCCTTCACAACCCCTTAATCCTGGTGTGGTGTTAGTGTATGGGCAAAGATGGTACAGGTCAAACAGAAGCTCTGCTTTTAGCATAGGACCCTGGGTCTGGAGCGCCTCACTCCCATTGGAGGCCCCTGTGCCTTGGTCTGTGTTGGGGTATAGCATTGGGTAGAGCATATAGCATACTAAAGACAGCTAGATGCTCTCTCTCTTGCTCTCTGGGGCTGTGTCTGCAGCTGCTGGGTAGGGTACATCACAGTAAACTGTGGTAGTTCCTAGCCAGAAGAAGTTTGGAGACTTTTAGTCTGCCTGTTAAAAATTCATCAGGGGTGTGTGTGTGTGTGTGTGTGTGTGTGTGTGTGTGTGTGTAAAGAGATGGCTCAGTGGTTAAGAGCACTTGTTGCTCTTGAAAAGGACCCAAGTCCAATTCCCAGCATCCATATGAGGATTCACCACCATCTATAACTCCAGTTCCAGGGGATCTGATGCCCTCTTCTGACCTCCTCTGTAGGCACCAAGCACACACATGGTACACACACACACACACACACACACACACACACACACACACACACACACACACAAAACACTCACACATAAAATAAGATCAATAAATCTAATTTAAAAATTTATGATGGGAGGCAGAGTCTGAGAGGCAAAGGGTCCTCCTCTGAACCAAGGGCGGGGATATGAACTCCAGGAACCAAGGCTCCGGGAACTGGAGGTTTCTAAGAAAGAACCAGACACTTCCCAGGGATACTCTGAGATGCCTGGCTTACAGAAAGGAAGAGAGAACCAGGGGTTTGCATCTGGCTCCTTTTTATGGAAGCCCACCACATTATTTCCCTTCTGATGGCCAGAGAGCACCTCTTTGCAGAGGTGGGGCAGGGGGTTCGGAGGGGTACAAATGAGGGAATGGGCACACATACAATCATAATGTTGTTCCTATTTTGTAGATGGGGAAACTGAACCTCAGGAAGGTTGACCATCTGGTTCTAGACTCACCCATGGACTTGGAGGCAGACTGAGACTAGCAAGCAGGACTCTTTCCATTCTTGCATCCAACATTATATTGTCTAACCTGGCATGGGTTGACCTTGAACAGCCCTCTCTGAGCCTCAGCTTTTGCATCTGTAGAAAGGAATGAGGAAGAAGAGTGTGGGTTTCGGGAGGGGCTGGAAGTGCTGTGCAGCTCTATCTGTGCTTTCTCTTCTACCCACCCTCTCCCTAGGGTCTATCTGTCTTGACTGTTCTAGGAAAGGGCCTCACCTCATGTGGATGGCATCTGGGGGAGTTGAGGGTTGAGGATCCCTGGGGAGTCAAGGATATTCACAGCCTAAGCCTTCTGGGGGGGGGGTCTCTGACTTCAGCTTGTCACCGAGTCTCATGGAAGAGGGTGGCCAGGGCCCCCCTAGGGAGAGGTTTGGGAGTGGGAGGGGTAGGAGAGAATGCATAGCAAATAAGTTTGGAAATCAAATGAGATCCGAGCTCCCCACCCACTCCCTCAAATCTCTCTACTCGCTCTCTTTTAAAATTCTTGTTTTCTAAAGAGAAAGAAAATGCTAAATTGCACCCCCTTTCCCAAGGAATGGGAGCCTTAGTGAGTCACTCCGGAGGTAAATGCCACCTCCAAGGTCCCACGTGTGCCTGCGGAGGCCTGCACAGCTGTGTGGCCACAGCCCCCAACTGGGGTACGCATGTGGGTAGGGTGACAGGGTCACCCCGCTTGTCTTGGCTCTAGGTAAGAGCTGGGTCCCTGCAGGGGGACCTAGTCAGCTGACCCGCTTCCTCCAGCATACCCCAGATGGGGCCAGGCTTTGAGCCAGTGGAACAATCAGCTTTCAGTTTGAGGCTGACAAGACACGTGTTTGGTGGCATGGTGGGGCTGTCTGTGGCTGGAGTGGGTCACAGTATGGGTGCACTTGAGTGCCTGGGGGTGAGAGGTTGGCCCATGCATCTGGGTGTAGGAGGCTGATGTGGGGGGTCTCCCTGTGTCAGGCTGTCGCTAGGTGTGTTGGGGCAGGCGTGGCCAGTGAGGAGGTGTGCCACCTCCCCATGACCCATTATTCTGGAGGCAGGAGAAGTGGCCCGTCTGTTGGCTAGGGATGCCAAACAAGGGTTGAAAGCAGAAATAGAAACACACTGGGCTCCGTCTGGGAGGGGCGCCGAGTTCTGGTGGATGGAGAGGCCTCTTCTGAGCCGGCTGTTGCTGACGCTGTGTTTGTTCGGCTCTGGGTATTTGCAGAGCACGTCACTGCCCTCCTGCCCTCCTCAGGGACAGACTTAGGTCTACAGACTTTTGTGACCATGAGCTCAAGGTGGGCTGGCAGCTGGAAGGCTCTGAGCGTGTCCTAGGAGCCTGTCTTCATGCATACCTTGGTCAACACATTTGACCTTTTCTGGATTGTTCCAGATTGGTCCCAAGTGCCATCCTTCTGGATCAGAACTCCCTTCAGCTCTGCTGTGGCTTCCCTTTATGAGCCTGGTCTGAGCTCAGCAATTCTGGAGTCACCCCTGGCAGCATAGCTATTTTGAGCCTCCTATTAGGGCCTGGTGTGGGGAATGTGTTTATCCTTTGCTGTGTTTTGTTTCCTTCTTGCGTAGTATAATCTGGGGCAGTGAAGACAGAATTATCCAGCCCGCCTCCGGGGCTTCGCTGGCTCACTGGCAATTGCTGGCACTGTGATTTGGCACCAAATGGAGGGGCCTGAGGGCAGAGATCACCTTGAAGCCCATCCTTACAGTCTGGGAGCTGCAGGTGGAATGGGGTGCCCATATGGGGTCACACTGGCCGTTGTTGGGGTGTGGCAGAGAGCTGTTCTTTCTTGCGGTTTGCTTCCTGCTGATGGCAGCCTTTGGTGCCCTTACCAAACGCTGGCCATCTCACTGAGGTGGTGGTTCCTGCAAGAGCGTACAGCATCCCCCGAGGAGTCTCTTTATCCACTGGCTGGATACACAGATGTCAAATCCTTATTCCCTGGTCTCTACAGAGGGGTCCTGGGATGGTTAAGGAGCATGCCATCCTCTGTCCCAACACCCCAGGCTGCCCCATGTTCTCCCACATGTGACACAGTGGCAGGTGCTATGGAGAGTTTCCTATGTGGTAGAGGAGACAACTTCTGCCTTATGAAACAAGAGCCTGGAGGGACATGGGGGGACATCTGGGCCTTGGGGAAACTGTTCCAGAGAATTCAGAACTGTTGGGAGTCGAATTGGCAGAGCAAATGAAAGTACAATAGATAGCCAAAGCTATTAATCACTCATTATCTCCTAAATAAGGTAATTAAGGGGTATTTAAATGGCATATTTATAAGTTACCAGCAGGTCTTCAAAAGCACATCTTTCCCAAAGCAACTGGTTTGGCCAACTGGGCCAGGCATGGAGACCAAGGTTCTAGTCCCTGCACTGTACCCACCCTCCCCCTCCCCCTGAACTCCTCCTTGCAGGGACATCCCTGCACTTGGGAAGGCAACAGGTCATAGAAACTCCTGCAATGTATAAAATGCAGTATAGTGTCTACAATGTGCTACAAAAACATTCTTTTCTTTTCTTCGTTTTTTGAGACAGGGTTTCTCTGTGTGGCCCTGCCTAGCCTGGAACTTGCTTTGTAGACCAAGCTGGCCTTGAACAAATAGAGATCTGCCTGCCTCTGCCTCCTAAGTGCTGGGATTAAAGGCATGTGCCACCATGCCTGGCCTGCAAAAACATTCTTTAGGCATAAACAACCTTATGATATTGTGGTGTGATATTGTTACCTACAAAGTTAATTCTTGAGATCTATGCAATGGAGTTACAAAATAAAAATCTCCTAATATGTTAAAAATTTTACAGTTTTGTATTAGACCACAATCATAGTGCTCCCTAGTCACATGTGGGCTTTAGGCTACAGGTTGGATAAGCCTGCAAATTATTAGATGTGGCCCTGGATCTAGACTGGGTGCCATGTACGGCCATGGCTGGGTTCCTCCTGTGTCCGGTCTTGTCACTTGTCATGTGGTCAGACTCAGGTCCTAGTTAATGGCTGAATCTAAGGTTTAGGATATGGTTGAGGTCAAGGTTTAGGCCATTGTTGGTTTAAGGACTCCAGTTGTTGTTGGGATGATTCTGCATCTTGAAGACTCACCCCCAGCCCTTGGGTGTGCTCCCCATGGACTGGATCTACTTGGTTGTCCTGAAAGCTGATCTCTCCTTCAGGATCCTTCAGGATGCTGGCTCCTGAAGCTGGGTACCATAGCACACAGCCCCTTTGGGGTTCCTGACAGTCCCCTGAAAGAGATCAGCACACAGCTCATCAGTGGCACATCTAGCATTTTAGGAGATAGTTAGGACTGTTTCTATAGCAACCAACCCCCGACCAGCGCTGGTTTCCTTCAATAATGCCTTTTTCTGGAAGCAGCTTCTCCTGGCCTCTCATCCCTCCCTGGGTGGCCACACAGCCCCTTGAAGGCCAAGCATGAGTTGGTTGTCCCTGGACTGTCTGGTCCCCATTCTCACCCTGACCTACAAAGGGGGCCTGAGGGCACAGCTCGGGGTATGCTCTCCAGAGAGCAACCTTCCTGAGGTCCTTCCTGTGCTGTTCATGCTGAGCTTCAAGAGAACTTTTATCACACAGCCCTGTGCAGGGAGAGACTATGGGCCTGGAAAGGGTTCCTGCCAGGTGTCTCCTGTGGGGAAGCCCATGGTCCAGGGGGGCAGGATGACAGGGATGCAGACAGTGACTGTCTGTGGTGGGACACTGGTGAGGAATCAGGCCCCAGTCCAGCCTGGGAGCAGGGAAGTGCCTCCCCTTCTCCTAGCAGGAATGGGGTGGAGAATGGAGGCCCCACTAAAGGCCTGGAGGAGGAGGGAGAAACATGGAAAGTTCCCAGTGGCCAGTGTGGCTAGGGCCAGATGGTGGGAGGAGAGGAGAGGGGCAGCTCCCATTCCAGGGGCCCCAGGAGAGCGGCCTGCTCTTAGAAATTTCCGCTTAAGAAATAAGCAAAGAAAAGCCCCTGGATATTCGTGGCTTCTTATTCCATTTCACACGTTCCTTTACTGATTTTTTTTCCACTTTATTTAGTGTGTGTGTGTGTGTGTGTGTGTGTGTGTGTGTGTGTGTGTGTGTCAGACACGTGTGGAGATCAGAGGTCGATTTGCAGGAACTGATTCTCTCATTCTGCTATGTAGGTTCTGGGGATCAAACAAGGGTCATCAGGCTTTCACAGTAAGTGCCTTTACCCACGGAGTCATCTTGGCAGCCCCTTAACACGCCCTGTTATGGCAGCAATGGAGACTGGGTACTATGCTGAGCCTTTCTCAAATATTCACTCATTTAACCTCTTCATTACTTGTGATGTAAGTATGACCATTATCCCTGTTTTACAGAGGAGAAACTGAGGCACAACATAATTGGTAAATATCTAAGCTTGGAACAAGGCCAATGGAAGTGGGCAGGCTCCCTGAAGGGAGGAGGAAGGTATCAGAGAAAGAAGAGGAGGAGGAGAAGAAGGATGAGGAGGATGAGGATGAGGATGAGATGGCCGCAGAAGCAGTGGGAAAGACGGGGTCAGTCACCTGTCTGTCTGTAGATCCTCCCTCAGGCTCCATCCATAAAGTACCATACTCCACAGGCTGCCTCCTGACTTTGAGGCCCCACTGTCATATGAGGATCAGTGATGTGTTTCTAAGTGTGTGTGTGTGTGTGTGTGTGTGTGTGTGTGTGTGTGTGCCCAGACCAGAACACATTTCAGCCACACTAATGGCCAGGACTTCAACTGCGGCACCAGCTTATAGAGCCCGCTTGTCTATGTGAGCATGATGGTGAGTAGGGATGTCTGCTAAGGATTGTAACCTCACCTCCCTGTCACCTTCTCTGCTGACACACCGGTGTTGCAGTGTATCAGTGCCACCAGGACAGTTTCAGATGCCGTGGGGCAACAGTCACTGCCAGGCAGGCAGGTATGAGTATAGACAGGCCCTGGGCTGTGCAACCCAAGCCATGCTCAGAGGCACTTCCTTCATCTTGGGATCTAGGAGTCATGTATGTTATTTGGATATCCCAGAGTCATGGCTCCCAGCAAATGTCCGTGGTCCTTTCCTGATTCTGACATACTGAGTCACTAACTGGGAGGTGGGGAGTTCTATGTCCTCTTTGCCTGGAAATGGCCGCCACTGTGGTCATGCCTTTCCCGGGCCCTATTCTGCCCATGTCCTCCCTGCTCACTTTTTCTTTTGAGACTCAGCTTGGGTCTCCTCCCCAAGAAAGGGCACTAGGTCTCTTCTTGGGGTGTGGTCCACCCCTGTGTGACCCTGCCTGGACCGAAAGCACTTGCATGGAATCTGGCCCAAGGATGCTCTATGCCAGGCAGAGCAGGGCTGTGCCTTGAGCCAGCACTCCAAAGGGCCAGGATGGTTCCAGTTCCTCTCCGTGCCCCTCCTCCCTCCAGGCACCATCTGGCCTAAGGTTTGGCCCAGGAAGCATTGGCCTCTACTCCCGTCTCCTTCCTGTGGGGTGGCTTCTCCTCTAGCCAGGGCTCCTAAGCACAGGGCGGTGTCTCCTTAAAGAGGGCACTCCGCCTTCAGGCGAGGCTGACCTGAGGTCCTTTAGGACAGAGCAGAAGACTCCTGTCTGGCTGTGCCTGCCTTTCTGTCTATTATAGATGTGGGGCCTGAGATGGAGCCAGTGATCTGAGCTGGTGGTCTGGCTTTACTCATGTAGGAGAAACTCAGGCCTGTCACAAGTTCTTAGACACCACACTGGGCCTGAGGTAGGGGGGCTGGTGGGTCTGGAGGCAGATTGAGGATGGCTCTAACAGCCCCCTCCTGCAGGCCCAGCTTGGGACTGTGGAGTAGCAGTAGTTTCTCTGTAGGCGGGGCTTAGGTGGTCTCTTCTCCTTGATGCTGATTTCAGGTTTTAGGTAATTGTCCTCATGCTGAGTCTTAGAAGACATAAGCCTGAAGGAGTCCCCTGGCAGCAGCTAGAAGTTCCTTGGGTATTCGTTCTCTGCCTTGAGTCTCCGGTCTATGGATGACAAAGTCTTCCCCCAGGCAGTGGGCTGGAAACTCTGGTGGCTGATCTTAAATCAAAATCTTGTAACAATGAAGGAAGGCTCATGATGCCCATTTGAGAGATGAGAAAAACTGAGGCCCCGAGAAGGTTAATTTGCTTTGAATTATAGAGAAGTGAGTGAAGGCAAGGTCGTGTCACTCAAAAGCCCACGCTCCAAGCTCTGTGCAGAACTTTTACCCATGCCTGGCAACTGATTGCCTGTAATGTAGGAACAATCCTGGGAAGGCAGAATGGAGGGCTGAGAGCTCACACCCCTCAAGGAACACACACACACACACACACACACACACACACACTTGCTTTGTGTGTCTGGTCTTTCTCATCATTCAGTTCCCAGCTTGCCTGATATCTTTTCCAAGCAGTCTCCCCCTCAGACAGCCTCCTGGGCTCTTTTCCTCCTTTGAAATATGATCTTTGCCATTGGCTAAAATGGCGTACAGGAGGGTCCGTCAATGTATAGGAGGGCCTGTCCACAGACTGTCCTCTCCCATCCAGGAGCCAGTTGCTTCTTTTGAATATATATTTTTTACATTTATTTATTTATTTATTTATTTATTTATTTATTTATTTATTTATTTATTTATTTATTTATTTTTGTGTGTGTGTGTGTGTACACATGCACATGTATGTGTGTAGGCATACATTTGCCACAACTTTCAGGGAGCTGATTATCTTCTACTGTGTGGAGTCCAGGATCAAATGCAGATCTGCAGGCTTGGATGGCAATCACCCTTACCTGCTGAGCCATCTTGATAACCTTGACAGCTACTTCTTAACATGACCATTCTTATAGGTTTATTTTTATTTTTTATTTTATTTAAATTTTTTTTTTAAAGATAGAATCTCACTATGTAGCTCTGGCTGGCTTGGAACTCACTATGTATACTCAGCTGGCCCAGAACTGACAGAGATCTGTCTGCCTCTGCCTACTGAGTACTGGGATTAAAGTTTTGCCATCACACCTGGCTCCATGTTCTTTTTTATATTAGGTATATATCCTCATTAGGATTTCTATTGTGATGAAACACCATGACCCAAAAGCAAGTTGGGGAGGGAAGGGTTAATTCAGCTTACACTTTCATGTTCAGCACCAAAGGAAGTCAAGATAGGAACAAGGCAGGAACCTGGAACAGGAGCCGATGCAGAGGCCGTGGAAGGTTGCTGCTTACTGGCTTGTTTCCCCTGGCTTCTTCAGCCTGCTTTCTTATAGAACCCAGGACTATGAGCCCAGGGATGGCACCACCCACCATGGGCTAGACCTTCCCCCATTAGTCACTAATTGAGAAGATGCCTCAGAGCTGGATCTCATGGAGTCATTTCCTCAACTGAGGCTCCTTCCTCTCTGATGACTCCAGCTTGTGTCAAATTGGCACACGAAACCAGCCAGCAAAGTATATATAGCTGGAGTCCCCGGTTACCTTTACAGAAGTGGTTTTGGGTAGACTCTACCAATGGGAGAGAAGGCCTGGTGTCTTCTTTAAACAGACCTACAGTACACATTAAAAAGAATGCAGGCATGTAGTTTGAAAGCAAGGAGAGTGCTGGGCAGTGGTAGCACACACCTTTAATCACAGCACTTGGGAGGCAGAAGCAGGCAGATCTGTGAGTTCGAGGCCAGCCTTCTGTACAGATCTAGTTCCAGGACAGCCAAGGCTACATAGAGAAACCCTGTCTTGAAAAACAAAAACAAAACAAAACAAAAAGCAGAAAAAAGAAAGGAAGGAAGGAAGAAAACAAGGAGGCTATTCGTGATGTCAAAACGCACACTTGAAAATCAACTCAAAGATACAATTTGAACACAGTGGATGGTGAAGTTATCATCAGAGAAGAGAGCTGCTGTGAACTGCAGAAGAAGGGAGCTGCCAGGTTGGCTCACATGCAAAACTAGCATGTGTCAGCAGGTGCTTCCCATGATCCAGGCTGGGTAACAGACCCATGCATGTGCCTGTCTTTTCCAGGCAGTGATGACGCTGTTAGAAACACTTGCGGAAGGAAGAGGTGGAAAGGGACAGGTCTAAGTTTGTAGCACCTTCTCCCATGGGGTGATTTTTGTTCTTTAGGTGATCCAGGGGGCCTCTCGGCAGCCTCTTAGGACGTGAGCGTGGCAGAAATCCCACCCTGTCCCTTTTATTCACCATAGTGTCCCCAGCACTCCTGGCAGTGCCTGTGGGTGGATGGCAGCTTCCTTTGATGCCCACCAGCCTCTTCATTGCTCCATTCCAGCTGGGAGAACTTGCTCCCCCTGACAGGGTCTTCCTGCTCCTGCCCCAGTGCCCTCTGGGGACCCTCGGAATGTTGCAGTGACCTCAGATGATATGGCCGGTACTGGGGGCTGCTGTGAGGATGATGAGCCCTCTTCTCTTTTTCTCAGGCTGTGGCACATGCCAGAAGCAGGAGGTTGGCTGGAATGCCCATGCCTTTGCACTTGCACATATGGTATGTGTGTGAGCATCTCCATGTGCAGAGGCCTGTCACTCATCTCTGGCTATTCAAACTCAGGAACCAGAGAGACCCTAGCAACTCTCCAGATGGCTCCATGAGGACAGTGCTCACTGTTCACTGTCCCAAGTGCAGCAGTTGAATAGACAAGGATGACAACACTTTTCTTACCCCTCAAGCAAGCTCTTACTTCTTAGGAATGAAATAGACTCAGATAGTAAGGGATGTTTGTATATCGATATACAGTATGTATTCATATAGGCTATATGATAATTTTAATAACTGACACCTGTGTCTTGAGAAAACTGTATTAATGAAGTTAATGTAAGTTTGGGACAAGTTTTAAATGATTTGTTGTTGTTGTTGTTGTTTGAGACAGGATTTCTCTGTGTAGCCCTGGCTGTCCTGGAACTAGCTCTGTAGACCAGGCTGGCCTCGAACTCAGAGATCTCCCTGCCTTTGCTTCCCAAGTGGTGGGATTAAAGGTGTGTGCTACCACTGCCTGGCCACTATTTTTAAATTCTTATTTTTTTTCATATTTATTTTTATTTTCGTGTGTGTGTGTGTGTGTGTGTCTGGGTGTGAGTCAGTGCTCAGGAGTGCAGGGCCTTTGCAGGACAAAGGAGTCAGATCCCCCTGAGCTGGAGTACAGGCAGTCCAGAGCCTCCTGATGCAGGAATGGAAGTTGGGTCCTTTGCAAGAGCTGCGTGTGTTTTTAACTTCTGATGCATCTCTCTAGCCCCACTGGTTGTGTTTTGGAGTCACAAAAATCTCTACATATATTTGAAAATGAGAAGACAATTGTATTTACCATATCACAAAAATATTTAGGTATAAATCAAATTCCAGCTGTTTGTTATTAGTGTGTAGAAATGCAGTGAATTCTTGCATATTAATCTCGGTTCCTGTGGTCATGTTGTACTCAAGCACTAGTTCCAGTAGTTTTTCTTTCTGTGGAGTTTTTGCTTTCTGTGTAGATGATCATGTGATCTCAGAATAGACTCGGGTTTGTTTCTTGTTTTGCAATCTATATTTTCCATTTTTTTCTTGTCTTATTGCACTAGCCCAAAACTTCCACATACATTTGGAAAATAGTTTCATATCCATGGCAGAAAGTCACAATCAGACCTCCTTTCAGTAAACCCGGGCCTTAAGGGTGGGAAACCGAGTGTCCCTGTCCTGCTGAAGTTTCGAGGGGCTCCATAGAAAGTGTGGGGGCAGAAATGACTTTGCATCTAGAGAGGATTCCACGTCGGTGCTTCCTGTGACCTCTGCCCTTTTGTGTTTCAGAATGTTCTCTCTCTTGGCTGCAAACCATAGAGCATAACCTGGGTATGTGTCTGGGAGTTTGTGCTGGGCAGGGCAGGGCAGGAGGGCTGGCCTCTCCAAAAACTGTTCATGCACAGGGTGGGGAGCAGTGCCAGCATCCTGCAGGTTGGTGGGATGGGGTGAACTGAGGCTGTAGCAGGTTCCCACAGAGTGCATTGTAAGGTGCTCCTTGCTTGAGCACTGGGGAGGAGTCCACCTCTCATGGTTCTCAGTACCAACTGTGTTCCAGATGGACTCCTCTAGATTCAGAGGTACATTTTTTTCCCATGGAGGATCTTTAATCATGTTTCTTATCATACAGATGGGGAAGCTGAGACAGGAGCATTGTTGGTATTAGCTCCCAGCCCTCTGTGGCCAAAGCCTCTGCCCCAGGGAAGATGTACCCCACTGCATGTTGATTTTACTGTTTTTTTTTTTAAACGGAACATGCACAAACTATAGGATGCAGCCTTATTTTACATATCAGTGAGGAGAAGGAATGAATGATGCTATTTAGCTCATGATGTACCATCCCCCTAAGTCACCACCCAGTTCCAAAGATGTTAATGTGGGGAAGGTGCCACTTATAACTGGTAAAAGGAGACAAAAATCTTGTTAATCATATAAGATTACACACGCAGTGTTAAAGCTGAGTTTCCTCTGTCTCTTATCAAATTCCACTCCATAGAGATAAATGTTTATAAACGGCATCTTGGCATGTGTCCTCCCAAACATTTTAACACCTCCGGAAGTGTATTTATGTAATAATTACTGTTCCAAACACTTGATCTTTGCAAGACATGATGCTAAGCTTTTCAATGCATTTTGTTTAATCTTTGCAATAAGCTCATAAGGCTGGCATGGACTAGTCCCACAGTCTAGATGAAGAAACTGAGGCACAGAGAGGAGAGGCAACTCACTTGACATTACACAGCTTCTAAGAGGCAAGGCCTGAGCTTGAACCCAGGCCCGAGCCCTTAACCGACATGCCACACATATCCCTCAGTATGCAGGTGTATGTGATTTTTAAAAAGGAGGTCAAAAGAATGTTCTGGAACTTTCTTGTGTATTTCTCCTAACCATACTCCATGGGCATCTTTCCATGTCAGCTCCTAAAGCACTACTCCATTCTTTCAGCAGTTGCTGGGAATCTCATATGGCTGTGTATGGATGTGTATAGCTCATCTCCTGGACATGAACACTGGGGTTTCTCTTGCAGTATTGGTATCACTTGAAATGCTATGATGAACAAGTTATGCCTCTGTCTTTGGGAACTTCCGCAGGAAAATTAACCAGGTTGATTTTCTTCTACCACTTCCATGGTTTTCATTCTCAAGCCAGATTGCAATCTACCTGCAATCTCTTGCATCTCACAGGCCTTGGAGTGTGTATGCAGAGGGCTTCATGTGCATGCTGGTCCCATGGGAGCCCCAAAGTGCTGAACAGAGAGAACTAGAGAGCGGGGGATGGGGAGAATAGGTGCCAACTGTGTTCTTGCCCTATTTCCATTTGGCCCCAGGGCAGGATGTATGACGGGGCAGAGTTTGGTGTAAGGGACCACTCTCGGTGTCCATGTTTCCTCTCTGCTCTGGGGGGCCCTTAGCCCTGCATGCTGCTCTCCGAGGAAACTGATAGTAACTGCTGCCATTTCTGAGCCTCTTGAAACTTGAGCACTGAGCATAGACTTTCTTATCCATTCAGCTGGAGATTGATTGTCTGCAGTGGGGAAACTGAGGCTGGGATGGACAGGGAATGGCTTTTCAGATTGCTAATGGCAGAGACAGGACACATCCTCAGTCATGTCCCTCCTCACTCAGATGTGGGTAGTGCTGAGTCCTGTCATGGCCTGCATGTGCTGTGTGTGGCTGACATCTTTGGTGGTCAACAGGATGCCTGGTCTTCCCATGTGACTTGGCCAATGAAATGTGAACAGAGCATGCCATTTCTGGGCAGAAGAGTTGAAAACTGGGCATGATGTTCTGCATTTCCTTGCTTCACCAGACCTTGACATCTCATTTGGAGATGGTGACATCATAAGGTGGTGGCCCCTTGGAGCGAGAATGATGAGAAGCGTCTTATCTGACCCGTGGAAGTGGAAGTGAATCAGTGCTGCTATAAAGAGCTGAGATAATTTATTACCATGGCTCAACGTCTGCTGACCAATATACTGTCTCCTTGGCTAGGTCTCTCATCTTCCCCTCAACTCTTTCCCTGTGGAGCTTCCTCAGAGTTTTTGGACTTAAACGAAAACACTGTGGTGAGAAGGATTAGTGTGGTCTGAGGCTACAGAGGGGGAGAACTCAGACATGGAGGATGTAGCTGACCTTTATCTGAGGGGCCCGGGACTGACCCCACCGTATCGGGTCATTCTCTTAGTCTCGACTAACACATATGCTCTCTTTGGTAGGTGGCCCTTCCCCGGGTGGCGGTGCCTCCTGGCACCTTCGGAATGTCCTCAGTGATTCGGTGGAGAGTTCAGATGACGAATTCTTTGATGCTAGAGGTGAGTGAGCTCCCTCTCCACACCACCAGTTGGGTGACCCTTGGAGAAGTCCTAAAAAGTGGATGCCTGCTGAGGACTGGTACCTCCTCCACCCACACTTGCAGTTTCCCACTCCATACTTAGACAATGGGTGGGATTTGGAATATTGTTTAAAGCTCCTAATGTGTGTGAGGTGGTTGGGAGACCATGGAGTATGGTGCCCTCATCACCATATAGTCTAGCTCGAGAGGCAAATGTCACGAGACACTACAAAGGCCACTGATGGGAGTGATGTCATCAAGAAAAATGTACCTTCTGACATGAGGGAGAATGCAGCCAGGGCACCGGCCTTGATGTGGGCAGGGTACCCTTTCTGCAGAGGTGGGAAGGAGGAGCTTGCCAGGTGAGGAGAAGAAAGAGCCTTCCAGACAGATGTGACGGCAGGTATGGTGGCTCCGAATTAGGAAAGACTGAGGAATATTTTGGCTCTGAAGGGAGGCCCATGTGGTGGTGGTGGTTGGAGGTGGTGCACTAAGGGGAAAGGAGGGATGGATGAGACTGGTCCGGGATGCCTACAGTATCTACATGTCTTCTAAGACAGGCCTCACAGATAGGAAGAGAACCACCAGCGATGCTCAGGGGAGCTGTGACAGATAGTGGGCATCCAAACAACACCCAGAGGGACCCCAAGAGGGGCGTTTCAGGTGGAGGGAACACAGGAGCCAAGGTGTGATTGTACCAGGCAGATGCAGGGGTGGGAGGCGAGTCAGTCTGGAATTAGGAGAGAAGAGAGGTTGGTCGTGCTGAGCCAGGCTGGGTGCGAGTGGTGAAAAACCCTGCTAGCCCTGATCCTGGATGAAGAGGGTCCTGGTGCCTTCTAGCCTTGTTAGTCTCACCCTGGGACATCACCAAGGCTAAGGTGTTGACTTATTTGGAATGAGGCTAGTTTAAAATGCTTGTTAAACATGATCTTGAAGACAGACAGATGGTGCTAGACAGCATCTAGACCCAGAACAGGTCAGCGGGGACTGGCCTGAACATGACCCTGACTTTGGCTTCAGGTATGCCTTTCCCCTTCTTGGGGGCTCAGTTTCCCCTATCAGTTCTGTATATCCCCAGTTGGAGAATATTTCCCAAATATTGGGGTTCAGGGGATTTTGGGGGGAAACTGGCTGGATGCCAGTGACTATCCCTACTCAAGGCTTCCCCATCCTTGGCTCTGGGCAGGGAAACCTCTCCCCAATGCTGTCCCTAAACCAGCCCGTTGGGGGCTCATTTCCCATCTTCCCTTGGTGTCTGATTGGAGTGGCTGCCAGGGCTGCGTTTCTCCATAGCAACTAGCCCACAGTGTGACAACACAGCTTCAATATTTTGATACGCAGAAGAGTTTCATTTCAATATTGCTGCAGTTCATCAGGGCTGTGTGTCCCTAGCTGCTGTGATGGCATGCTGCAGAGGCAAGCATCTGTGGGTGGCACCGGGTCATGTGTGTCTTGGGCCTGCTGACCCATCTCCCCTGTGAACAGCTGGAGATCTTTCCTGCCCCCATCCCTGGGACCACTGTCTCTCAGCTGCCCTCAGCTGTGTCTGCTCTCCCCTCCGCAATCTCCGTGAACTTGGCCTTCCCATGCGCTCCCCTGTCTCTGCGGCACATCTTTGTTCCTTCCTCTCTTTGTCTTGTCAGCTCCTTCTTTTCTCTCCCTCCAGGCGGGGCCTCAAACCCAGATCAGATAAGAGCTGGGATGCCCCTCAAGGTCTTCGATGTGTTTGTGTGTATTTGTGTGCAACATGTCTGCACATGTGATATGTTTATGTGTGCATGTGTTTGTGCATAGACAATAGAAATCAACCTCGAGGGTCGTTCTTCAGGTGCTGTCTACCTTGGTTTTGGAGACAGGGTCTTTCATTGGCTTGAGGAACACCAATTAGACTAGCCAGGCTAGTCAAAGAGTCCCGGAGACCCACTTGTCTCCATCTCCCCAGCTCTGGCATTACAGATTACCCAGCCTTTTACATGGGTGTTGGGGATCAAACCAAGGCGCTCACACAGCAAGCATGTTACTAGCTAAGCCGTCTTCACAGTCTGCTCCCATTTTACAAGGTGAGAAACTGAGGCAGGGGATTTATTTAGGGCTTCAGACTGTAGCAGAGCAGGGGGTGTAGAATTCTACCTCATGTACCCCTTCTTTCTCAAGTATTTATTGAGTATATGTTCAACCAGTGTTGATCCCCCACCCTCAGTGTAGAGATTGAAGACAGACCACATTCCAGTCCTCATGGAGCTTTGCCTTAGACAACAGGTGGAACGGGAGAAGACAATGCACAAGCTAAGAAAATTCATCAGGAATTGCTATGAAAACAACACAAAGCCATAGGCACTTCATCGCAGAGGATGTTCGAGTGGCAAACACACAGGTGAAAAGTCGCTCAATACCGTCACTCATCAAGGAAGGCAAATCAAAACTGGAGAGAGGACTGGAAGGGTAGCTCAGCTGGTAATGTGTTTGCCTTGCAAGTACAGGGACCTGAGTGCAATCCCCCAGCAATCCACTTACCTGGAGACACCAGGCATTGTTATAGTCCTGGAACTGTGGAGGCCAACAAATGAGTCCTTGGGGCTCGCTGTCCTCCGGGCCAGTGAGGGGCTCAGTCTCAAGGAAGCGGATTGTGTTCCTGAGGATGATACTAAAGTCGTCCTCTGCTCTCCACATATAATTGTACATGCATGCATGTGTACACGCACACATTAAAAAACAAAAACAAAACCCCCAAACCTGTAAAGATGGGTTGGTGAGATGGTTCAGGAGGTAAAGTTGCTTGTTGCCAAGCTTGATGGCCTGAGTTTGATCCAAGGAACCAAGATGGTGGAAGCAGAGAACCATCTCCTGAGAGATGCCCTTTGACCTCCACATGTGTTCTGTGGAATGAGTCCCTCTCCAGATGCACACAAAATAAACAAATATAAATATAGTGGATTGTTTAAACGGCAATGATACCACTATGTACCTATTAGAATGGTTTATTAAAACAACCAGCTGAAATGTGGAAGAACTGGTCATTTCAAACTATTCTGGGAGGGAATGAACAATTTTAGAAAATTGATGGCGGCTACAAAGTGGGATGGGAGATGTAGCTCAATGTGAAGTCTCCCAGCATGCCCAAGGGCCCGGGCTTCATCCTGGCCTACAGCCCTTCTACTTCTAGGTGTTTACTTAAATTAAGGGGGATGTTATGCCAGCTTAATTTCTTCTAGTCCCAATCTGAAAACATCCCAAGTGAAAACCAGTGAGCGAATGGATAAACAGTCTGAGCTAGAAGAAAGGAATGAGCTGAAGCATGCAACCATGCAGACAACATCAGCATAAGTCACCCTGACAGAAAACAAGTCCGACTGGAGCTGAGCACACTGTGTGACTGCCCTAGCAAAAAAAAAAAAAAAAAAACTCTAGAAAATGCCAAGGCACCCCCAGGGACAGGAGCAGATGAACGGCTCCTCAGAGTGGGAAGGAGGGGGGAAAATAACAGGAGAAAACGGAGTGTGATGAGTTCGCAATTACTGCCTTGCAGTATCTACAGTTGTCAAAACAGCACATTATCTGTTTCATTTAATTAATTAATTAATTAATTAATTCATTTCTCCAAAAATTTTGTTAGGAGGTTTAAATTTACACCATAAAAAAGAATGAAAGTTGAAAGGCATTGAGATCTAAATGAAAACTGTTTTGGGATTGCTCTTCTTGTGGTCCATGATGTCCAGGCACATTCCTTCACTGACTTGAGAAGTACCTACAAGTTTGGGCCTCCTCTCTGGCATCTAAGTACCCACCCCTCCTTCGATGAATATGCATGAACAAGCTGGGCTTGGCCTTTACAGGGCCAGTGGCTGGGAAATGAGGGATCCGGAGACTGATTATATTTAGGCACCCTGGCCCTGGGAAGTCTAACCAAGAACAAGGCAAAGAGACACCCTCACCCTCACAGGATGCCAAACTTCTGTCCTTTATTTTTCTCTGTTCTCTTCTTGATACTCAGGGTTAGGCTTCATTTAAGGCTGGAGCCTATAGACCTGGATGCTGGGCAGCATAGTCCATTCATGGTTGTAGCCCCCTGCCTCCCATAGTAACTAGGAGAAGGTGGTGCTGGGGTTAATAAACCCATTTTACAGAAGACTCTAAGGCAAGGTCAGGTCTCATAGCTGATGGGGAGCTTAGGCCAAGTCTTCCCTCCTTGGTTGGGTTTCTGCTGTGATCACATGGACTCTCAGAGACTCCAAGTTCGAACAAGAGGGAGAAGGAAACCTGGGGTCTGAGGGCCCAGGTCTTCATCATGGTAGTGCCACTGAATGGCTGCTCTCTGAGCTCAGGCATGTGTCAAAACCCCTGGCTGGAGTCCTCCTCTAGAAGACAATAGGAATGTAGCCATTTAGCCCATGGATGAAGAGGGGGGAGGCCATGGGGAGTAAAGTGGTGGTTGCTAGACAAAGAAACTATTATAGATGCAAACCACAGGGGTCTCTAAGGCCCTGCCCTCATCCCATATTAGGGGAAGGGAGGGAGGGAGTGCCATGATGCTGCCTTGAAGTTTCTGGAGGTGGGTAGAGTGGAACCCATCATCTAGGTGAGGGAGAATACTCATCTAGGTGAGGGAGCATAGCATAGAAAAGTTCAGGAGATGAGGTCTGTGTTAGTGCAAGGTGAAGGTGAGGACCAAGAAACAAGCACTCAGGTCCTTAGAAAGACTTTTGGTGGGCTTGATGTGGATGGTATTGGACAACCAAGTAGAAAAGGTGACAAGTCCTCTGCTTCATGAGCTGGAGGCTCAGGACAGTCCCTGAGCCCTGGGAAGGAAGAAAGGCTTCCTGATAGCTCTGGAGCCTGGGCTTACAGGGCACTCCCAGGCTTTGTCAGGGGCAGAGCCAGGGGCAGAGTGGTGCTGGGGTTAAGGTTAGAGTTGTACCGATGGTGAGTGAGGCTCAGCATGGAGCTTAGCACGGGGAGGAATCGGAGCTCCATGATGTAGTTGCTACAGCGGTGTCTGCACCAGAGGCTACCTGGGTATGGGAATTAGCGTGCAAAGGAACAGATACACAATTCCCATGGCAGTCATGCCCGTGTTTTCTCTGGGGTTCCGTGGGGGTTATGGGGAGGCAGTTCAACGGGGAAGAAATGTGGAGGGAGGCTAGAGATGGGCCTTGTAGCCCCTCTGTTAGGAAACACTCCAAAAGGAGCCATTTTGCATGCTGTGCATTCTCTCCCCACTTCGTCCCCGTGTGTGTGTGTGTGTGTGTGTGTGTGTGTGTGTGTGTGTGTGTGTGTGTTCTCAGGGCCTTGTAGGGGACAAAGCTCATTGTTTCCAGAGTGAATATCTGAAGGCTGAGTGTGGAGAGTGGGGACAGGCCAGGATTCCAGAGGGAGGAAAAGGCAAGAGACAAAGCATTGTGGAAAGGTGGGCAAGTGAGGGAGGACAGGGCAAAGGCATGACCCAGGGGGGAGTCAGGAAAGGAAGCATGAGGGAGAGAGGACGGACACACACACACACACACACACACACACACACACACACACACACACACAGAGAGAGAGAGAGAGAGAGAGAGAGAGAGAGAGAGAGAGAGAGAGAGAGAGAGAGAGAGAAAGAGAGAGAACACAGAGCTGAGGCAGGTGGTGGTGGTGGTGGTGGTGCTGGAGGTACATAAGACAGCCAGTGATTTGGAAGAGGAGGGGACAAAGGGCAGGAAAGCCTTGAATATGGAGTGAAGACCCTAAGGAGGAGGAGACAAGATCCTGCAGAAGAAAGGGAACTCCAAGGACATGAGAGAGATTAAGGATGCTTTTCCAGTTAGAGAAAAGGAGAGACCCAGAGGGAGGGGAGGGGACAAATTTACTGGGGTGCGGTAGAACAGCGGGGAGCACAGGGAGTCTGAGAGAGACAGAGGCAAGTTCACAGACCACAGGAGGTACAGGCTCATGGGAAGAGAACCCCAGAGAGCCCATCTTCAGGGGCTGAAGACTGCAAACCAGGCAGGAGGGATCATGCTGAGTTTGTGAGAGAAAGAAATATCTGACAGAAAACCAGACGAGAGACCAAAGACAAAGGTAGTTGAGCCACACAGGGAACAAGGGAGAGAGAGAGAGAGAGGAACAGTCAGTTGCACAGAAGTCAGCATGCTGGGAGCTCCGGAGCCCTGGCTGACTCCAAGGGCACTGACAACCTCACATACAGCCCTGGGACCCCCAGCATAGCAGGAAACACTAACTAGTGTGTACTGAGCACCTACCTGGCACTGGACCTGGCACTCTGCTTTCTGGTCTTCCCACATCGGAGTTCTTTATGGTGGTGTCTGTCCTTCACATCACTGGCTTTCTGTGGGACAGAGGTCACATCCTACACACACAGTATGTGTTTAGGAGTCTGTTTGCTGTGGGATGGTTGTTGGAGTGGGCAAAGGAATACCTGCTTACTTGGGTAACGAACTGAGCCAAGAGACGGAATTAAGGCATGTGCCACTCTGCCTGGCTTTAACCTCTTTGTGGTTCGGCCTTCTCAAGAACAATGCCACCTTACATTTTTGCACAGGGTTATAGCTTGTGTAGTTCTTTCAAGTTTATTATATTATTTATCCCTGAGTTGGAGAGCTACAGGTTTTATTGCCATTTGAGGGACAAGAAAACAGAAACACCAGTGTGTGTGTGTGTGTGTGTGTGTGTGTGTGTGTGTGTGTGTGTGCAGAAACAAAGCTCACATACAATTGGCACCAGAAGCTGTATCAGGGCTCTGCCCAGAATTAGATGCCACTTACAGGTATGAACTTGTCCACAGAAGGAGCACACCTGGCTGAGGAAGCTGTCCAGGTGTGTGGGGCCAACCAATGCAGGATGTTCAGGACAGGGTACTGGGAGGGTAGAATGTCAGGGCAGGGCTTTCTTTACCCTTTTTTTTGTGAGTCAGGTTCTCACTATGTAGCCTAGGTTGGCCTCAAACTTAATGATCCTCCTGCCACAGCCCCCCAAGTGCTGGAATACAGATATATGCCACAATGGCAGGCTTAGGGACATCTGTGTTTACCCCAATGCCCAGTATATCTGGTTTTGAATCCAGGTGCTAGGCAGAACTCTTGAGGAAGGATTATTCAAATTCTGTTTGCTTCAGTTTCCTTGTCTACAAAATAAAGATAGTAATCATTGTTTCTTGTTGTTGTTGTTGTGTGTGTGTGTATGTTGTGTTGTGTTTGTGAGGTGCAGATACTTGTTATTGTGGGTTTGTTCATGTGTATGTTGTGCATGTGGAGACCAGAGGTTGATGTTAGGTATTTTATTTGATGACTCCCCCTTTTTACTTTTTGAGACAGGGTCTCTCACTATACCTGAAACTTGATTTGGCAAGGCTGTCTCGTCCAGCAGATTCAGGACCCACTGTCTCTGTCCTGTAACTTCCAGCACTGGGGTTACAGGCGTGTGATGCCCTTCTTCTTCCTCTTCCTCCTCCTCTTCTTCTTTCTTCATCTTCCTCTTCTTCTTCCTCCTCTTCTTCTCTTCTCTCCTCCTCCTCCTTCCTGTAGGTTATGGTAATCTGAACTCAACTCTGCATGCTTGTGTAGCAGGACTTTACTGACAGAGCCATTCCTAGCCCCATTATTAGTCCCATTTTTATGAGAATTGAATTAGTTGTCTTTTTGTTTTTGCTTTATGTGGTTTGAGAGAGGGTCTTATGGAGTCCAGGCTGGTCTTGAATTCACTATATAACTAAAACTGCCTTGAACTTCTGAATGCTAGGATTGCAGACATGCACCACCACATTCTAGCTTACGTATTAATATTTGTAAATCATGTATACCAGCATCACTAGTAAAAGTTTCAAAAGGACTGTTAAGTCAATCAAATAAATAACACAATAAGGCAGGAGGCGTTTTTTCAGAGACGAGATCTGGATTACTGAGTGCTAGCGTGAGTCAGAACGCTGGACAGCTCCCAAAACTTTCAGTCCACCATATTGGTTGCTGGAGAAACCCTCTGCCAGAAACGCAGATATCAGCATTTAGTCTTCATTATCCTGAACCCGGGGATTCTCCTCAACACCCTTGCTGTCTGTGATGTGAAGGAAGCCACAGAGCTCTTCACCAGGAGGGCTCATCTTGGGGTGGGTGGTGGCAGTGAGAAGTGTGTGTGTGTTCCCACAGGTGTGCTCCCATAGAAGCATTCCTTCTCATGAGGGAATGTGTCACATGTGTAGTGTTGGAGATGGGGGACCCAGAAGCTTGTGTATGGTGTGGACAGGGCATATGGCCCCACTGCTTCTTCCCAGAATAATCATTAAGGACAGAGACAGGACTCGGGGGAGTTGATCAGGGAATGGAGACACTAAAAGGTTCCTGCAGTCGAGATGGAAGCTAAGGTCTCCATACAGCTCACGCACGCAGCTTAGGACCAGGAGACTTCCCATACCCTTCCCTCAGAGCTGCTCCAGCACCCCTCCGCCTCCAAACAGCCTAAGCCCCGCTGATGAATGACTTGTCAGGAGAAGAAATGAGCATAATGGCTCTTATCTCTGGGCCCCCCTCTGTGCGCCAAGGCTCTGATACCCTTCACCTCATCTGATCCTCCCCAGAACTCTGTGAGTTGGACATTGCCTGTCTCATTTTACTCATGAGGTTCATAGAAGAAAATGGAGGTTCATAGAAGTCCTGTCACATTCCTGAAGAAAAACTACGGACAAATAATGAGTTTTTTGGTCCTTTCTTTCCAAGAAATGCCAGTCTCGGTGCTAGGAGTGGATGACTGCCTCGTTGTTGCTTTCTTTGGCTATAGCACATAGGACCCTGGTGAGTCACAGCGTCAGGCATGGTCGCAGTGACAAATTCCTCAATAGTTTAGTTCTGCTAGAGAAGATACTTTCAGTAGCTGAGGTCTTGCGTGGAGGATGAAGCTCAATGGTAGAACACTTGTCTGGCAGGTGCAAGGCCCCATCTCTAGCACTGCAAAAAAATGTTCGAGTCTATTTCAACTTATGGGTGAAATGAGTACTCCCTCAGACACCAGTTCTGATTAGGGCCTCCTATACTCAACCCTGTCTGCTAACATCCATCTCTCCCCTTCCCTCAGAGGAGGTGGCTGAAGGGAAGAATGCCATCCTTATTGGAATGAGCCAGTGGAGCTCCAATGACCTGGTGGAGCAGATTGAGACCATGGGGAAGCTGGATGAACATCAAGGTGAGCCTCTGCCTCTCCCAAGGCCTGGCTGTGCATGTGTGTGTGTGTTACAGGGTAGGGGTGGCGGCTGCCCATTGTGCCTGGGAACTATAGGACTCTCTGAGGGGCCATCTGTGGGGCTGCCTGGGACAAAACAACTCCAGGGCACTTCAACAGGATACTTCCTTTTTTTCATAGAGTGGCACTAGGGGGCCATGGGTGATTAAGGGCAATCTAGGTCAAACTGTTAGAGTTCTAGGTCTATGAGGTTGAGATCTTTTAGATAAGATAGGCTACCAAGAACTAACCTGCTCACAAGATCTTCATGAATCCCTTCCCAAGGCGGTCACAGCCCAATCACTTCCTACCAGACTCCATCTTTAAGAGGCTCTACTGTCTCTGTGCTATTACACATTCGACTATGCTCCCAGCATATGAACCTTTGGGGACAGACACACTCCATCCCTTACATTCATATCATTTTTCCAATCCTTTCTTGGCCTTGACACTAGACAGTTTTAGTCTGGGCAAGCCAGAGTTGCTAAGCAGCCATAGCCATCCTATCAGGAGCTGTCCAGAGAAGGTGGTGTTGGCCCAGCCCAAGAAAATGGACATCTTGCCCCAGTACTCACTCCTTTTCTTATCCCACATCTCTTCTACTTTGAGTCAGAGCTTGTTCCATGTAGAAGTACCTATCCTGAGAGATGAGCAGGCTCAAGCTATTGTTTTCATTTCATGAATGAAGAAGCTACGTGAAGCTGAGTCCTGGCCTTATTTAAGGTCCTTCTAGGCTGGGACATCATCTCTAAATTGGCTTTAGGGGCCAGATGAAGACTGGATCCTTCATTGATGTGGCAGTAGTCTAGGGACTTGGTCCTACTGGTGTGGGACACAGTGCCCCAGCCATGTATTTGCAGATGGGTCCTCAGTCTGCTCTTTGCTTCGCCTCAGGAGCTCAGAAGGAATCCAGAATGGGTCACCTATTCTGGATCCCCCCTCTCCAGCCATGCTTGGTAGCCACAAAAGAGACAAACCCAGGTTTGTGCTCATCACTCAGTTGGCCTTCCCTCCCCACTTCCACCCCCACCTGTCTGCTAAGGCTTGTGTGACTCAGACCCAGTGTGAGCTCAGCAGGGGTGAGGGAGAGGCAGTGTGAACTGTGAGGGTGGGAGGGTGGTGGAGGGAGAAGTGGATGGGAGAAGGAAGCAGAAGGGAGGTTCATGGGTCAGGCAGAGCCTCTGAAATGTAAGGTCTGCACAGGACTCTCAGGCCTGCTACATCCCAGTACCTCTCCCAGTCTGGTTTCTTCATCTGCAGTGTGGGGGAATGAGTAATAAGGGTGTGAGAATTATGAGATAATACTTGCAAAAATGCACGCAGGTCATGATGATGGAGTGAGCAATCTTGCACTTCATCAGTATCTTGCTGCCTGCTCCAAGCTTTCTACCCTTCCACTCACGTGTCATCCCAGGGACCCCTTATATGGTAGAGCCTGGCTGATCACCTTACCTCCAGCCAAGAACTCTTAGGAGCTCCAGACTCCTGCTTGTTGGTAGCATCCTGTCTGCATGACTAAAAGACCGCTCATGCTCTGCAGCTTCTGAATGCAGCTGACCTTCCTCCACCCCTTGAATGATCTTTTGATTTCCATCTCTTCTGTTCATCACTGTTTCTATCATGCCACGCAGGCACTTCTTGGCTATCCTAATGTCCAGACTTTGAGGGTGCTGACTCTGAGGAGAGTGTACCTGTGCTCCTGAGTTATACTTCTTCTTTTTTGCTTTTTTAAATACGTCTTGGTCACCCAGTTGTCTGTTCTGTGGATTTCTTCATGTCCTAGATCATGCACATGTCCCCAGAGAGACTGGTTTTGCATGCTTTCTCTCTTTTTCTTTTTTTGGTTTTTTTAAGACAGGGTCTCTCTATGTGGTCCTTGCTCTCCTGGGACTCACTCTGTAGACCAGGCTGTCTCAAACGCACAGATATCTGCGTGCCTCTGCCTCCTGAGTGCTGGGATTAAAGGTGTGTGCCACCACATCTAGCTGGTCTTGTTTTTCTTTCTCTGAACTGGAGGGTTTCACTCACCTTGAATATTTTTATGCTAAATTTACAGTTCATGGTTTCTATTCCCCATGGGTGATATAAATTTAGACCCCACACCCATAAGTGGCACAAGCATAGGGTGTTAATTACTCATGTGTGACTTTTTCTTTCTCACTGTGAATGGTTTTTTTGCTGCTGCCCCAAAGGAATGGTGTCTGAGCATGTGTGTATGTGTATGTGAGTTTGTGTGTATGTATGTTTTATGTGTACATGTATGTGTTTGTGTGTATGCTTATGTTGTGTGCATTTGTATATGTGTATGTTTAAGTGTTTGTACATATATTTGTTTGTACGTATGTATTGTATATATATATATGTATGTGTGTTTAAGTATTTGTGTGTATATGTGCATTTATGTATATATGTGTGTATATGTGTGTGTGTTTGTATGTATATGTGTGTGTATGTGGGTGTGCGTGAGTACGTGTGAGTGTTCCTTTATGGATGTCATATCCTTTAAAGGATCCACTTTAGCTCCTCATCATCCGCAGACTAGGGTCAGTTCTGGAGTTGGCAGTTTGTCCTCAGCTGTGAGCCCCGGAGCCTCCATGCATGGGATTCCAGGATCCCGGGTTCTCTCTCTCTGAGCAGCTGTGTCTTCCTCTCTCGCGCACTTCTGTTTTTGCTTCTGTCGTCTGCTGTCATCACTCTTTGTTGTAGACCTGGCTATATAGTCACGCTTTAGGGGATGTGCATTTCCCTAAAAAGAGACCCTTCAGTGCTAGCCCTTACTTTAGTTATTATTATCTGACCATTTGTCCTGCTTTTACTTAGCATTTTTTTCTAAGAGATTTATTTATTTATTATGTATACAGCATTCTGCCTCCATGTATGCCTGCAGGCCAGGAGAGGGCACCAGATCTCATTATAGATGGCTGTGAGCCATCATGGGGTTGCTGGGAATTGAACTCAGGACCTCTGGAAGAACAGCCAGTGTTCTTAATCTCTGATCCATCTCTCCAGCCCTACTTAGCATTTTTTTTATTGTAGTAAAATCCACATAACATAAAATATAGCTTAAGGCATTGCTGTCTGGCTGTCACCATGCATCTTTAGAACTCTGTTACCATTCCAGACTGACACACTGTATTGAGCACCAGTCCTTACCCCTCAGCCCCTAATAGCAGGCTGCTTTCCATCTCTTCTCCAGGTCACTCAGAAGCAAGATCATACAGTGTTTGTCCCTTTGTGTCTGGCCTTTTTCATTAGCATAATGTTTTTGAGCTTCATGCATGTTGTAGCATGGGTCAGGACTTTATTCCATTTTGTGGCTGAATAATTTGCCATTGTATATACTCATTGTGTTTATCCATTCATTTGTTGATGGACATTCAGGTTGTTTCCATTTTTACCTATTGTGACTAATGCAGCTGTGAACATTAGTGTACAAATATCCACCTTCTTCTTGAATACATTCTTTCTTGTTGGAAGAAAATCAAACATTAAAAACAAAGCCAGTCTTCCTTCCTGGTCCCTTCCACCGCAGACATCTTTCCAGCGTGCATAGTTCAATGGCTCAAATTAGTCATTTGTGTTGCAAATCACCTTTTTAAAAAACTTAAGAGTAGCCTTGAAGAGCTTTTTATATGGGAAACAGATTCATCCCATTCTTTTTACCTGCACTATTGCACAATAGAGGCACCATCATTTACATAAACATTCTGCAGTGACAGACATTTTTTGTTATGAAAAGAATACTTTAAAATTTCTTTTATTTTTAAAAATTATGTATACTTGTGTATGTCTGTGTGTGGTTAGATGCACATGAGGGCAAGTACCCACAGAGACCAGAAGAGGGCATCAGGTCTCCTGGAGCGGGAGCTACAGATGGTTGTGAGCTGCCCAACATGGGTGCTAGGAACCAATCTTAGCTGCTGAGCTCTCTCGCTAGCCCCTCTTCTTAATTTATTATTATTATTATTATTATTATTATTATTATTATTATTATTAATGTTAAAACAGCATCTGGTTGTCCTGGAACTCATTATATAGACTAGATTGGCCTTAAATTCACATAGATTGGCTTGCCTCTGCCTCCAGAGTACCTGGTTTTCTTAAACACATTTTTTGTCCATCTTCTATTGGAATATTTGTCTTTTGCTTATATTTATAAGGAAGTCTTTATATATTCTGGATGTAACTTATTTTCTATTATTGAATTAGTTACTTTTCTCTTGACTGTGACTCAAGGCCTGATAGGAAGAACTTCAAGGAGGAAAGGGTTATTTTGTCTCAAGGAATACAATCTATTATTTCTGAGAAGGGACCACTTCTTCCTGGATCAAGAAACAGAGAAAGGAACATGCCTGAACTCAGCTAGCTTTTTCCTTTCCTTTTCTTTTTTCTTTTTGTTAAACAGGTGTCTATGTGTGTGGTATGTGTACCTGTGTGTCTGCATGTTTATATGTGTGTGTGTGTATGTGTGTGTGTGTGTGTGTGTGTGTGTGTGTGTGTGTGTGTGTGAGTGAGAGAGAGAGAGAGAGAGAGAGAGACCAGAGTTAGACATTAGGTTCCTTTCTCAATTATTTTCTACCTTATATATTGAGGCAGGGTTTCTTGGAGTTTGTTGACTCATCTGGTTAGTCTGGCTAGCTAGCTTGCTAGGGGCTGATATCACAGGCAGGTTGCCACACCCACCCACATTTATGTGAGTGCTGAGGATCTGAACTCAGGTGCTCACACTTGTGTAGCTAATGAGTGCTTTGAGCCATCACCTTAGCCTCCCCTTTGTTCCTGTTCATTCAGCCCCAGCCTGTGGGATAGTGTGGCCCACATTCGGCATGGGTCTTCCTCCCCCAGTTAATCCGCTCTGGAAGCCTTCATAGAGACCCTTACAGATCCAAAATTGTGCATCATTAATGTCCTAGACTTTTCGTAGTGCACTAAAATTGACAATCAAAATGAGCCATCACAGCTGTGTATTTGAAATTTCGCTTCTTTGCAATCTTGTACCAGCACTAACAGTTTGTCAGCTGATTCTTTTGGGTTTTTCAATGTGCCATATCATTTAAAAATCTTAGCAGTTATATTCTTGCCAATATTTATACTACTTATTTTTCTTTTTAAATTGCATCGTATAGCTATCTTAGAAATTTGCCTCCATATTTACTCCCATCTCCATAACAGGGTAACCCACTTTAAAAAACAATTTGATTATTTTATTTATGTATATAAGCGCCTATATACATGAATTTATGTGCACCACATGCATGTAGGTGCCTACAGAGGCCAGAAGAGGGCATCTGATTATCTAGAACTGGAGTTACAGGTGGCTGTGAGCTGCCATGTGGTTGCTGGGAACTGAACTCCGGTCCTTTGGAAGAGCAGCAAGTGCTCTTAATCACTGAGCCATTTCTCCAGCCCCAGTGATCCACTTTAATGCTCAATCATAATTCACAATAAAAATATCACATATATGTACAATAGATGCCTGAAGTGTTTGGCATCCCTAGGCCAGTACCTAGCAGAAAAAATGATGGCAGTTTTTTTTTTTCCTGATTCTGATTGTAGTGATGTTACCCATTTTACAAGTAAGTATAGCCTTTACCTTATTGTTTCAGAAATGCCCACTATCAGGTTGATAAAAAAAAAAAAACTTTCTAAAAAATTTGTCTTTTCCAGTTTCTCCTGTTAGGTATCTATTCTTCCTCATCATTCTTTAAAAGATTTATTTATTTATTACGAATATGGAATACAGGGTTCTGTCTGCATATATTCCTGCATGCTAGAAGAGGGCATCAGATCTCATTATAGATGGTTGTGAGCCACCATGTGGGTGCTGGGAATTGAACTCAGGACCTCTGGAAGAGCAGCCAGTGCTCTTAACATCTGAGCTATCTCTTTAGCCCTCTGCATCATTTTTAATTCTCTTTTGTCAAAGACTTAACAATTTTGATTAAAAACAAAAGTATTTTCTTAGTTTTATTTTTAATCAGCTCTATTGCCAACTCTGTTTTTTTTCTATTTAATTTATATAAGTTGATATTGCTTTTATTTCATGACTTCATGTGATGAAGTTTAGAGAGAACAGAAGACACTCACCAGTCCTTTCTGAGGCATTGGGGAGATTACTTTTCCAGCAGGAGATTAATTTTGCGAACATCAAACTTTTGATGATTTCTTTTTCCTTAAAGGGGACTCCCCAATTGTTCAAGTTTCAGTCACCACAAAACATATATCCTGCCCACTGATCCATCTCACAGGATCTGAATAAGGAATCTTCTCACCCAGCAATGCCCAAGGAGTTCAAAACCTCCATTTTCTTTTTGATCCAATGAGTATTCAGAGCCATTTATAAAAATCTTGGTGTATAGATTATTTTTTATTGTTAATTTGCAATTTTAAGTACCTTGTGATTAAAATGTTTGATTTTTAAGTATTATTCCCTTGAAGCCCTGTCTCATTTAATACATGTTTTTCCCCCTTTCTGAATATTCCTTACAATTTTTGTGTTGTCTTTGTTTTTTGAGACAGAGTTTCTCTGTGTAGCTCTAGCTGTCCTGGAACTTGCTCTGTAGACCAGGCTGGCCTCACGGATACCCATCTGCCTCTGCTTCCCTAGTGCTGGGATTAAAGATGTATTCACCACGCAAGGCTTCCATACATGTTTTTAAAAATAAATTGCTCTGCTTGTAGATTGTATTTTCTCTCCACCTATTAGGTTAAACATATTAACCAGTACAGCTTTCTCCCTTCAATGTTTTAAATGCCTTTGATTGGCATAACCAAATTTCTTACACATCCTTTTTCTGTATTTCTAAAAACTTACATTTTTAAACATTTGTTTGTAGGTGTGCATGTGTGTAGACCAGGAGTCAGTTTCTGAGAGTCTGGTCTTTTCTTCTATCATATGGGTTCTGGGGATCAAACACAGGTCAGGCTTGGTAGCAAGCAGCTTTACCCACTGAGCCAACTGGCCTGTCCCACAGTCCTGGTGTTTCTAAACATGCCTTTGTTTTGCCTTTGACTGCAACGTCACTTACATCCAGGCGATCTTTGTCAGTGGCTTCCTTGCATGTAGTATCTCTGGTGAGCAGTTGGAGGTAAATGCAATCCTCATCCCTGTGTGGATAACCTGGGGTTTCTGCCCCTGAAGCTGTCAAGGCTCCAGGGTTGGCCTCTTTGCATTCTGCTCGTACTTTCTGAGTGAGATTCACTGGCACTGTTTGTGCGCTGGCACGTGGATCATTGCTGGGAAGTTTCCTTTTCATTGTTCCTTCAATTCAAGTACATTTTTCCTGTTTGTCCTTCCAACGCTTATGCTAGACTGATGCAGGAATTTTTGTAGCTGCGTTTCAACTTGTCCTTATCCCCTGCACCATGCCAATTTTTTTTGGACGGAGTCTCACTACGTAGCTCTGGCTGTCCTGGAACTCACTCTGTAGACCAGGCTGGTCTCACAATCACAGATATGCTTGCCTGTGCCTCCCAAGTGCTGGGATTAAATGGATATGCCACTACATCTGGCTAACTTGTCTGTGTTCTCATTTCTTGGTTCTGTTTGAGTTCTGGATGGTTTTCCTCAGCTCTCAACAGCAGCTTGTCCATTTTCTCCTCCTCAGCGCTTTCTGTCGGCATCTCTGGAGCTGGTTTTGCTCCCAGCAATCATCTTTCCACTTTCTTATGCTCTCATCCATTTTTGGTTTTTGCCTAACAACCTGGCATTGAGTCATCGAGACCACAGGCTCATTCTGTGTTTTTTGAAGTTCCCTTTGCCTGCTCTATTAAATTTCAGATTTTTCTGTTGATTGGGGATGGGTGAGAACAGACCACACACTTGAGGCATGATTAATTAGCCACGGATTAAAAGTGAGATTACTGCACAGGGCAGTGGCTATCCATTATCCCAGGACCGTGCAGCTGCTTCAAACACTGTCCAAGTGAAATACCTCTTGCCAAATTCTATTTTTAAGCCGGGGTATAATTCATATGCCATAGAATTCACTCTTTCAGAGTGTTCACTGCGGTGGTTTTTGTATGTCTGTGCACAGCCATCACTGTTACCTAGTTCCAGGACATTCATTGTTCCCCCCAAAGAAACCCCATTCCGCTCAGCAATCTGTCCTTGTCAGTGGAATCGAGCAGATGCGGCTCTTTGTGTCTGACTTCTGTCCTTCGTCATCACTTTCTGAGCCTCTCCTATATTGTAGCACATATCAGTACTCCATTGCATCTTATGGTTCCATGTTACTCTGTGGCGCAGGCATGACACATTCTGCTTATCCATTTATCAGTTGATAGGCACTGTTTTCACTTTCTGGCTATTGTGAATCACAGTCTCTCTGTCTCTGTCTCTGTCTCTGTCTCTCTCTCTCTTTGTGTGTGTGTGTGTGTGTGTGTGTGTGTGTGTGTGTGTCCACATGCAATCAACTCTCCTGATACACACCTAAGAGTTTGAGTTTTTGTACAACATGGTAATTTTGTTTAACTTTTTGAAGAACTGCCAGAGTCTTCCAAAGCGGCTGCCCATTTCACATTCCCTCTGGTGACATGAAAGGGCCCTGGGTCTCCAGATCCTCATTGATGCTTGAGGCTCATATCCTCTGCTTTTTAGGTTATTGCCTCCTAGTGAGTGTTTTGCATTTTAATTTCTCTAATGACTACTTATGTTAGCATTTTTCATGTGGTTATTGGTCATTTGCTTTTTTTTTAAACTTTCTTCTCAAACCCTTTGCCTACTGGTTGTCTTTATTCTGTTGAGCTGTAAGCGCTTCTGATGTACTCCCAACACTGGCATCTTGCCCGATACATGAGTTACAAATATTTTCCCCATCTTGCTAGTTGTTGTTTCATTTCCTCAACAGTGTCTTTGGAAGCACAAAGATTTAAAATTTTCTTGAAGTCCAAATAACCCTCTTTCATTGTCTGTGCTTTTGGTACCATACCCAAGAAACTATTACCTAACCCAAGAACCCAAAGATTTATATGTTTTAAGGATTTTATAGTTTTAGCTCTTATATTTAGGGTTTTAAAAAATTAATGTACTTGGAGTTTGTTTTGTGTATGATATGAGATAGGGATTCAACTTCATTCTTAACTGTTTTTCATTTTTAAAGTTTTATGTGTATCTGTGCATTTCTCTGGGTGAAGGAGCCTAAGGCATCAGATCCCCTGGAGGTGAAATTACAGGTGGTTGTGAGCTGTCTGGTACGGGTGTTGGCACCCAAACTCAGGTCCTCTGCAAGAGCAACAAGCTCTCTTAACCACTGAGCCATCTCTCCAGCCCCTCAGCTATATTATTTTGCACATAGGTAACCAGTTGTCTCAGCACCATGTGCTGAAAAGATTTTTGTCCTTATTGACTTGCATGGGCATCTTTGTCAATGTCAGCTGGTCATAGACATATGGATTTATTTCTAGATGTTCCATCTTACTGTGCTTATGGGTATGTGCCAGGGAGTCCTGTATCTTTACAGTAAGTTTGAAATCAGATGTGGGACACCAACCACCTTGTTTTTCTATTGCAAGATATCTCTGGCTACTCTGTATTCCTATATGAAATTTAGGGTCAGATTGCTCATTTCTGCAAAGGGACAAGCTGGGACTGTGCTGGCCCTGGAGGGTCAGCCTGGAGTCTTACCCTCATGGCATTATCAGTCATAACACATCAATATGGAATGTCTTTACATTTACCTAGGTCTTCTTTAACTTATTTACTTCTTTAAAACTAATGTGTGCATGTGCATGTGTGTTTGTGAGAATGTGGTATATGCCCATGTATATGCACAGAGGCTAGCAGAGGATGTCATGGGTCCTATTCCCTTGAGACAGAGTCTCTCTCTCTAAACCTGGAGCTAAGCTGGTTGCCCGCAAACCCAGCATTCCTTTTATCTCTGCCTCTTGCAGCACACATGGCCACACTCTGCTTTTCACACGTGCGCTAGGATTCAAAATCTGGTCCTTGAGCTTGCACAGCAAAGTCTCTTACCTCCTGAGCCATCTCTTCAGCTCCCCCTCTTTAATTTCTTTCAGCAATGTTTTATAGTTTTCAATGAGCAAGTCTGAGCACTTGGCTTTATTAAATTCACTCCTCAATATTTTCTTTTATTGTAACTGGAATTGTTCCTCGATTTCATTTTCAGACCATTCATTGCAAATATGTGGCAATGCAACTGACCCTGTATGTTGATCCTGTATCCTGAAACCTGATAGATTCATTTGTGTGTGTGTGTGTGTGTGTAAGAGCTGAAGGAGTCCTTAGGATTTCCTATATATGAGATCATGTCACCTACAAATAGAGGTAGTTTTGCTTCTTTCTTTCCAGTCCGGTTACATTTTATTTCTCCTTGTTGCCTAATTTCCCTGACTTGGCCCTCAAGAGACTAATGTTGGATAGAAGTGGAAAGAGCAGAGTCTTGTCTTATTCCTGACCACCTGGGGATGTTTACAATCTCTTACCATTACATATATTCATTGCAGCGATTGATTGATTGATTTTTATGTGATTGGGTGTTTTGTGTACCACATGTCTTTGTACCACATTCATGCCTGGTGCGTGCAGAGGTCAGAAGAGGGGGCTAGATCACCTAGAACTGGAGTTATGAATCGTTTTGAATCTTTGTGTGGGTGCTGGGCATTGAACCCAGGTCCTCTGCAAGAGCAACATGTGATCTTAAGTGATGAGCCATCTCTTTGGGGTTTTTGAATGTGTCTCTCCTCATTTGGCTGAGAAAGTTCCCTCACATTCCTAGCTTGTTGGGGATTATTAGTATTTGAAGGTATTGAGTCTTGCCAAATGCTTGTTTATGCTCATCTGTTGAGATACTTATGTGTTTTTCATCTTTTGTTCTGTCTCTTTGGTATATATTGATTTTTATACATTGAGTAACCTTTTGAGGCTCTTGACCGGTTCTGCCATATTGCTATCCTTTTATGCTCAGGGTTCATTTCTTCCAGAATCATTTACACTAATAGTCTATGAGCTATCCCTTAAGAGCCATCTATGATCAGGGCTCTTTTCATTTCTAAACAATCACATCATCACTGGTGGGAAAGAAGCAGTCAGTGTTTAGGTATCCCTGATAAATTTCCCTGCCCCCATCTCTGCAAAGAGCACTGCTCCCCAGCTGTTCGCTCACAACTTTGGTTTATGTCCCTGCATCTAGACACATGGTTTCCAAAGAGCTGTCTCTGGGCCAATGGCATTAGCATCACTCGGGGACTTGTCAGAAATGTGAGGGAGGGAGTCCCACCCGACCGTACAGAGCCAGTCCAATCCCAGAAGCGTTTAGGCGCTGATTTAACTAGTCCTCTAAGGGACTCTGCTGCATGTTCAAACTTAAGAGTGATTAAGGATTATGATGCTGAGCTGGTTCTGGGGCTGCACAGCCCCATTTCCCTCTACTCGCCGTGTTCCAGTCGTTGAGTTTGCTATCTTTTTTGCACAGCTTTGGCTTTCCTTTCATGTTTAGCAACATTTGGCTTTGTGTTCCATTTTGTTTGTAGCTGCCTGTTAGCGGAGCTCCGAGTGATGGGAGCTGTCTATTTAGCACAACCTGCTGCCGTGTGATTATTAGGGAGGGCTAGGAATCTCTACGGGGTGAGTAGACCAGCTCCCGATTTATCCCTCCTGCATATTTCCATCTTCTCAGGGCGTCCTCTCCCTCACATGTCCACCTTTTCTCACATAGAGGGACAGGTGTCTTTGCTTGGCACACACAGGGGTCAGGGAAGGCTCATTGCACTGCCTCGTCCACTGTGGATGCCCAACTTCTTGCAGAATTTGGGGGCTCTGGAGCTTCCTCCTGAGCCTGCTGTGTTCTCTGAGCTTCCTCCGCATGCCCCAGACCTTCCCCTGCAGAGCTGAGCTTAGGCCTGCCTCTCTGCTGAGCTGGCTTTCTGGGCATTTGGCTCCATACTGAGAAGGGTCCACAGTCCATGTTATGCTCTGCTGTCACCATCTTGAAATCCTTAATGGTTTTAAATAAGGGGATTTAAGCTTCCATTTTGCACTGGGTCCTGCCAATTCTGTAGCCGTCCCGAAATCTGTCCTTCAGTACTCTCTTCCTTCTACCTTTATTTATTTTTTTGGGAGGGGAGTAGATGCTTATGCACAGTTTTGGTTTTAAGAAGACATTCTTTCTTATTTTTCCTTTGCTGCTAGAGAGTCAGATGGAAATAATTTGAGTTTGGTTTGGGCAGAGGAAAAAGTCTGGGTCATGCAATCAACTTACTGTCTTCATTCTCGACCTCTGTGATGTTCCTAAAATAGAAGAGCAAGACCATTGTGCTGCGGTGGTAGTGAGAACTGAGTCATTGCTACCTGCAGAATGGAGCATAAAGCCCCCATCCTGGCACGCATGACCATCCCTGTTCCCCACAATTGTCATTTCCCAGGGCTAGTGAGTTCTCTGTTACTACAGGAATTAAGCATCCTTGAGCAGCTACCGTGAAAGACATTAAAAGAGGGGCATCAAACTGTTGCTAAGACCTGAGATATCAGGATCACCTCTGATGGTCTAGGCATTCCTCCCCTTCTCCTCCAATCACTCTGTGTTTCTAGCTCAGTGGAGAAGGTTGGGGTAAGCTTGTTGTAGCTCAGATCTCCTTGGAGCACCTCCACCATCATCCTTCCCTGCTTCATCTCTAGTTCGTACTGTCCTGGGCTTTTCCTCCAGGAAGCTGCCCTGAGATTCCCAGCCTCTCCCTGTCTGCCCTGCCCATCACAGCTTACCTGCCCTTCCCTTGCCCATCTAAGCACAGCTGTGTCTCTCTGGGTTTATACTTTCCTTCCACAGCCCGACTTAGAAGTCCCTCTTGACCCCAAAGCAGAGTAAATCAGGTGTCCTCACACAGCCACTCATGCCCTCACTCAGTCACACGTTACTGTATGGCAGACTCTGCGCTGGTCAGTGTAGATCATTTGGGAAGGGCCTCAAGTTTGATTGATTGCCCATCTGCCAGCCCACTTGGAGCTGTTACAGGTTACTTAACCAGTTGCTCTAATAAGATGGGGTGAAATAAAGAGGGAGCTGCCGGGCGGTGGTGGCGCACGCCTTTAATCCCAGCACTCGGGAGGCAGAGGCAGGTGGATCTTTGTGAGTTCGAGGCCAGCCTGGGCTACCAAGTGAGTTCCAGGAAAAGGCGCAAAGCTACACAGAGAAACCCTGTCTTGAAAAACCAAAAACCAAATAGATAAATAAATAAATAAATAGGTAGCTAAGAGGACACAGAGCTGAGACTCCAGGGGCTAAGGAGCTGTTCTGGGGCCAGGATAGACCAAGGAGGGCAGAACAGGCAGAAGGACCAAGTGTAAAGTGAGGAGAAAGGTCTGAGATGCAAAGGGGTTTGGGAGGTATGTGGAGTTCATCTTATTTTTCCTTCCTATTTTTTTTTTTTTTTTTGGAGGGATGATAGGGTCTCCCTAGGTAGTTCAGCCTAGTTGTGAGCTGGAGACCCTTCTGCCTGGGTGTCTTGCTTGCTGAGATTACAGTGGTGTACCACCGTGCCTGGCCTACAAAGTTCATTCTCACTGAAGTTGAGGTGTCAGACATTAGATGGGGAATAAAAAGGAATGGGAGAGTCTTGGGGAGGAGGCAGGGAAAGAAAGCTGAAGCCGAAGGTCCCGTAGGTAGGCTGAGGAATAGGGGCTTCCTTGGGAATGTCGCTGGGTCTGTGAAATGTTTTAAGCAGGGTAGCAATGAGCTAATTCTGAAAAGCAATGTGGAGGACCAAAGGCGTACCCCAGGACCTAGTCACTGGGGCCTGGGGATTGGGGGTAATGAACTATTACCTGCAGCTGAGCAGTGCTCAGCATTTGGGGAATAACCTGTTTAGGAGGGGCAGGTCAGTCTTTCCTTGACAGCCTCCTTCGTGAACTGAACAGCTGGCCTGAGCCTGTTAGGGCTTCGAAGGCCCAGGAACAGGAGGGTATAGGGCAAATAGGAGTTTTAGCATCCCATGCCCTGGAAGAACAGATCCAGAATTCCCAGATCCTTCTCCAGGGTCTGAAATCCTCCCCAGGAGCCACACAACCTCCCTTTGAGTGCAGGGGATGGTTTCTCTTGTTATGTGTGTTTGTTGAAAGAGATTGGTTCACAGTTACACATTTTGTCTCTTGGAGGGAGCTGGTGGTTTTCTGGAAGACGGGTGGGAAGAGGAAAGAGATCACTTGGGAAGTCATTAGCAAGGGTTGGAAGTGTCTTCTCTGGGGAGATGCTGTGGCCAAACTCCCCAGACTGTGTGAACTTGAGAAAGGCAAGATTTATGGGATTACAGCCCCTAGCTCAGTCCCCAGCCTCCAACCCCTGCCCTGAGCCCTCAACCTCCAACCCCATCCTCCAGCCCTCTCTGCGTAAACTATTCGGCTTGTGAATGCTTCCTGCAGCTCCTGTGATAGGAGCAAGCTTAAGCTGAGACAAAGTGGTTGGGCCCAGGGGCCCTGGAAAGTTCCAGGCCAAGTGGGGTCTCATTTAGGCAACGCTGAGCCAGCTGCACATTTGGTTAATGGCCCACGTCCTGGGAGCCTGCTAATCAGGAAACCAGGTTTCCGCAGCTTAGATGATTCCTTTGTCACCGGAGAGATAAAGCCAGTCTGGGATGAGCAGGCAAAAGGCCAGCCTGCTGCTGTTGCAGCCCTCCCCCAGACCCCCATACACATCACTTATAGTGTGGATGGTAGGATCACTGTGGTAGCAGCTCTGTAATCCTAGCACACTGGGTGGTGATGGTGGTGGTGTGGCTGAGATAGGAGGATTTGAATTCTGAGCCAGCCTGGGCAACATGGTGAGCCCCTCTTATCAAAAAACAAGGGGTTGGAGGGAGACAAGGGAGGACAGGTGGCAAGGATAATCAGAACGCACTGTATATATCTGTAAAATATCAAAGAACAAAATTGATAAAGAGAAAACAAAATGTCAACAACAAAAAGCAGACTCACTCTGGCCTTCTTCCCCAGTGTCCTCATCCGTCTTACTGGATACCTAAATTCAGCATCATTGTCTGCAGGAAACACTGGCCAGCCTCAACACCCTTTGCTGAGAGTCCCCTTTCTGCTCTCTTTCTACCCACTCTCGGCCTCTTGGCCTCAAAGACACCCCACCACTACCACCTGAGCCCTCTCAAGAAGCTACAGCCTAGAGATTACTAGAGGGAGAGACGGGGTCATGGGAAGGAGAAGTCCTCATCATGGCCAAGTGATGGAGCTCCACTGGGTCTCCATCTCCTTATCTGTGAAGGGGGCCTATTTCACATAGGTGGAAGGCACCGTTATTTAGATCTGGAAAGCACAGGGCAGGACATACACTCCCTGTGCTCCCAGGGATAGCCTGCCGAGCTTACATAGCAGTAGCCGTGCTCCTGGCTGGCTGTGAGATCTCTGAGCTTGTCTCTGATCTCCTTCCCTAACACCCCCTTCTCCAAATCTATTAGCATCCAGTATCTCAAGGTCATGGGCCTCCTGGCTTCTCCCACTCTCTACACTCCAGCTTCCCCAGCAGCGAGACTCTCAGGGCCTTGAGCCACTTCTCCATCAAATAATCTTGCTGGTGAAAATCCTGCCCCAGCTCGAACTGAACTTGCTTTGTGGACACGAAAGCACCAAGCGGGAAGAGCAGCTCATAAAGAGTCTAGGTGTGGAACTTCTGTCGCCTAGTGGGAGAACCCAGAGGTGGTGAACCAGAATGGTCTCCCTTATCTGGTGGGTGTGTAAGAAATGCCAAGGCATTTTTTTTTTTAAATTATGGTCAGGGCTGTGCCAATGTTCCAAAGAGCCCTTTGTTTGGGCTTGACTGTTCCCCGGCTCTGAATTATTTTATCTCCAGTGTTGCGGTCTGTGAGTGAAGTCGGCAGGTCATGTGCCCCAGGCTGAGTGAGGCTTTGTTGGATGTGGTCCTGTGCTGCAACACCTTGAGGCCTCCCAAGATGGGTGCTTGGCTTTCCTCAGTCCTATCTGGCTCTCCTGTCCCACCTCCTCCCCTCCCTCCAACAAGAGCCTGGGCACAGGCAGGGTAGGGGACAGATGCTTCCATCTGCTGTGTCTCCCTGGGCTGGCAGCGTCACGGTGTATCCCGAATGTAACTCCGAGGGAGCAAACTATTACCCATCCTATCCAGGAAGTGAGTGCTCCCTTCCTGGAGGGTGAGGACTCTGGTTAGCCCTAGCTGGGGACAGCAGGTGCACAGGAGGGCAGGTGTGTCCCTCCACTCGCCAGCTGGCCATTATGCATAGTAACTGGCAGAGGCTGGCAGCGGAGGACTTGGGAGATGGTGGGCTCCCAGCGTGTGTTTTCTAAGCCAGGGAGTGGGGGTCCCAGGCCACCGAGAGTCACTGCTCTGCTTGCAAGGAACCCTGAGCAGGAGGGAGCACACGCTGGCATTCGGCAGACCCCGGTTGAGAATCTTCAGAACAAAGTCGGCACCTTTGCTGTTCTTCTGTCTTTCTGGACAGCAGAGCCAGTGCTGCTCCTTTTGCCTAGAACCCAACTAATCATGTAGCTGCTTCTGGGTGCCACAGACAGCAGCAGGAGCTTGGGGTGTGGGAGAGAGTGTAAGTCGTTTCTGCACCAAAGCTTGGCTGTCCTGCCCATGATATTCATGCAACTGGGCTTCCTGCCCAGGGTCACCAACCCCCGCATCCTGCCTCCCCTGGACTTGGCATGCCTGGAGTATGGTCCTTGCTGACCGCTTGCAACACCCTGCCCTTTTCTCTTCCCTTGGAAACTCAAATCATGGCTCTGCTGGGGGCTTCAGTAGGAGAAGAGTTGGTCCCCCTCCCCTCCCCCCAGGCAAGTCGTCCCCCCCCCTATCCATCATGGCTGACTGCATTCAGCACCGTGCTCCATGCAGAGATTTTCTTCCTGCCTTGTACACACTTTGCTCTTCATCTCTGTATCACCCACAGCACTTGGCACGGTGAGCAGGGAAACAGAATGTGTACTTCGAATTGTGACCTCGTTTCTGTGTTAGGGAAAGTGACTTTGCCCAGATGCACCTATGCTCTGTGGCCTCAGACGATACCCAAGAGTGACGCCTGTCATTGCTGTCTCATGCCGGGTCTTTCCTGGTTTCTGTCTGCGTCTGGGTTACTCTCATTCCTGGGACCCAGTCTGTGGCCACCTCATCATGCTGGGTGGGGACCACTCCATGAATGCCCAGGCTTCTCTTCTCCAGTTGGATCCTTCTTGCCGCAGGCTCTATCCTGCCGCTGGGCCTGGGGAGCATTCTGAGCCATGCCCACATTAGCCATTGGCCATGTCCATCTGGCTCCACCTTGTGTTATGATGAGGACAAAAGACAAAGTCATGAGCCGGTTGTCACATGTAAATCGGTAAATAAAACAGTAAGGGCAAACTGGGCATGGAGGCGCACACCTTTGATCTCAGCACGAGGGAGGATAAGAGCAGGCAGATCTCTGAGTTCAAGGCCAGCCTGGGCTGCAGAGTTCCAGGATAGACAGGGCTGTACAATGAGACCTTGTCTCAAAAATAAACAACAACAAAAAGGGGCACTCCTCATGAAGCAGTTGTTAGCTTCCTGCCTGTGTTCTCAGTGCTCTGATAACTCACGACACAAGGACCCTCGGAGTAAGGTACCTGTGGGACCCTCAATTCCAGAAGACTGGCTTAGAGACTATGTAACTGGCCCCAACAGACACAGTAAGTGAAGGACAGAAGGTGTCTAACCATTAGGCTTTTAGTACCCAGAGGATCTCTAGAGAGCATTGGGTTCTCAGTGTTTTGTAGCAATGAATCCCAGAGAGGGACAGGAAGAAGGTGCATCAGGTCATGCAGTGGGTTGGTGTGAACCAAATTCTAGCCTTCAAACCCCGGCTGTATGTTCTCTCCACTCACAGACCTCTATTCTGAGCAGGAGGGAACCAGAGAGACATGGATCCAGGTGACATGAGCCATGAAGGCAGTGTGGGCAGGCAGAGGGCTGTGGAAGTGGGGCTCTGAGGATGGTGTCTTGAATCACAAATGCAGAGTCAGTCACATTTGGAGAAAGAGTCACAGCAGGCCCTGGAGGACTGGCTGGGAAGACAGAGGCATTTCCTGGATGACACTGCCCTGGAGTCCTGTTGGGGTGTGGGGCAGGGCAGCCTCACAAGGTCTAGGAGATCCTAGATGTGATGTCCCTAAGTGCCCTGAGCCCTTCTTTAGAGAACCGAGTTTTTTTTTTTTTTCCCAGACACATTTTTTTTTGGGGGGGGGGCGGGGGGACCAACTCAGAGTTACTCAGGAAGTCCTAGTCACGGAGAAGGTGAGGTGTCTGGGAAGTGTCCACAGAAGCCAGAGGCAGCAGGATGCACAGATCAAAACTGAGGACAGAGGTCTGGGCTAAGGAGAGGTTTAATTACTGTTGCTTGAACACAGTGCCCAGCTCAGATCCTCATAGGACAGGGTGAAGGGGAGAGAGGGCACCTGTCAGCAGCTGCTTCATAAAGTAGGAGAAGGGAGGAGCCAGCAAAGACAACCCTAGGAAGGCTAAGGACAGGGCATCACCAGGGAGCCAACCACACTCAGCAATGGTGTCATGTGGGGGCTCAGGGCTGGGTCATACACAAAGGCCAAGGGCCAACTCTGAGGTGGGTGGGGTAGGGTGGGAAACTTGGGTGATGCCTCTGCCGCCCCTGGCTCTGGAGGGGTAGTGGCAACTGTTAGCAGCTCTTCTGTGGAGTACAGGCATCGGAGCATCGGAGCAGGGACCCAGCTGCTCATGTCCTTCTTGTTTCCACAGGAGAAGGAGCTACAGCGTGCACGTCCAGCATCTTGCAGGAGAAGCAGCGTGAGTTACACCTGGCCCCACAGAGACTTTCCTTCCATTAGAAGAGGGGTGTCCCCCGGGCCTGGTACCCTCTCAGGCTTAAAGCTCCAAGGTTGGAAGGATCTCTCCCATCTAGGTCCTGGGCAAGAATAGAGAGCCTAGGGCCACTCAGCCTGGGTTTAGGCAGCTCTCCTGAGACCCTGGGGTTTCTAAGCCATCCATGCTGGGCTGTTCCGGTGTCAGAGATAGAGCTAGGGCCTGAGGCTGATGGCCCTGATGGGGGATCACTGAAAGTTTGGTGACTGTCCTCTTCACAGGGATGGAGACTGGGAGGGACTGGAGAGGCAGCCTTTTTGAGCCTTTGTGGCCATCAACATTTGGATGCCACCTTCCAGCAGTCATAGTTGGTCCTGTAGTGACCAAGATCGGAGTGAATGAGGTCGTTCAATGCTGAGCACCAGAGCATGATCCCTTTTAAACACGTTTTACTTTCCAGATACTGTCATTGTATGTGTGAGTGTGGGCACCTGTGAGGCCAGAGGATGTCTTTCTGGAGTTGGTTTTGTTCTTCCATCATGGGTTCTGGGGATCAAACTCAGGTTCAGGCTTGTACAGTGAGTGCTTCTGTCACTGGACAGCTGCTCCTTAAAACCCCTCCACAGAATGGCAGCCTCTTCAGTCAGGAGTTCTGGGACTGAGTTCTGGGGTTTCCTGCTCTTCTTGTCGTGTGTGTGTGTGTGTGTGTGTGTGTGTGTGTGTGTGTGTGTGTGTGTGTGTGTGTGTTACACCAGCCTGTCTTGATTCCTTCTGCCAGTTTTCTTAGGAAGACGACTATGGGATTGGGTGTGCTAAGGTCATGCCAACACACTGGTCACATGTGCCGTGGACACACCAGATGGACTTGGTGGGCAGCACCCGTGGCAAATCTTGTCTTCCCCACGGGTAATACTGACTTCTATATGAGGCTGGGTTTGGGGCAAGGGCTCAGAACTCCTCTCATTTTCCTGCCTGCCATTCTGCTTGTGGCTAGAGCTTTGGGGAGGTTCAACCCATTTTGCTTCCTAGCTCCCCAGGCTGTAACTTGAGGCCTTCCTTCAAGCTCCCCCCTCCTCGGCTGGTCTTCTGTGGAGGGTGCGTCAACATCAGCATCCATAATCCGAGGTCCAGCCTAAGCGGCTGCACAATGCACAGAGCCACAGACAAAGGTCTGGTGGTCATGAGTGCCTCTGTCAGGAGCAGCGTAATGGCACAGAGAAAGGACAGGGTGCCAGGAAAGACGGGCAGTTAAAATTGTGCCTGCAGGGTCTTATATCATGGAGGAGACAGTGGTGACATGGAGACCAAAGCCATTAATAAAAAGGAATGGCTACAGAATTTGTATGAGCTGAGCCACTCTTCAGTAGGAGGCAGGGAGTGATCGAGGCCCTGGCTGCAGCGTGTGTGTGTGTGTGTGTGTGTGTGTGTGTGTGTGTGTGTGTGTGTGTGTTGGGTGGGTAGATGGACACTCTTGAAAGGGGGAGGGCGGGGGAAACAGCTTGGGACTGGTTTGAATGATGACTGAGGGTTTTCACTCTGCTGGCCCCTAGTTACCTGGCACCTGGCCCTGGTTGCCTCAGGGCAGAGGAAGACAGGTGTGGTGGGTGAGTGGTAGCTACAATAGGCTGGGTGTGGGTTGGGGTGTGGTTGGCTGGCTTTGAAAGGCACATTCATGGGCAAGTTTGGTTTCTGTCTGAATTAGCCAGTGTAGGATTGCCAGTGTCTCACTGGTCAGGAAGTCCCCAACATGTTGAACCATCAAGAAGTAAAAAACAAACAAACAAACAAACCAATACAAATACACAAGGCAGGAAGAGTCCAGATCATCTATGCGGGGCTTCCTTCTTGTTTGTTTATATTTATTTTAGAGCCAAGAGTCTCCCTGTATAGCCCAAGCTGGCCTCAAACTTTGGGCCATCCTCCTGCCTCGGCCTCCCAAGTGCTGAGGGTACCATCATGTACCATTATGACTTGCTGCTTCTGGGCCTTTAAGCAGTAGCTTGGAGGTGAGAGCTAGCCACCTACACTAGGCTTTGTTACCAGGAGGCTGGTCACGGCTCCCTTCCACAGGTTCCCACATACACAATTGAACTGACAGGATGCGTCTTATCTCCTGTGACTCCCTGGGGGGGAATTGCATCTCAGCAGCAGTGAAGTCTTTTTTATTTCATGATTATAGATTTTGGTCAAAATTATATTGCTGAAAGCTGTCATTGTATCCTGCTCCTTGAGGATATTTTTATGAAGGAAAGAATGGCAGTTGATGTGCAGAAGAATTTTAGAACCATCACATCTTTGTCTTGGAGGCTTTCCTGGCTGATGCGACCCAAGCCTAAAACCAGTATGTTCGGCAGGGAGGAAACGGATGCTGTAACATGCTTTCCAATGACGGCAAAAGTCTTTAGCTGAGAGCAAAGCTTTTCACATAACTCTACGATTGTGTCCTGCCTACAATTTCAGACATTAAAATCATTTTTCTTTTACGAGGTGATGGTGGTAATTGACGGTAATGTGTTTGTTTATTTCAAATCTGAAATAGGCAAAATAAAAGTCTGTGACCTGAATTTGAAAGGGCTGTATCCACGGCTTATGTTTAGAATGTGTTTTCCCACTGACAGCCCACGTGTGTACATTTTACCTCGTTGACTTTTTCCACTGGGTGTTTGAACACTCTCCGAAAATAAGATGTTACTCTGGGTGAGGAATCAGATTCCCCATCACCTGGGACTGTTGCTGTGATGTCTGGTGTTTAAAGGGAAGAAGGTCTATGACTTGAAGCTTGGTGTTTCTATTTAGTTACTGTGACTCTTTGGCAAAGTGACTTAGCATCTCTGAGTCTCTTTATATGTGGAAAGATGGCTGAACTCTCTGCTTCCTAGGTCAGCTGTGGAACAGATGCTCAGGAAGGGTCATACTGTCCTCAGTTATACCTTGTATTTGCATAAGCCTTCACAGCTGGAACCCCTGGGCCATATGTGAAGGTGTATCTTGTGGAGCTCATCCTATGGCTACCTGGCTTTACCGTCATGTAAATAGTGTTTCTCCTTCGTTGTGGTTCAGAGATGAAGTACCAGGCCCCTGACCATTGGTGTCCAGCTAGAGAGTCCAATCACTGAGAAGTGATGGATTCATAATTTGATATTGTTACTGGGAGATGAGAGAAATTACTGAAATCATGTCTTGTCCCTAGCTCCTTGCCCTACCTCTCTCTCTGCTTCCTGACCACCTTGAGGTGAAGAATTGTGCAACTTGACATTTTTTCTGCGGTGATGTTCTGCCTTGGCACATCACAGACATACCTGAGCCCCAATAAACCCTCACACTTTTGCATTGTTTCCCTGTGACATTTGGTCAGAATGATAAAAAGCTAACTAACTGGTGGGAGGTTGCCTGGCCCTGTGTCTAGCAGCTCTGGGACATGTATGGTCCTTGGACTCCCTGCTCCTTGGTGGCTTCCTCACAGTCCTGTATTCCTCTGCTATTGGACAGATAGATGATTTGGAAACCCACGACCACTTGTGTTATTTAGAACCGGGTGGGAAGAAGCCGGGGAGCGCTTGGGTTTGGGGACAGCATGGGGGCTTGGCCTGGGGAGCAGGGGGCCTGGGCCGTTCCTTCCAGCTCGCCTTGCCGTCATGGCCAGGCCTGGGGCCCAGCCCTCTGTTCTGTCGGCACACGGAGTCCCTCTGGGTCTGTTACTCTAGGTGTCATTGCTGCTGCCTCTTTGTCTCCTGCTCTCCTTTGTCCACATCTCTTTGTGTTCCTGCCTGTCACTGCCTACTGATCACAGGGACATTTCCAGATACTTCCCTTGTGCCCGGGTGAGCCTTCCCTTGAATGTGGGTCCCAAGGGACCGAAGCTCACAGTTCTGTTCTTCCTTTCAGAGAGGGGAGCACCATTCTCCGCAAATCCAAATTTCAAACCTGCGCTGCTTCTAGGCAACACCCCCACCATCTTCACCACCACCTTGCCAAACTGGACCCCAGGGCAGCACACTGCCTCCAGCAGAACCCAGGCTCCCCTCCTTCCCTTGGCCACCACCTCTCTTTTACAGGAAGCCTGGCCTTCTCTTGCCAACCGCCCTGGCTGCCTACACTGGCCTCTGTGCCTCCAGTGTCTCCCATTCTTGTCTTTAGGTGTGGCGGCGAGGTCTTTGTAGGAAATCTTAGGTCTTCTAGCCCCGCTTGCCTCACTCACTCGCTGGGCAGTGCTCCCCATGGGCAGTGCTCCCCATGCGCAGTGCTCCCCATGCTCAGCGCTCCCCATGCCCAGGGCTCCCCATGCCCAGTGCTCCCCATGCTCTGTGCTCCCCGTGCTCTGTGCTCCCCATGCTCAGTGCTCCCCATGCTCAGTGCTCCCCATGCCCAGGGCTCCCCATCCCGTCTGCCCACCTTCTCCTTCCTTCGGTGTTTCTCTTTTGTTGTAGTTAGGATGTTAATTGTGTGTGTCCGCGCTAATCCCCTGTCCTTTCTAGAGAACGATCTGTGGCACACACTTCTCATAGGATAGTGGGGAAGCCTGAGAGCCCACCCACCCCAGCATCCCAGGGGAGGGACAGAGGCATCCTCCTGCCTGGCAGATGGCAGGAAAGAAGCAGGTCCCAGGGGACCCCCTGACTTCCCGCTTCCTGGCTGCAGATGCTGGATGGCATGCTGTGTGTAGAGAGCTGTCCTGTCTCTGCTGTGAGCTTTCTGCATTGTCTATGGGATGGAAGTCCACGGCCTCTCCTCACATCCCACGCAGGTGTCATGGGAGGATATGAGACTTACTCCCCAAAGACTGTCCCTGCCACTGTGGCTCAGTAGGTGCTTGGTGTGCTGGGGATTGATCAGGCTTTCCCCTCTGATACCCATGAACCCTGGAGCTTGGAAGGGCTGAAACTATGATTTCAGGGTCATGATGTGAAAACAAAGATGTCCAGGAGCAGATGACTTCTAAGAAAGGCAGTCATTCTTCTCTCTCCACCCCACCAACCTCAGAGCTTGACCAGGCCTGGCCAATTTGGATCTAAGTTCCCTCCTTTACTGCAGGTTTTTTGTTTGTTTGTTTGTTTGGTTTTGGTTTTTTCAAGACAGGGTTTCTCTGTGTAGCTTTGCACCTTTCCTGGATCTCGCTCTGTAGACCAGGCTGGCCCTGAACTCACAAAGATCTGCTGCCTCTGCCTCCCGAGTGCTAGCATTAAAGGCGTGTGCCACCACCACCTGGCAGGTTTTTTTTAATTAATTAATTAATTTTTTTATTCCCAGTTGCCCCAGGTACTGGGGAGGTACTCTGTCCATTCTATCACACAGGCACTTTCTGAAGGACCAGCTTCATTACCACTCATCAAACACCCCCTGACCCCCAATCTCTTTGGGTCCAGACTGTGCATAGGACAGGGACATTGTAAGGACACCTGAAGCTTCCTCTGCATGGAAAAAGTTTACCTACTGGGGCCCTCAGGGCTGGGCCTGGCCCACATGGCATACAACAAGAACTTGATATATGCTAACTGTCAACTGGCTTTCCCAAGGGCCAGTGCTTGGTATCAGCTACATCTGTCCCAGGTACGGGACAGCTAACCACAGCCACATTTGTAGATCAGAGCGGGGGTGGGGTGGGGTGCTTACTGGGAGTCTCACTCCTCCTAGTTCCCAGACCAGAACCTGGCAGTGACCAATACTTGGCTCCGGTTTTCTGGCCCCAGACTGACTCTGCATCTTCATCCTTACCCCGAGCCTCTGTAAGAGCCAGATGTATCCAGGGCCTGAGTCCGGACTCCAGCCCCTGCCTCTAGTCTGAGCTTGGATCCTCAATTCAGATGGAGATGACGAGGGCTCAGCATCACCCTCCCCACCGGACAAGGCTGACGTGGTACCCCATTGCCTAGGCTCCAACACCAGAGGACAGTTTCCTTCCCTACAAATCATAGCCCACCTGGGATGACCCCCAGGCACGGTGTGCAAAGCCCCTTGCCCACAGCTGGCCTCCCCTCCTCCGCCTGGTAACTGGTATCTTTTCCTGGCCTGTGTGGGCAGCTTGCTGAGCACAGCTGCAGACAGGCTATATTTAGCCAGCTTTAATGAGCTCAGGGTGGCAGACGTCCGCCTTGGGAGCACTTTTTCTTGCATGTGTGCGTATGTTTGGGCCTGGCATGCTTCCTTCCTTTGTGCGCGTGCACGAATGCGTGCCCCTACACCTGGGGTTGTCCACTAATATGCGGCAGTGCACTGGTGTGTTCATTTACCTGGGGCTGGCGTGTGCTGTGTGCACAGATGCAAGTCTCTCTGCACAGCGTCTCTTGTGTTGGGGTTGTATACAGTTCCGATGCTTGTGGTGCAGAAAGGGAACAAATCATTAGTCCATTCGCTTGTTTGTTGAAAAAATATTTAATGAACACCTTTATTAGCCGGGGCCGTGACAGTCTCTGGGGATAAAACAGAGCAGAACCAAATGAACACAGTCTATCTTTTAAGGGTTTTATAGTCTGAGAGCTGGAGGAAAGAGTCCTCAAATAACGATAAAATTATAATTGTGGGCTGAAGAGATGGCTCAGCAGATAATGGCGCTTGCTGCCAAGGCTGACAACCTAAATTTTATCCCTGGAACCAGCATGGTAGGAGAGAATCAGTTCCCACAAATGGTCTTCTGTTCTCCACATGTGTGCCATGGCACATGAGTGGTGATATTTGCCTGCTTGTGCATGTGCACACACACACACACAATACACACACACACACACACACACACACACACACACACACACACACACGGATTGTAAAGATTTCTGGGCTAGAGAGTTGGCTCAGCAGTTAAGAGGACTGGCTGTTCTTCCAGAGGACCCAGGTTCAATTCCCAGCACCCACAAGGAAGCTAACAGCCATCTCTAACTCCAGTTCCAGGGGATCCAACATCCTCTTCTGGCCTCCAAGGGCTCCAGGCATGCAGTGGTACATAGACACACATGTAGGCAGAATACCTACACACATAACATAAAAATTAAAAAAAATTAAAGACAATTGTAAATATTTGTCCCAGGAAAGAGATCCATGATGCTTTGGGAGTGGGAGGAACACCCTCTCTCAAGGAGGAAGGAACAAGGACGTTTCTGTAAGAAATTTGGGCACATGAGCAGTATTCAAAAGTCCAGGCATTGGAAGCAGAGGTTCAAGGGCCCTGTGGTGAGAGAGAAAAGGGGATGTTTGCCAATGGTTTGGAAGGCTGAGTTTGGAGGAAAGGAGGGGACAGAGGCAGAGGTAGGCGGAGTGGGGGCTGTGGGAAGACAACGGTTGGCAAGGAAGTGTGAAGCAAGAGGCAAGGTGGGACTAGAGGATTTGGTGACCCACGGAGCTGTAGAATATCGCCTGGGTCTCCGGCTCATAAACCACATGGCAGGAAGAGAGCCTTGCAGAGGGACCCAATTCACAGATGACCCAGTTGGCATCCATGGGGGCAGCTTCCCGGAGAGTGCCCAACCCAGAGGGAGCGTGCCTCTTCCCAGTTCTCCTACAGTGCCTCCCATGGCTCAACCTTACCAGCAGCTATGGCATCTCCACTTCAGGGGCAGGGCTTAGGGTGTGTGGCCGGTGGTGGTGGTGGTGGGGCACCGGAGGCCACTCAGTCTAGACCACTGACTTGATGTGGAGGAACTACACTGTCCTCTGTTTCTCCGGAAGCCAGTGTGGCCTTGGCCTTGGGTCCCACCTGGTTGAGCAGATGAAGGATGCCTCTGGTGAGGTCACAGGCATCTCCTTCCCTAATTTTCCTGTCAGCATCCCTGAGACGCCGCATCTTTCCCGGCATTACTTGATGTCTGCAGCCCTGTGCCATGCACACATGGGCACACATGTACCCACACTGGAGGGTACAGGGACCTTTAACCCAGTCCCTGGTCTCCTACTTGTCTCCATCTGTAGCTCCTGGTGGATTCCTGGGTCTCAAGGTGGCCAGGCCTTTGAGTTCCCCTCCTTCATGGGATTGTGAAGGGCCCAGGCCAGGTCTTCGTCCTTCCCTCAACTGGGGTGGGTGAGGTGGGAACCTTTTATTTTTACCTTGAAGGAATCTCTTGTGTCTTCACATCCGCTTTTCCTGGTAACAAAGGGAAAATGAGCTGAGGAACTTTGCCACAAACCTCCAGGCAAAGGCGTTGGAGCCGGCAGAAAATATAAAGTCAAATCTCAGAAAGGGAAAAAAGAAAAATCACCTTGTTACTTGCACTTTGAAAATATTCTTAGTTTTGATCTGTTTTTTTTGAGTAGGCCGTGCGTGAACAAAGTAAAAGACTCAAAAGCCATGAAGGATGACGCACGTGTACCTCCCCCTGTCCTTCCCTGTGCCCAGCTCAGCTCACCCAGCCCTTCTTCCCAGAAGTGAAGACGATGAGAAGTGTTTCATGTCCCACTCCAGACTCTGCAAACATGAACATATCCATAAATATTCACTTCCATATATATTTTTATATACACCCCACACAGATGGGAGCACTCTGTGTGCTCCGTTTCCCTCCTTGCCTCCTGCCTTCTGTGGATAACATACCACGATTCTCCTTCTGTCTCAGAACATCTACCATGCTCGGGTTCACTGAGCTTGGCCTTGAGTGTGTGCTAGATGTCTGTGGCCTATTTTATTTAGCTTGTCCCCCATAGGTTGCCTCTCATCATTCAGTATTGTAAACAACGTAGCAGTGGTTAACGGGGTACGTGTAACAGGTTTCTCTCGTGGACTTGGTGTTGCTGGGCCATAGGTGTTTTGTATTTCGAATGACGTTGCCAGATGGCCCTCCGGAGTTGTATTGTTTTTTGACTCTCACCAGCAAGGAATGAAGAAAACCTGTTTTCTCACAGAGGGTTGACAGTGACTGATCTGAGAAACAAAGGAGAGGAATTATGGGTGGTTCAGGGTTCTCAGCACCTTTTTGTGTGTGAGAACCATTTCCTGTCCCTTGGATGGGAGCCACTGAGTTTGGAAAGGATGACTAAAGGGGGTTTGGGCTGGATGAGGCTGCTACATTCCATTGTGAGGGTGTGGACTTCCAGGCAGACAAGTCCAGGACTGACGAGACAGGGAGTCTTACCAGTCGGGCCCAAAGACAGGAGCTGTCTGCTCTCCCTCCCAGCCCTGGCTCTTAGTGATGGGACAGGGCTGTGGTAGAGGAGACATTTGAAGACCGAGGAGATCACCCTTTCTTACTCACTCTCTAACTTTAGGAAGTAAGAAGCCTGACCCGTGACCTGAGTTCAAATCCTCTCATGTGTGTGTGTGTGTGTGTGTGTCAGTTACCTTTTCCCGGACTGCGACAAAATATATGTTAGGAATTTAAAGGAGAAAAGGTGTTTTTTGTTTCATTGTTTTTTGACTCACAGCTTAAGTTCATCATGTGGGGAAGGCCTGTCCATGAGAGCCTGTGGAGTGGCTCATTCATACCTTGGAGGATCAGGAAGCAGGGATGACAGTAACTTTCAAAGCCTTGCTCTTAGAGGTCAATATCTGCTGCCTGGACGCCATGTCCACAACCATCCCCAAACCAATACCACCAGCTGGGGACTGGTTGTTCAGAAACTCAAGCCCATGGGGACATTCTACACTCGAGCCTTCCACTTCTATCCAGAGAAAAGTCCCTTAACCCCTCTGAGTCTTAGTTTTCTCTGTGAGATGGTTAGGATAACCTGGCTTCTCAGGAGAACGTGAAGACTGCCTGAGACACGGGGTGAGGACTGCACACTGGAGACACAGATGAAGGGACCTGTGTTCAGTACAGAGGGCTCAGTGGGGACACCAGGGTTGGGGATGTCACACCCTTCTGGCCATCTCACCAGGCCTAATTCAAGATGGTGGCTTTCTAGCCCTGAAATGGGTTTCCTTAGCTGAGTTATTTCTCCAAGCTGTTCCCATGCTCATTTAGGGTACTCAACACTATGTTCTTTAGAGGTAGGGTCTAGGACCCAGACCCTAGCAGTGGGCAAGGGGCAAGGGGCAAGGGGCAAGGGGCAAGGGGCAAGGGGCAAGGGGCAAGGGGCAAGTTTTCATCTGGCTGTATCTCTTTAAAGCCGCTGGCTTACTGACGGCCTACATACAACACCTCTGCCTGTTAGCTAGTCAAAGCCAGGTGGATATGATTGGATTTTGACCTTGAGAGGCTTAAGGAGGCACATGAGGGATCTCAGTTTCCAGATCCTGAGTGAAAATTCCATCCCAGCATCCCTACCAAGTGGCTGTTGCATAACTTGCTTGCATAACCCCAGTAAAAGAGAACTCCCTGCCTGCAGGCTGACACAGGCCACTGTGGACAGCTGTGAACACTTCCAAAGCATGCTCAACCAGGAGATACTCACCCCACCATGACATGTTGTTGTCCTGCCCTTTACTTGGCTCAAGCATGGCTCAGCATGCATCTATAACTGGATTTGCAGTGTAGATCTGTGGTGTGGATCTTTACTGTGCAACAGTATACAGTGTATATTTACTAAGTAATCTGTAGTATGTGTCTTTGGAGCCTGTGGTTTAGATCTATGGTGTGGATCTTCAGTGTGTATCCCCAGAGTAAGTAGGTCTATGGTAGGGAATCCATGGCATGGATCTTCTGTGTGCATCTGCAGCATTAATTAGTGTTGTAAATCTGCTATGGGAATCAGCATGGATCTTCAGAATGGATCTGTAGTATGGATTCTGCAGCCTGGGGATGCAGTGTGGATCTGCAGCATGGATCTGCAGCCTGGGAATGCAGTGTGGATCTGCAGATCTACTTGGTTGACTCCTCTCCAGGTTGGCCCTAGACTTTGTACAATGTTCCTGCCAAGTTATCAGGCTCAATTATATGTCCTCAGTGTGGCCTGAAGTCCTCATTTTGAACTATAATTCTGGTTTGGGCAATCTCATTTTGCAGCCCTGGATCATATGAGTAGATTTGGTTATATGACCTAGATAAGTTTTAGGCGTGTGATGTGGACTTGGTCATATGACTGCTTTGTTCACATGATCCTTCAAGCTCGAGATCCTTGTAGCCTGATGCTGGATTTTTTGAGTGTTTTCAGCTCTGCCCCAAGTTGGGTGATAGATAATCAGCAGAGCAGAAATCAGAAAGAGATACTGAGTTATGTGTTAAAACCAGATACAAGATGTAAGTTTGTGACCAGTTTGTAAATGTTCTTGGTGTAAATGTGACAACACACGCTTATAGTGCCTATTCAGTGTCCATATTCATAAATACTTTGAGACTGAAATAAATATGGGCTAACTAAAGAAATAGTAGAACATAAAGAAAAGTGAAGAATGGGGGGAATCAACTACTGTCCCAGTGTAAAGAAAAATTTACATTTAGATGATTTCCTCTGGCTACAAGGTTCAAGACCCCTATCCATCCCTTCCACCTACCTAGAATGCTGTTTTCCCAAGGCTGGGTGCATCTCCAGGGGAGGGTGACCTGGTGTGTGACTGATAATTGAAGCCAGGTACTTTCAAGTCCAGCTCCGAGGAGCCTTCGGGGACTGCCTAGCAGCAAGACTGGGCTAGAGTAAGAAAGGAGGCCCATGTTAGTCAACTCTCTGTTTAAAACAACAACAACAACAACAACAACAACAACAAAAACACTTGATGCAATTAACTGCAAAGAAAGAGAGGTTGAGCACTCAATGGAATTCAGCTGGTTTATTTTCAGTTTTTCAAGTAGCCCCAGGGAAAGGTGCATTGGATTAGGAAATTTCTGGGTTTTATGAGAGCCCAGGAACCTTCTGGAAAAGGCCTGTTGTTTTTCCTGTTTCCTGCTGTCCTGTCTTCATCCTGCTATTGGAGATCAATCCCCACCTATTATTTTGGCTCAGAGTCTCAGAGGTGTCAGTCGATGGTTGTTTGGTGTCAGGGTGGCACAGTATACCTCGTTGAGAACATGTCGTGGAGGAAGTGTTCACCTCCTGCTGGCCAGGAAGAAGAGGAGAGACAGGAAGGGCCTGGGGGTCCCAGAGACACTTCAAGTCCACACCCCTTCCTCACACCAGGCCCCATTTTCCAGTAGAACTGCAGCTTGGAGACCAAGCCTTCAACACATAGGCACTGGTGGGACATTCAAGATCTAGTTCAGAGCAAGAAAGCAAAGCCACCAGGTTGCTGAAAAAAAAAATGCTTCTGCCTATATGCATGATTCTGTCTTGCAGACATTTAGGTCTGTTTCAGGACAAGCTACATGGTTTGAGGCTGGGCCAGTTCCACTCATTTCAGCCCCTGGGTAGCTGGTGGAGGTGACAGCCACTTCCAGGGGACTGGTAGAGTGGAGAATGAAACTGAGTAGTGAGCATTTGCTCCTGCTAGGTCCTGGCACTGGGTGGCAAGTGGCTGGTGACAGTTGGGTTCCCCTGCTAGGCTAGGGCGATGTTTTGCTTAGAGAACCAAACCCGTGGGTGCTGACCTTGGCTTTTGTCTCTGGAGCAGTATGGTGCGTGGTAATTAGAAGGGATGATCAGGATTTGTGCTTTCCCAAGGCTGTGATTAAGCAAAAATAGCCTCTATTCTTCAGCCGGCAGAAAGAACCATGGTGAGCTGGGTGGGTCACCAGTCCCAGAGCTGGGGCTGGCAGGGTGCTGGGAGCAGGCACTGTGGTAGCTGGCCTGCCTCAAAGCCCCTCATAAAATACTGTCACAAAACTGGTTTACCTACCCTAAGTATGAGCCCAATAGGGACCCAGCCTGAACAGGGCCAGGCAAACAGAAATGAACAGGTAGTGGAGAGAAACAGGTGGCTTAATGACCAGGTCTCGGGGCCCCTTGCAGGTGGCTTTCCACTACCCAGGATCCTTTGCTAGCCTCTCAGCACCAGAAAACCTGGGGAATCCTCCAGATGTGGAACAACGCGCAGGTGAGGAGGCGCTAGCATTCCCAGAGTACCTTAGGTTCTAGCTCTTCCCAGGATTTGCCCAGGGAATTCTGCCTCACCGAGGAAGAGGGGTTGTCCCCTGAACCTGGAGTCTCTGGGGGCTTGGAGAGGCTGTGTAGCTGTGAATACCAGAAATCATCGCTTCTAAACAGTTTTTTTTTTTTTTTTTTACAAAAATACCAGACCCTGAAAACTGACAACTTCTGCTTTTACGAGGCTTCTAGTTTTAAGGAAAATAAAGCAACCATGTACTTACCAGGCCACGCCCCATTCAGCATGTGAGGTAACATCCTGGTCTTGGTAGATCCGAGCAGACTTTCCGGAAGGAGTGGCTTCTGAGTAGGGTTTTGTGGAACACACATGAGTTTTCTAGTTTGCAGAGGGAAGAAAGGCTCAGAGGCACAAAGCTTGGTGTAAGCCAAGGTGACGAGGAGCGGAAGAGTTCTGTGTTGTGGGAGAATCCAACCCAGTGATCTTGATCATTGTGCGAGGTTCTTAAAAGAGCTAGGCTTTGCTGGGTGTGGGGGTAGCTGCCTACAACCCTAGTATGCAGAAGGCTGAGACAGGAGGATTGCCAAGGATTGGAAGCCAGCCTGGGGTACATAGTAAGATCTAGTTTTGAAACAGCAGTGGCAGCAACAGCAGCAACAATACAAAGCCTCATGGGAAGGGGACAGACAGACGACAGACAGGGCAATCTTAAGGCTACCCTCTTGCTTGTTCACGGAGACCTCTACTATTCCATGGGTGACTATGGTCTTGGCAGGAAGTGCTCAAGGGAGCAGAGTCTGCATCTACCAGGCAAGGTTTCCTGGCCTCACTGACGGAGAGCACATCTATGCCTCTGTGCATCCAAGGAAGCAAGGTTCTGTCCCCAAACTGCAGAGGGAATGAGATGCTTCCTTTCTGCTGGGGGGTGAGGCAGGGAGAGGCCACGCTGCAGATACCCCTACCCAGTGTCTGGCCCTCAGCTCTCATCCCTACTGGTTGGGGAACTGTTTCAGCATCATCTATGGCCAAGATGCCCTGTGCATCCACCAGTTCCATGAGTATTGTGTGGGCCCCAGGGAGCTGACACCAGGCAGATGGAGGCTGTGGGAGCTCCTAGGTCTGTGTCACCAGTGAAGATGCAGGCTTCAGCCCCCACCACCTAGCAGAGGGCATGGTGCCCGGAAGACAGCAGGACCCTCATGTCTTCCCTGCAAGTTATTTATAACCTCGCAATGGTAATTTGTGGCAATCACAGCATTTAATCCTGTAATCATCACACTGCAAGCAGGCACCCAGCCCAGTGAGGTCGGTGAGCCTGCCAGGGTTCGGGGAGGGACTTGGCAGCAGGACAGGGAGTGTGGAGGCGGTGATGTCCTTATCAGCCTCCACCCCATCTCTCAGCCATGCCCCGCCCCCCCTGCACCCTGGATAATGCGAATGACAATAGCAGCTAACACGATTCACAGGTGTCATGTTCTATGCCTTGTTCTAAAGCTCCTCACTCATAGGAACTCCCTTATCTCCACTGCCGCTCCCTAAGGGAGTTATATTATCCCTGTGTCGTTCCTGCCCTCCAGGCGAGGAAACAGGCTTAGGTCACACAGCTGATAAGAGCCATGTCTTGAACTCAGGCCTTTTGGTTTCAAAGCCCAGGGTTCTGGAGACTATAGTCTCAGAGGTAGAGATGTCCCATCTACCTCTGCCCCACCTCCACTATTACCCTTGGCTCTGCGGACACTCTGGTTTCCTCCATGCACCTGCTCCGGAGACGCATACATGCTCAGGAGACCACATGCACCACCACAAGACTACTTTTTACTTTGTGTTGGCGTTGGCTTCTTTCCCAGACATGCTTTCCCCAGTGACAAACGGTTGTAGAAAGAGGACTTGGGCAGCAGACCCGGACTCAATTCATCAGATGCTCTCCGCATTTTGCTTCTGCAGAGAGGGACAGCCTGCAGCTTGCAGCTTGGAAGGGCGGGGCACTGCCTGGCTGAGTGCCCTCTTCTATGGAGGTGGGGCCCTCTAGCGGGGATTCCGTGGCCTTGTTTGTTATACGGCTGGCCCAGAGGACCTGGGATGTGTAAACTACACATTTTAGAGTTTACTCATCTGTAGAATGGGGCTAAGGACAAGAGCCATCTAAACTGAGAAGGCACATGGGAAGATGGGTGAGTTGACACAAGCCAACCTTAATGAGGGCTCATTGAAGTGGACCCATTGCTATTGGCTTTCATGGTCACCCTGTCCTGAGTGCAGAATTTAGGCTTCCCCCATTCAGGCTCAGGGCCAGGTCTTTTGTAGTTAGAAAAAGACAGAGGGCTGGGGGGAGGACGGCGCCGTGCTACCCTTCAATCTCAGCACCCAGGAGGCAGGGATGAGGAGGAGGGTGAATCCCATGTCAGCCTAGTCTCGATAAAAACCACAAAACAAAAACCAGAAGCAGGGGTGATTAAAGCACTCGCCATACAAGTGTGAGTGCTGGGATTGGAATCCCCAGAACTCACATAAAGCTGGACACAGTAGACCACGCGCCTGTAGTTTTAGTGTTCTTACTGCAAGATGGGAATTGAGACAGAATTCTCAGAGGCTTGCAAGAGACCCTGTATCAAAGAAGGTGAAAGGTGAGGACCAATGCCTGTCTTCTGACCTCCACATGTAGGCTGTGGCACTTGTGCATGGGTATACACATACATCTCTCTCTCTCTCTCTCTCTCTCTCTCTCTCTCTCTCTCTCTCTCTCTCTCTCTTTCTCTCTCTCTCTCTCTCTCTCTCTCTCTCTCTCTTTCTCTCTCTCTCTCTCACACACACACACACACACACTCTACATAAACTGACAAAAACAGACAGGAGAATTAGAAACAGTGGCAGGCAGAGCCAGGCCTCGGGAACGCTTGTCTTGGCCTCCTCCTCGTAAGACCCAAACTGCCCCATTTCCCAGGAAACAATTTACATCCATACAGCAGCAGTTCAGAGCTCACAGAGCAGTTTCCTCTAGCCCAGGGTTGTGTCTTAAGGACTGGACAGAATTTAAGCAGTTCAGAACTGCTCTTCCCAGTTGAGAACAACTCCTTGTCTAGAATTTGTTGCAGGTAGTTCTCCCTGGATCAGGCTGGGGAATGTTGATCTAGATCTAGGTTGGCTACAGCCGTGGGAAAGACCTCCATTAACCCTTCTGGGGTGAGAGGGGCACTGGGGAGGATTATCCTCATCTAGAGTGGAGTTCCCCATCAACAGAGACAAACAAGTGCTTCATAGAGAGTTGTGAGTTTCAGCCACACACAGGCAGTAGTATCCATTTCTTGGGGGAGGGAGAGGGGGGCGTGGTGGGCTGGATGAAGCAAGGACTCTTGGGGTGGCAGACATTGTTGATGTATAAAGGGTGGCTGTGGGATATCTGAGAGCATGGGTCTTAGGTCAAGCACTGGCACATTAATCCGGAGAAGTCTAGATAAACATCTTATGGTTTGAGGGCTATGAGTCTGTCGCCACTCCTGAAGTCAGGCCTGTGGTGTGAAAGCAGCCATAGACGATACATAAAGGGATGAACTCTCTTTGTGTGCCAAGAAAACTTCATTTACAGAAACAGGTGGCAGAGTCTATCCTTGGCTGTGGACCCTGTGTTAGAACAGTGGGAACTCAGGGGTCCCCTGAGAAACCCTTCCTGGGGGAGATGTTGGCTTAGACAGCTAGCAGGAGTGGGAAGAGTACTTCTGAGTGACCCCAAAGTGCCTGTTTGATGCCATGTGTCATGCCAGATGGTAGCCTTCCCTTTCTGAGTGGTCACCTTCCCCGGACCATGGTCCTATAGTTCAAAGTCTTGCTGTTTCACTAAGAGCTTCAATCAGGTTTGATTTTTTTTTTTTAAAAGCAGGCTGAGACTGGCGAGTTGATACAGCGGTTAAGAGCATTTGTTCAGGTTGGGGATTTAGCTCAGTGGTAGAGCGTTTGCCGGTTTTGGGCCTCAGCTCTGAAAAAAAAAAAAAAAGAGCATTTGTTCTTGCAGAGAACAAATGGGTTCAATTATCAGCCTCCACATGGTGGCGCACAACCCTTTCTAACTCTAGTCCCAGGGGCTCTGATGTCCCCGGCTCTTCTCACCTTTGTGGACAACAGGACACATGTGTGACACAGATATACATTAAGACAAAACATTTATAGACGTAAAGAGCACCAAAACAACAACAACAACAACAAAAAAGAGGCTGGTAAAATGGTTCGGCAGATAAAGGCACTTGCCGCTAAACCTGATAACCTGAGCTCGGTCCCTAGGACCCACATGATCAAAGGAGAGAATTGACTCTGTGAGTTGTCCTCCACATGCTCTGCATGTATAGACAAACAAAATAAATAAACAATGTAACAGAAGAAAAATAAACAACAACCTCCTCCCCCCCAAAGAGCAGGAAAACAAAAATAAAAAGGAAATTTTCCTAATGAGTCCTGTCCTGGTACAACAGTAAAGGCTGAGAAGTCCTGTAATCTGCCCTCTGTCCAATGCCCATGAAATATAGTGGCATCATTTCTGGCTAAGGCCAAAGGCCTGAGCTCCAGGGGAGCCAGGGATATAAGTCCCCAACTCCAGCCAGATGGTGGAGACCCAGAAACATAATATCCCAAGGCTGACACTGTGACCATCCCAACTCTTTTGTTTTGTTCAGACCTTAGCAGAAGGGATGGCGCCTGCCCACCCCAGGGGCTGAATCTTCTCAACTCAGCCTCTGTGGTCAGAGCTAACCCTCCTGGAAGCCCCCCACAGGCACACCTGGGAGGCACAGGGCGACTCTTAGCCTGGTCACCCTTAGATGACACAGCGGCTCTCCAGCTGTTCTCAAGGGTCTTTCGTATCAAGTTCCTGGCTGTCATAGGACTCTGGCACAGCCGTCATTCTGCCCTGAAGAAGTACGCAGGGCAGCTCTTTCTTAGGACATCCTGTCTTGTCTGTGATGGCTGGCCTCAGCTGGGCTTCTTTTCTTTAGAAGGGCAAAGCCATTTTGTGTGGAATATACTCCAGAGACAGGGTCCTGGACTGGGTGCCCCTCCCTAGCTCCCGACTATCACTCCAGCTTTCCAATAAATCAGGGCCTCCCCTGTGTGGCTAGCCACACCTAGGGAGCACTAGGGCAGTTGAGAGCCTGCTGCATTCTTTCTGTCCTCTCTGCAGGAGAACTGTATCGGGTGTCCCTTAGAAGACAGAGATTCCCAGCTCAAGGAAGCATCGAGATCCATGAAGATGGCGAGGTGTGCTGGGTTTCAGAGGCATCCGGTCTGTCTGTAGCCAGCCTCTTAGGAAGAGCCCTAGGAGGGTAGACAGGCTGCCTAGCCTCCATCCAGTTCTTCCTTGCTGGATGACCCTTGGGGAGCTCCCTGTTCTTCTCTGGGCTTCAGGCTCCTGTAGGCACAAGAAGAGTCACTGTAGGCTCATTTTGCTGTCCTGTCCATTGAGGGTCTGGCCCTCCTGGGAGCCTTCTGGATGCCCCAGAGTCCCACAGGGGTCGTGGAGTGTCGGCCATCGTCCCCATGTCTCTGTCCTTGTGCATCCCTGGGGTCCTGCTGCCTGCCTGCCTCTATCCCTGCCATGTCCCTCTCAGGAAGGCTGCTCACAGCGTTCCTGTAAGACACACGTTCTCCTGATGGTGCTGCATGGGGGCAATGTCCTGGACTCCGGCTCTAGTGACCCTTCCTGCAAGGCGGCCGACATTCACACCTTCAGTTCCGTGCTGGAGAAGGTCACGCGCGCCCACTTCCCCGCTGCCCTGGGCCACATCCTCATCAAATTTGTCCCTTGTCCTGCCATCTGCTCGGAGGCTTTCTCGCTCGTCTCGAAGTGAGTCATTTCGGCTTGTTTGTACAGTCTGGGGTTGGTGTGGGAGGTGTACGTGGAGGGGATACCCTTGCCTTGGGAGGCCTGTCGGGGGTGTCAAGTCAGAATTGCTGAGAGCATCCTTCGTGGGATATGGTCATTAAGAGTCCTCTGTCAGGGACCTGGGAGTGCCAGGGTCCCCATACTAGCCCAGACTCACTTCCTGTGCTTCAGTTTCAATGAAAGAAAAAACAGGCTTTGAGAGATTTATCCACCCCCCCCAACCCCCAGCTATCCAGAGAATGGAGCCGGGAGTCACACCGAGGCAGCCTCACTCCAGAGACCAGCCCTGTAGGGATAGGTACTCTAATGGAGGCAGCCCAAGATATGGCTAAGTACTCAGTCAGGGAAAACTTCCTGGAGGAGAGTTGATTTGAATGTCATAGTGTGGGCTAAGTGTATGTTCTCTTTGGTCGGCCTGGACTTGAATCTTGGCTGCGTGACCTTGGGGAATTGTGTCACCTCTTCCTGCCTTAAGTCCCCCATCTGTAAGGTGGAGGTGATGCTAGTGTTGGAGTGCAGGTGGGTCTAAACCCATCGCAGCACATGGGAAGTGTCCACCCACACAGAGCTGGGCTGCCACTGGCTGCCACACTAGCATCCATCCTCCTGGGGCCAGGGGCACGCTCAGCCTGTTTCCTGTTGGTGGAGAGTGAGATGATACTGATATGGTCCTGTCCTAGCTCACGGTAGAGACCCAACTCGTAGGAGCAGGGAGGGAAAGGGCAGTATGACAGAAGCACAGGCTGAACTCAAGGCCACTTCCTGCAAGTGCCAGTACATCCCTCGCATTGTGGTGCAGGGTACCAGTGAGGGGCAGACTGAGAGACCAGCGGCTCTATGGGAACTGGTCCTGTGGGGGAATTCCACCCACCATGCTGGGACCTGAGGCTTCCAGTGCCCTAGGTGTCACTGTTGAAGTAGCTGAAGGTACTGGGTCCCTGGAGCCAGCTGGACACCTGCTTTCTTTCCAGTTGTCTGCAAAATAGTCTTTGTGCACCTGCAGAGCCCACATGGCCCAGGCAGTGAGTAAGTTCTTGAGACTGAAGCAGGGAGGCCAGACTGTCCTGCAGGTGGAGGGAAAGGGGAGCTGTTGGCACCCCTGCCTCACACCCCATCACGTGACCTTGGAAAGCCCCTCCTCCAAGCCCCTCCTCCAGGCTTTCTTCTTTGTGTGGAGCAAACTCAAAGTCCCATGAGAAGGGGAGCTGTGTGCTTCACTTTAGCGAGGTGGAGCTCTGAGCCCAGGGGCTCCAGTGTGGGATGGGCCTAGGAGCCCTGTTTTTCACTTCCAGTGGCTCAGGATCTAGCAAGGGCTGGATCATTCCCTTCCTGCTCACTCCCTGACTGGTGCTCAGAGGATGGTTTTCCTGGGTTCCCAGGGTCCCCTCAGGTGGCTCTCCATCAGATATACAAACCAGGAAGCACGTTAGGTCTATGGCTTTCTAGCTTAGCCAATTGTCTCAGTATCTGGGGTGACCCATGTCAAACACAAGATGTGCAGGTGCCTATGGAGCAGCCGAGCGAGCGGAGCCCTGGAATCTGCTTCCTAGACAAGGGCTGGCTGCTGCTTTTCTCTTGTAGGATTTAGGAGCAGCTGAGCAGGTGGCCAGGCTCTGGTCCCTCACACTCACAGCAGTCCCAGAGTTAATCTTGCTGGTCCACAATCCATCTCAAGACCCACCCCCAGGATGGCTGACCCCCAGAGCTGGGTCATCCCTATCTTCAGGAAGACGGATGTCCAGGCCATTTGAGGGGACAGCAGGAGGGAGCTTACCTCTCCCCCAGGCAGCTCTTGCCAGGGCCATTAATCACCCGTAATCACTGCTGGGAGGGAGCTCCTTCTCGGCTAATTAAAATCTCTCCGGCTGCAATTGAGGCCTGTTTCCTCTAATTTGTGTTCTTTGGAGAAGAGAAATGGTTGGTGGGGCCTGCCTTGCACACTGCTAGGACTCTGCCACCTGCTGAGGGTGCCCGAGTCCTCTCACCTGCCCTAGATTCTGCCGGTCCTTAGTCCCGTCTGCTCTAGGCTTTAGGCACTCTGGAGCTAGGCATGTAGGGTAAGGGACAGGCTGTTGGCCTGGGTAGGACGTTCTCAGACTCCTTTGTGTCTGTTCTAAAAAGCCAAGCCCAACAAGGCATCAAGGGTGGGTGTGCCAGAGGACAGAGGCCATCCAGGTAGGGTTGGGAAGACAGGTGGGTCTGAGCTGTCCAGAGGGGGCGGGACTTCCTAGGAGGGAGGTACAGGGATGCAGTGTCCTCTGGGAGTGGAGTTCTGTAGGGCAGGCTCCCAGCTCTCTCTGCAAAACCTCTGAAGCAGAGGATCAGTCCCCTGCACATGGAACATACCATCACACAGGCGCCTGGGTGCCACCTTCACACTGGAGCCATTGTCCTAGCTCGATGGTTGATGTGCCCCCACCGCTCCATTCTCAGCTTCCCCAAAGCCTCTCTTGGGAGTCTAATTCAGCCCCTTCCTCCTCCAGGAGGTCTACCACGATGCCACTTTCCCATACTGTTCTATGTTAGCTGATTCTCTAGGTTCTTTCAGAATTGGGGGGTGTTTCTAGGCTCCTGCCAGACAGCGTGGCTGTTCCACACCACAGGCTGGCGTGGACCGGCATAGATGGAGTCAGCGCAGCCTCGAGTCCTCATCCTTTTTTCCCCTGCCCCATGCTTGTGCTTTGCCTCCTGGGACCTATCCTGGGGCCTTGACATCTTTCCGGAGCTGGGCCTGGTGCCCCGGCAGCATGGGTGTTCTTCCAAAGAGCCCACAGCCCCACACCACCCACTCCTTGGTCCTGGCTAGGCTGACTTTGGGTCCCCATGTCTGCAGCCTGAACCCCTATAGCCACGACGAGGGCTGCCTCAGCACCAGCCAGGACCACGTTCCCCTGGCTGCCCTGCCCCTGCTGGCCATCTCCTCTCCACAGTACCAGAATGCTGTTGCCACTGTCATCGAGAGGGCCAACCACATCTATGGAGAGTTTCTCAAGTCCTCGGATGGGATTGGCTTCAGTGGCCAGGTAGGACAGCCTGCTTTCTCCCACTCTGTGTCAGCCACCACCTGAAAGACGGGCTGGGGTCTGCTGCAGGGATGAAGGCAGGTTAGAATTGTAGCGTCTGAGTTTGAAGGAGGCTTTTGATGTGGGGGAAGATCCCCATTTTACAGACAGAAAAACTGCCCTGATTTGGAGTCCATGCTGACCCTTAGCTGGTTTGACTCCTAAGCATGGCCTGACCACTGACCTCAGACTGACCCCAGAGGAAATCTATTGTCGGGATGAGCCTACACCCTCCATTTGGGCTCTAAGCAACCCGTTGGGATAAATTCCCTCTTCTCTCATGGGAACACGCCCCTGCTCCGACTGGATTTGGGGTGAGAGGGTTGTGGCAGGCAAGTCTGCAGCCCAGCTGTGCCTCTGCAGGTGTGTCTCATCGGGGACTGTGTGGGCGGCCTCCTGGCTTTCGATGCCATCTGCTACAGTGCCGGACCCTCAGGGGACAGCCCTGGCAGCAGCAGCCGGAAGGGGAGCATCAGCAGTACCCAGGTGTGGTCAGGCTGGGGGATGGGAGAGGATGTGTCTCTGGGTGTCTCTCCTAAGAACAGAGAAGCAGGTGGCTCCCCCAGGGAAGGTAGTGCTGGGCTTTCATTTGGCATTATGATGTCTATGGTACAAAGGGTTATTATGGAAATAGCAAGAGCCTGTTAGCGCAGAGCAAGAAACAGGCCGAGAGGAGGCCTACTAGTGTTTGTCCTAAGTGGTCCATCCCTGTGGCCATAGGAAATGCTCTGTGCCTAAGTTACCCTCCCCCCCCCACCGCCATGAGCCTTTTGGAAGCATAGTTTCCACATGTTTAGGAGAAGGGGTTCACTTATGCCCAGGGGAGGCAGGGCTCCAGGGCACCCATGATCGCTATGCTTTCTGCTCAAGGACACCTCTGTGGTGGAGGAGGACTGCGATCTGGCGAGCAGCAAGCGTCTCAGCAAGAGTAACATCGATGTATCCAGTGGAGTGGAGGATGAGGAGCCCAAGAGGCCATTGCCACGGAAACAGAGTGACTCCTCCACCTATGACTGCGAGGCGATCACCCAGCATCACGCCTTCCTCTCAAGGTAACCCTTCTCCAGCTGCGGCCTTCACAGTGTAACAGTATCCATGAGAGTAAGGACCTTGGCTCAGAGTCACCAAGGGAGCCTGTGACCAGGCAGTCATCCCAGACCCTTCCACAGGGGCCCATAGATAGTGGAAATTCTGGAACCAGGGCCACTTGTCCTTGACTCTGCATCCACACCAGAGAATTTCCTGTTTGTCTCTGCTCTGTTCAACCCTGCAGACACTGGGCATGATCTGTTACCCGTCTCTGGGCTTTGGTTTCCTCTTCTGTGAAAGGATAGGGCTGTCCAGCCACTTCTTGGCATAGCTTAGAGAACCTAGAGAGGTCATAGATAGTGTACTTGGTGGGTTATCCCAGGGGTTCATATTTGTTGTTTCTCGGAGGAGGGAGTATCACATCACTGGGTCCCAAAGATCTGGGGCCAGCACTCACATCGGTGTCTTGGACATGACAAACTCTATAAACTGTCCTTTCACTTTCTAGAGGAAATGGTTAGCAGCTAAATGAACCACCTGCACATTGATTCAGATTGAGAGAAATGAGCATTGAACATGGACCCAAACTGGCACAGGGTGGGGGCACTTTTCCTCTCCATCTCTCCCCTTTCCTCTCCTCTCCACCTTCCCTCACTTGCTCCCTAAGTTATAAACATCATGGGTCATCAGAAGAGTGTTTTTTTTTTTTCTTTCTTTTTTTTTAGTGGCTGGGGAGACAGCTGTGGGTGCTGGGAACCAAACTCGTGTATTTTTGGTTGTGAGCCTAGCCTTTAACGGCTGAGCCATCTCTCCAGCCCAGATGAGTGTTTTTTAAAACATGTAATTTTTATATAGTTTTACTTAAAAACAAAGAATCCCAAAGCCTCATACTGTGACCTCTCCCTCATATAAAAATACTTGATAAATATTCCTTTGTTTGTTTGTTTGTGTGGTTTTTTTTGAGACAGAGTCTCTCTGTGTAACAACTCTAGCTGTCCTGGAATTCACTCTGTAGATCAGGCTGGCCTCGAACTCACAGAGATCTGCTTGCTTCTGCCTCCTGAGTGCTGGGATTAAAGACATAGGCCACCAATGCCTGGCTGGTAAAGATTCTTAATGCACTAAATTTGGATGAATAACTACTTCCTTAATACCACTAATGGGATATGTTGTGTTTTTTTTCTGGTTCTTTGCAGTTATAAAAAGCACTGCACTGGACATCTTTTTAAAAAAGATTACATTTAGTTTTACTTATATATGTGTGTGTCTGTGTATGTATGTGCAAGTACCTGCAGAGGCCAGAAGAGAGCATTGGATCCCCTGGAGCTGGAGTTAGAGGCGATTGTGAGCTACCTGATGGTGGGTGCTGGGATTCAGTTGTCTGCAAGAGCACAATGCTCTTGACCACTGAACTATCTCTCTAGCCCTTCGGCTGGAGATCTTTGGGGATAAACATTAATGTATGTGTTAGACTTACAGTAGTCTTGCCTTGACCATGGCTTTGTATAATACTGTCGCACTTACTTAGGACCAACCATGGTCTGAAAATATTACCTAGAAAATTCCAGAAGTAGATCAGTTCAAATTGTTAAGTTGTATACTCTACAGAGTAGCATGATAAAGTCTCATGCTGTCCTCTTACTCTGGGTATGAATCGATCCTTTGTTCAGCGTGTCTACTCTGTGTGTGCTACTTCCCTGTTGATCACGTGGCTGCCATCTCAGATATCACTGTCATGGTACCACAGTGCTTATGTTCACATGACCCTTGCTTTGTTTTGTAATGGTTCCAAGGTGTAAAAGTAGATAATGATGCTGACGATTCAGATGTGACAAAGAGAAGCTGTGGATGTCCTCTCTAAGAGAAGATGTGAAAGTACAACATTTTGCAAGAGACACCCATATAAGTTTTATATATTGTTATAATTGTTACATTTCATTATTAATCGTTCTCTTAATTGCCTAATGTATAAACTAAACTTTATCCCAGGTACTTTAAGTATAGGAAAAAGCACTATATGCAAAGAGTTTGGCACTTCCCAATGAAGTCTTGTGATACGTTCCTGTGGATGAGTGGGGACCACTGTACTTCCTGGATTCCAGGAGGCGGGATAGGAGGCTGAAGGTTCTGTGGGTTAAGCTTTGAATGTGAAGGCTCCTCTATCAGATCATCCTCTGGAGGGAGGGTTGCGAGGTGAAAACCTAACATTTCTGGTTCATCCTTCAAACATCCTTTAGAAAAGCCCAAATCCAAAGAGTGCCAGACATCTGCCACTTTCAGTAGCACTTTCAGAAGCCCAACACAGCCAGGTTGTTGGGTTGTGGTGCAGGAACAGATGGCTGTTTCTCTGGTAACTAAATAGTTGGCACAGGTTTACGGACCATGCTGTACATGAAATATACATGGTTCAACGTTGTCATCGTTGGCCGAGAGAGCAGAAAGCAGCGTGCAGCCTGGGTGTGCCCTGTCTGCATGCTGGCTCACTCCTGAGGGTGGGCCCCTCGCCTGTAGCCTTTTGACTGTTACTTTGAAAGGTTTTTCTCCAGCTTGAGTGTTTTAGACGGATTTGCTTTCAGAAGTTGGCTGATACATCATGTCATTCCCCTGCCGTGGTTTAACCTCTGTGCTGTTTCCTGGTGCTTGTTGGGAAGGCCAGAGAGGCAGCTCTGGCTTCTGTTAACCTTCAGTGCCCAACTCTGCATCTGTGGCTAAACACAACCTAGACTCTTCAGGGTACGCTGGGCTCTTGGGATGAGAATGTGGGATCCTGCTCTCAGGCATCTGTCCAGGGGAGTGGGGAGGCCAGGCTGTTTGCACCCATGCCTGCCTATTGCCTGGAACATGAGTTATGATAAAAACTGGTGCTGACCATGCCCAGTAGCAGCCAGCTGATCCTTGTGCTGGCCAGGATGGGTTCTTCCTGTGGAAAGTACAGGGGCTTTCAGGGTGGCTGTTAACAAACAGCATGAAGGGTCAGTTCTGTCTGTGCAGGCCGCTCAGGTGCTCTCAGGTGCTCAGCCAGGAATCATAAGAAAAGTGTGGCAGAGCCCAGCTACACAGACTGGTGTGGAAGATTGCTTACACATGATGCGTGGCTGTCTGACAGAGAAGAACAAGTCCACGCGGTGGACGCAGGTGGCCCACAGAGTCTTTCAGACTCACCCACCTGGCACTGTGCAGAAAATGTTTGCTGAACTCTGCTCCAGGCAAATGTTGGCCGGGCCTGGGTGGCTAATGCTGAGCGTCTCCAGCCTGTGTGGATGATGTCAACGTGATCTCTGGTTCTGAGTCCCACTCCAGTGGTAGAGGGCTGGCTGGGCACCTTGCTCTCAGAATGTAGCTGTGCTGCCGAGTGGACACTCCCATGGTTCTGGCCTCACCTCTGATCTGCCATTCCTCCCTCTGGCAGCATCCACTCCAGCGTGCTGAAGGATGAGGCCGAGGTTCCTGCAGCTGGCACGCCCCAGCTCTCTGAGGTCAGCCTGGGTCGCTTTGACTTTGACGTGTCTGACTTCTTCCTCTTTGGCTCACCCCTGGGCCTGGTCCTGGCCATGCGGAGGACAGTGCTGCCTGGGATAGATGGTGGGTATGGTCAGGCCAATGGCTCAGGGGCAAACTGGTGGAGTGGGAGGATGGGCAGAGTGATGGAGGCGGGGTAGATGCAGAGAAATGATGGCAGCTGGGCGAGAGGACAGGCAGCTTCCCTAGGTGGGGCGGCTTGACGGACTTCACTCTCCCTTCCATGTGCCCCGAGGTTACTTGCTCCTCTGTCACGTCCCATGAGAACATAGACCACACTCATTTACCCTATCCCAGCAAACCCTCCCTCCCTGTCCCCAGCAGACCTCCTGCAGACAACTGGTGCCTTTGCCCGTGTAGCATCTGAAGCCTAAAGCTTTTTTCAGCTCCTACAAAGCAGATCATGATGCTGTCTGACCAGCCTGGGCCTTACAGACAGTCTGAGGCCAGGAGTGCAGGCTGTCATTCATTGCTCGCTGCTGAGGCTCTGAAGTGGACTTGAACTGAGGCATGGTAGAACTTAGGGTCACTCTCAGTGTTGCAGAGGAGCCTCAGGGTTTCCTTAAGTGCAGCAGACTCAAGCCCCTGACCCAGGACAGGAGGCTGGCAAGGAGACGCCTGCTGGCCAGTGAAGGAAGTGCTTCACCTGCTCTGACTAACATTGAGAGCACCGGCCAAGGGGCCACTGACCTGTCTGAAGGGACTTGGATTGGCTTCATAGATCTGGTAGTGACTTGAGTGTGGTCAGAGGAACTGAAAGAAGTCTCCCAGTGTGAAGACCGTAAATTTTAAAAGGAATACTATTGTAACTATTAAAAGGAAATATTAAAATAGTAAAAGGAAGGCCTGGTATTCTGAAGAAAGGAAGGACTCTTTGAACACAGAGGAAGGAAAGCAGCAAGCTTACCTATGTTCACCAGGGTGGCAGTGCTGGGTGTCTACCATGGTGCCCCTAGGTGGGGCAGACTGGCGAGGCCTTCAATGCCAAACTGGGCATTTTGTTTTTGGGTACTGTGATGGCTAGTTTTCTGTCAAATTGACACAAGCTAGATTCATCTGAGAGGAGGGAACCACAATTGAGAGAGTGCCTCCATAAGGCTGGCCTGTAGGCAAGACTGTGGAGCATTTTTATAACTGATGATTGATGTGGAAGGGCCCAGCTCATTGTGCGTGGTCCTGTCCCTGGGCAGGTGGTCCTGGGGTGTGTAAGAAAGCAAGCTGAGTAAGTCAGTAAGCAGCACTCCTCCATGGCTTCTGCTTCAGTTCCTGTCTCCAGGTTCCTGCCTTGAGTTCCTGCCCTGACTCCCCCCAGTGATGGAGTGTGACCTGAGAGTAAGATGAAATAAACCCTTTCCTCCCCAAGTTGCTTTGGGTCATGGTGTTTTATCAAAGCAATAGAAACCCTAGCTAAGATTGGTAGCAAAGACCCAGGGGAGGTTCTTGAGCAGGAGAGAAGGCTACTCAAGGCTGCATTCCAGGGAGCCCTTTAGAGCCATTAGAAGGGGGCCTCTACATGTGTCTTCTTCCCGCTCACCCAGGTTTCCAGATGCGTCCTGCCTGTAGCCAGGTCTACAGCTTCTTCCACTGTGCGGATCCCTCAGCCTCACGGCTGGAGCCACTGCTGGAGCCCAGGTTCCACCTGGTGCCTCCCGTCAGTGTGCCTCGCTACCAGAGGTTCCCCCTGGGCGATGGACAGTCTCTCCTGCTCGGTAGGTCCTGGGGCTGTGAGAGTGTGCTGAGTTGGAGGTTGGTAGGTTCTGGGAATGTTCTTTCTGGCTCAGCCTCTCAAGCTGTCAGCTGTGGAGTGGCTCATGGGGACAGGGCTATGCTGTTAGAGGACCTGGGCAGGAAGCCAGCTGGCTCTGGAGTAGCTGCTTATGACAGGGACCGGCTCTGTGCCAGGCATCTTGGTGCCAGGGCTTTGCTCACCTCAGACCCCGGCAGGCTCCCATTTGAGCTTCTGTGGCTAAGGCTGGAATAACAGTGGGGTTGTTGACCCTGAAGGGCAAGTGACTGGTGCATTCCCAGTGCTGTTTCCCACTGCCCATCTCATACCCTGCAAGGACCCATCAGGGAGTGTGTCCTGGTAGGATTCATGGAAGGGGTGGCCTTTGGCCAAGGACCTGGAGGAGAGGTGTGTTTGGATAGGTAGAGAGGCATTGTAGGGACAATAAGAGCAAGTAGGTCAGGTGAGTTTAGAGAAAGACAGTGGCTCCTAGGTTCAAAAGGAGTATGTATGTGACTGGGGATATGGCCAAAGGCAGGTCTGGAATGGACAGCCAGGCACTTGGCAATCAGAGTCTTGGCTCCATAGCTCTATATCACCATTGAGGAAATCCAGCCTAATCCTTTCAGAGGTTTGGGCCAGAGATGAGAGGATGCTATACCCGTGATTCATTTCAGGGTTAAAACTTACCCTTCCTTGTCCTTCATCTCAAAGGGATATGTTTGTCTAGGACTTCCATGAAGAAGCGAAGCTCCAAAGCTCTGTTCTGTTACCTTGAATGCTCCCTCCAAAAAGGGAATCCCCCCAACTTAGAGGTTTCTTCCCCCACTCCCATCCCCCAGCTTGCAGGCTGGAGTGATTTCCATCTATTTTCACCTATGCCTCTGTAGGTCATGGGAGGAATTTGATGAGAGAGGGTATTGTTAGGTATCACATCATGACTTCAGCTAGGCCTTAAGGCCCAACTTCCAGAATTCTCTGTAGCTTTTTGGTGATAGGGTGATGTTGAGATCCCTACTCACATCTGTATTACTCACAGTTTAATAAGAGGTGAAACTTAGCAATGTACTATGCTGGTGTGTGTGGGGGTGGGGGGTAGTGGGTGCTGGTGACCTGCTAAACCTAGGCTGGCTTCTTTGCATTTCCAGTCTCTTGCCCAGCTTAGGGCTGGCACTAAGTAAGCCACTCTGTTGGAGACTCAATGCTTGCCCTGACCTTGCAATTCCCCCTCCAGCTGATGCCCTGCACACCCACAGCCCCCTATTCCTGGAGAGCAGCTCCTGGGGAAGTCCCCCGCTTCTGGATGCCCCTGCCTCACCCCTTCAGGCCCCAAGATTCCAGCACTCAGGACGGAGGCTAAGCGAAGGCAGCTCCCATAGCGACAGCTCAGAGTCCTCGGACAGCCTGGCACCTATGGGAGCCTCCCGCAGTGAGTGAGGTCCTTTTGGGGCCCAGCCTGCATCTGAGGGACCTTCCCTGGGTGGTGATGGGTCCACAGCAGGGCTACCGCGGGCGGCCTCTTGGGTTGACTTGGAAAGAAGTCGTGGTGACATTCCTGTCTTTGGGGAAAGGGGTGGGGATGGGGGTATGAGGGGCTGGAGGGAGGGCTGATTTCGTTTCCCACTGAATCCTCACTGATTTCCTAGACTAAGCTATGACCCAGGATAGACCTCCAAATATACCAGCTAGGGCTATGCTTCTCCCCCATCCCCAAACTCAATGCTAGGTATTAAGCCTAAGCCACACGCTAGGCCAACGCTAACAGCTAAGCCTCATCTCCAACCTTTGGGTCTGAGTTCTGATGCTGAATGGAACTTTGACCTCTGACCACGGCCCACTGAATTTTGACCTCATAGCCTTGACCTTTGACCCTGCACAGGCCTCTGATCTCTTGATCATGCGCTAAGCCCTGACCTCTGCAGGTGCAGACTGATTCCTAGCCCTGGAGAGAGCTCCTGGGTAATTGCTGTGGAGCTGTACCATGGGGTACAACTGTGACTGTCTCTGAGGGGCCTGGTCCTCCTTCTTGAGACTAGCTGGGAGCCCCGTGTCTTAGTGGAGGGTTAGGGTTAGAAGGGCTGGTGAAAGGGCAGGAGTCCCCTCCCCAACCAGCACAATCAGGGCTGGTGCTGTGGCCCCAAGCTCGCTGGTACACATCTCCACTGAGCCTGTGCCAGCTGTCTTCTGGCCGTTCTGTCCTCATCTCCTTCTTGGCCCCACAGTCACAGCCAAGTGGTGGGGAACCAAGAGGATTGACTACGCCCTGTACTGTCCTGATGTCCTCACCGCCTTCCCTACTGTGGCCCTACCCCACCTCTTCCACGCCAGCTACTGGGAGTCTACCGATGTGGTCGCCTTCATCTTGAGACAGGTACTGTGGCTCCCTTATTGGGCCCAGCCTATTGGCCTCTCTCGGGAATCCCAGCATTCTCCTGGGGTCACATGGAGCAGTTGGCCTCTCTATCTCTGATATGTTGAGAAAGCACTGGGGCACTGATGCCAAGAGAAAGTGACAGGCCAGAGAAGGGGTTCCTTCAAGAACACCAACTCTCTAGATAGTTAATGGAAACCCGCAGAGGGAGCCATGCCTGTGTGTCAACATGGAGGCTGGAGAAAGGCATGCCTGGTTTCTCTGAGTCTCAGTGTCTTTGTCTTTAAAAAGGAATAGCAGGAAAGCCAGAGCCTGGAGGTAGGAAGACATAGAGTTAGGGGGCAGTTCTGAAGGTCTGGTGTGTCACCTGGGTATGGCAGGTATGTGAGCCAGGGAGAGCTATCTATCAACTTTGAGAAGGAAGTTTTGGGGCTATTGTTAGGGGGTCCAAGAGAGGAGCCTTGGAGTCCCCGGGAAGCAGACGTAGTATAAGAGCCCCACCTGGTGCCAAGGGGTGGTGACATGTGGATTCTAGTGGCAATACCTACTGAGGTCTGAGCTGAGGGAAGTGACCAGCTAAGTAGCCATGTCTTCCCACTGAGTAACCATGAGAGCCATTTCCTAGGACTTTGGCAGAGTGGAGCTGGGCTGGGGCAGTCAAGGCTGTGCTTCTGAGGGGTGAGACACATGGTAGGTGCTGGGGGGTAGTGAGTTTGGAGCTTGGAGAAATGATCAGGACTGGAGATGAAAAAGTGGCTGTCATCGGACCTTGGCTGGTCTTGAAAACTCATAAGGATGCTTACAAGATCACCACAGAAATCAGTTCAGAGACAAGTCTGGAGCTCCCCAGGGACACAGGAAGACCCATCTGAAAGGGTGGAAGAGGTCAACCCCATAGGTTGGAGGAGAATCTTGAACAAGTAGACAGGTACGATGGAAGTTCCAGGGACATACTGAAGTGGCTTCAGTGGCGTGCTGGGTACAGAGCTGTTGGGGTGGACAGAGGAGAGGAGGTAGGTAGGGAAGTAGAGATGGAGTACAGAAGTCTCATGGAGAACTTGGTGCCATGGAAAAGGCATAAGGGTCTCCAATGAGAGGGCATTTTTTTTTTAAGATTTATTTTATTTATTATGAATACAGTGTTCTGTCTGCTTGTATGCTTGCAGGCCAGAAGAGGGCACCATGTGGTGCTGGGAATTGAACTCAGGACCTCTGGAAGAATAGTCAATGCTCTTAACCTCTGAGCCATCTCTCCAGCCCCGAGAGGGCATTTTTATATGAGATGAGCTGTGGTAGGCATTTGGGGATGTTAAAGAGAATGACCCAGCAGAAAAGGTCTAGACCAGAGAAGGGAGGGCTGCTGAAGCAATCAATGGCCTTGAGAAGGTGATAGGGCTGAGTCAGGGCCCCAGCTAGCCTTAGGCAAAGGTCACCTGCAAAAAAGGAGGGAAGGCAGAGAACAAACGAATGCTTGTTAGGTAGCCGCAAGATTCAGGCATGAAGGTCAGAGGCTGCCCCCAGAGCAGAGCCATCAAATGGACAGTTCTCTGGCTCCAGCTGTCCAGACAGGTAGGAAGGGAGACAGCTCCCAGAGCCCCAGCAGGGCCCAGGTGATGTCGTAGGGAGGCCAGAAGCAGGGCTTGGCTGGCTACTGTCCTGGGAGGCCGAGGGTTGAGAACACGCTACCAAGCCCCTCCTCGCTTTTGGCTAGGTGATGCGTTATGAGAGCGCAAGTGTGAAGGAGAGCACTGGCCTGGACCCCACGGCTCTGAGCCCCACTAACCCCCGTGAGAAGTGGCTGCGCAAGAGGACCCAGGTCAAGTTGCGGGTAAGATCTTGCTGCCGTTGTGTCTGTCGGAGAGGTGGCCTTGGGAGTCTGGGCAGCCATGTGCCAGATAGGAACTTTGGTTTCCCGGTAGGGCTCTTCTCCACTCCGGCTGGGCTGAGTGCTTCTAGGAGGGAGCCGGTGTGAATTGATCTCCCAGGGTCTGTGGCTCCACCTGGAGGTCCAGGGCTCTGGGGATGGTAAAAGCAGGGCCGTTGTGGAAGGATTGCTCCATGCCGGGCTTCTGAAGACGTGGACTTGACATAGATGATCTTTCCTGTGCCCCAGGTCCCTGAGCCATTGCGTAGGGATGGGGGTGATCCTTGCCACAACAGGGTATACACATCAGGATGAAGATGGCAAGGATTGCCAGGGCAGATCACACGAGGCTTCTCTAAAGATGGGGCTCCTCTGTATGGTCTTGGGGGACAAAGGGGAGTCTGGGAGGCATTCATTCACTTATTCTCTCAGCCAACTGCCATCACTGCCTACTCTGCTTCAGTCTCTCTGTGGGGATGATGTGAAGGCTGAGAGTATGTCAGCACAGCGGTGCTCTGGTGAGCAGTTATACTCTGGTGAGAAAACATCAAGCATGGGTCCTAAAAACAGTCCTAAAAGGCAGAGTGACTAATGCTTCATGAATCAACGGTTTTGTGCATGAGCACACTTGTGATGTAATTCACCTATCACATAATCCAGCCATTTACAATGTCAAATTCATGGATTTTAGTGTATTCACAGTTGTCTGCTACTGGCTCCCCCTTCCCCCCACAGTTTCATCACCACATAAAGGAAACCCCTTTTCCCTGCAGCTCTGTTCCCTTCTCCACTGTCCCTGGCTCTTCCCTGAGTAGCCAACCAGTCATCTAATGTTGGTCTCTGCTGTTGGTCTCTGTTGTTGAACTCAGCTATTCTCGACATTTCATGTGAATGAAGTCACATATGTGTTTCTGTCTTCCTTCTTTCACTTAGCATGTTTCCAAGGTTCACCCATGTTGTGTCCATGTATAGTAACTCGTCTCCTTTTCCTGACTGGATCCTATTCAACTGTGTCCATATATTCTGTTCATCCAGTTGTCAGTTGAAAGGCATTTGGGTTATTTCTACCTGTTGTCTGTCTTGAATAATATTGCTTTACATATTCGTCTACGCAGTTTGTGTGGGCATATATTTTCATTTTCTTTGGGTATAGATGGGGAGTGGCAATTCTACCCTTAATCTCTTGAGGAACTACCCTACTGCTTGCCACAGTGGATGCCCCATTTTACGCCCACCAGCAGCGTCTGAGGATTCTGATTCTGGCACATCCTCAGCACAGTGTCCACTGTTGTCTGTCTCTTTGACTCTGGTTATCTTCGTGTGTGAGAATCCCCACTATGGCTGATCACCCATTGCACATGCTTATTTCCAAGAACCCATCCATCCTCTTCAGTGACCCCATAAAGGAACCTCCAATCCCATGCTAGAGCAGGTCCTGTGACGGGTTTCTCTCAAGGACTGGTGTCAATGAGTTCTGCTAAGGGTTTTATTTATTTATTTTTTTGGGGTGGCTGCTGAATCATGTGGCTTTGCAAGCTGAGAGGAGGTGGAAATCACATCTTTGGGGAGCCAATAGATATAGCAGGATGGAGGTGAGTCTGCTGCTAGGGGATGGGCTGAAGTTTGGAAACAAAGGGATTTCAGGACAAGAGGGTGGAGGAGGAGCCCCAGGAAAACAGAACAGACTGCAGAGGTGCTTCTGCCAGGCTTGGCTCGGTGTGCCACACTCAGGGTTTGGACTTCAGTGGAAGGTGTGGGATGCTGCCCAGGTAGGATCAGATCTGTAAAGACAAGATCTATCAGGAGGCAGCCCTGAAACACAGAGATCCCTTAGGAATCTTCTCTCAGGGTCCAAATGCAACAGTTGTGGGCGTGGCACACACAGAGACTTGACCGGTATGAAGTAAAAAGGTCACCAGATTGAGGGACGACGGTCTCCAAGGCTAACCTTGGAGTGGTGGACAGTTGGGGGCCGACACAGGACTTGGAGCTCCAGAATGAGTGGGGCAGAACTGAAAGACAAGGATACCGAGGCAGCAAGGGAGGAAATAACTCACCATCCAGGACATTGCCCTGACTATCCTGACTATTCTGTGTGGGGCTCAGGCTTCAGGGAAAGGAGACCTGGGTGGCAGTCAGCAGATCAGTGCGTATGCTCTGGTCAGGCTCACAAGCTTGCCTGTGTTACTCTTTCTGTCCTTGTGTATTTGAAAATTTCCACTAAAAAAAGGACACTTGGTAAATAGCTGTTTATGCAGAAGAAAGACCCAAAGGTGACTGGGTAGTTTCCAGCCCAGGAATCTAAAAACAAATGACAGCTGTAAAGGCCACTTGTCACATCAGGAGGTGTGCAGACTCAAGAGCATGGGGCGCACCTCGGTAAGCAGCCTAAGAAGTGGTTTTGGTAACTCACGGGCTGTTTCTGGAATCATCATCGTGCAGGCCGCTCATGGGACACCTGACTCAGTGGCGCCATAGCCCAGAAAGCCATCCTCACAAGGCTCTAAGGATAAAGCAAGAGTGAGCCTTGTCTGCAAAGGCTGAGCCGGGTTGTTTCTTTCTGTCCTTGCAGAACGTTACCGCGAACCACCGTGCCAATGATGTAATTGCTGCGGAAGATGGCCCCCAGGTCCTGGTGGGACGCTTCATGTATGGCCCTCTTGACATGGTGGCTCTGACTGGAGAGAAGGTACCCGGGGTTGAGCATCTCCTTGGCTCACCTGCTCCCCCCAACCCCCCGTGACTCATAGCACCCCAGGGCAGAAAGGGTGATAGTAGCAACAGTGCTGGAGCACAAAGCAGGCAGCCCTTTCCCTGCCCAGCAGATCAACGAGGGCTAAGGGGAACTTGGTATCTCCAAAGAGGCGGGGAAGCCGGTGTGCCCACCACTTGGAAGGGAGGGTTATAGGAAACTCTAGGATACAGTAGGTAGGAAGCGGTGCCCAGGGGTCTGTTGTTTGGGCTGTCAAGCATGTGGTCCTTCAGGCTTCAGCAGGTCCCTCACTTCCTTCACTGGCTGCAGGTGGACATCTTGGTGATGACAGAGCCATCATCAGGCCGCTGGGTCCACCTGGACACAGAGATCACCAACAACAGTGGCAGGATCACATACAATGTGCCCCGGCCCCGGCGCCTGGGGGTTGGTGTCTACCCTGTAAAGATGGTGGTCAGGTAGGACCAGGGTGTGTGTGTGTATGTGAGGTTCTCATGGTGGATTTTTTTTTTTGGGGGGGGGGCTCTCCCATCCAGGCTGGAAGATAGAGTTTTTTTTTTTCTGTTTACACGGAGAGAGGAAAAGGGAAGAGGCCACCAGCCATGGTACCAGGAGACATTACTCAGAACCTGGGCCCAAGACTGACTGATTTCAGCGGCAGGCTGACCTCAGGCTGATACCTTTCAGGGGTGACCAGACCTGTGCGATGAGCTACCTCACGGTGCTGCCCCGAGGCATGGAGTGTGTTGTGTTCAGCATTGACGGCTCCTTTGCGGCCAGTGTGTCTATCATGGGAAGTGACCCCAAGGTCCGGCCAGGGGCAGTGGATGTTGTTCGGTGAGTGTTACCTCTCTTAAGGAAGGATATCTCCCCAGGGCAGGAGCCAGCAGCTTTGGGGGAAGTGCATTAGTCTCCCCCACCCCCTAGCTTTCTTTAGGACACCTGTAGGTCTCTGGGCCTAGGCACTGCAAAGTTCTGGCTTTATCTCCAGGAGTCATTCACTGGGAATCTTGGGGAGATCAATCCCATTTGTAGACTTGAGCTCATTCATTTGTTCCTTCCTCCTCTTCTTCTCTTCTCCTGGGCATTCTTTTACCTTTTCTCTGGGGTCAGCTCCAGACCAGGCGCTGGCTTGGGGTCTGCTGTGAAGGCTGCTGCTGGTGGGAGAATCTGAGACCAGCGGAGGAAAATAAACCAGGGATGAGAAATAGTCATTAGTGACATTAGAGGCTTAGACCCCAAGAATGAACAGAAATTGGGGGGGTGGGCACTGGGAGTTTGTGGCAGCTGGGGTAGTAGGGACTGCCCTGCCTTGCTCAGGGAGAGAAGCTGGCTTGACTTTGGGGTTCTGGAGAGAGAGTGGTTTCCAGCTGCTTTGTGGCTCTGGAGGAGAGGTCCTGCACAGCCCACTGGGAGGGTTGGCTGGTATATCCCACAGCGGAGATGGGAGCTGTGCTCTCTCCCTCTGTGACTCCGCCCTCCTTCCACACAGTGCTGCCTCACCTAGTTAGCTGCCAGACACTGCTTTCTGTTAGTCTAACAGAGGGCCCACCCGCCTGCCTGCCTGCCTGCACAGATCCCATCTGCCCGGGGGTCCCCCGGGGAACTCCCAACATCTCAGTAACACCTGCATTGCGCATCTTCGCATCTTCCCGGATGGTCTTTAGAAAGCCCAATCTGTGGCAGCCAGTTAGGGGCTAGCTAGTGCCACCCAGATCTGGGCTCATCTGTACCTTGGGCCATCCAGGGAAAACAGAGTAAAGAACTGATTGTACCTGGGAAATGAGGAGAATTTCCCCCTGGAAGGGGGATCCTGAAGGATGAAGATGTAGACAGGCAGGGGAGGGTCCAGAGCCAGGAGCACAGGATTTGTACAGGGGTGCCAGAGCAGCCCTATGTGGATAAGGAGATTCTACTCATCGGGGAGAGCCCAAGGATAGAGGGAAGCCTTGAAATGTTACCTCACCACTAGGGAGCCAGGTATGATTTCAGGAAAAGGAGCAACAGGGTTAGGTTTGTGGTTTCTAGAAATTGCCATGAAACTGTCAAGGATGAAAATGAAGCCAACTCTGGTTTTAGGACTAATGCCTTTATCCTTGGAATAACCCTATGGGGTGTTTGGATGATTAACTCCATCCTATAGATAGTAAAACTAAGCACATGAGAGAGAGGGAGAGGGAGAGAGGGAGAGAGGGAGAGAGGGAGAGAGGGAGAGAGGGAGAGAGAGAGAGAGAGAGAGAGAGAGAGAGAGAGAGAGAGAGAGAGAGATTACTTTTGTAGTCCATGGGAAAGATGGGACAGAAACTAAGGACCAGGCACTGGAGGTGGGCGCAAAGCCTCTGGCCTGGGCATATTGGAAGTTTTCTTGTTAGTGGAGAAGGCAGAAGCAGGGGAGGTAACAGTGAGGAACCAAGTTGGGTCAGTTCTCACGGGCCATCCTGAGGAAATGTACACCACTCACCCACCGGGAGCAAGGACTTGAGAGCCCCCTTGCCATTACTGCTGGCTTCTCCAGAGGGCGATGGCAGTCAGGACAGGGGCAGTGGGCAGCCTGCAGGGGGCCAAGCTGGACCCAGCAATGCCATCTCACCAGGCACTGGCAGGACCTGGGCTACATGATCCTTTACATCACGGGGCGGCCGGACATGCAGAAGCAGCGGGTAGTGTCGTGGCTGTCCCAGCACAACTTCCCACAGGGCATGATCTTCTTCTCGGATGGACTGGTGCACGACCCGCTGAGGCAGAAGGCCATCTTCCTTCGCAACCTCATGCAGGAGGTGAGTGTGGGACTGGGGCGGGACTGCGGCCACACCCACTAGGAGTCCAGGGAGGAGTTAGCTCTGACCCTCTCCATCCTCTTTCCGACCCCAAGGGGCTGGGCATCGGAATCCTCGGCTAGTGTAGGGAAGCACATTTTGTTGGCAGAGTACGTAGCTCTCACTGGGCCGTCTTAACAGACCTAGGAGGCAGGTGTTAATCTTCATTGACAAATATTCACGCTTTATCTTCTCCTAACTCCAAGACTTAAATTCTTGTCTCTATATCTGGTTATTCCTTCAATAGATATCCCAGTGCCTATTGAGACATTTCAGGCTTTGTTGTGTTCCTCCCTGCCTGGTGCTGGCATTTCTAGCCTGCCTTCCTGAATTTGTCACCTAGAGCTGTGATTCTCCAGCTGCACCTAGGAATCAGTTAAAAAGTCAAATTTCTAGGCTTAGCCAGATAGCAGAAACCCTGGGAGAAGGCTGGGGCATCTTTGTGCAAAGCCCTCCATGAAGTCCTACCCTGTGGGGCTGGGAGTGGGGGGGGCAGTAAATGGGGGGGGAGAGAGAGATGGGGGAGAGAGAGACAGGGGGAGAGAGAGAGAGAGAGAGAGAGAGAGAGAGAGAGAGAGAGAGAGAGAGAGAGAGAGAGAGAGAGAGGCTGACTCACAGATGGAAAGCAGGAATAGACAAATGAAAATTATACGAGTTCAAATTTCGGTGTCCATAAATAAAGTTTTATTGGCACACAGCCAAGCTCATCTGTTTATGTATTGTCTGTGGCTGCCTTTTCGATGCAGTGAAAGAGCCGAGTCGAGTTGCTGTGGCAGAGCTCAAAGCCTAAAATATTTACTATTTGGCTTTTCAAAGAAAAAGTCTGCCAATCGCTGATCTAGAGAAAGAAAGGCATGTAAATTGACAATTACTGGTGTGTGGCAGAAAAAGGGCAATATTGGCAAACAGAGGAGAAAGGACTTAGGTTCGCCTGGGAAAGCCTGAGTAGATTCTAGTAGGTAATAACTTCTGGGCTTAGTCTTGACATATGAGTATAAGCTGTCAGGTAGACAATGTGCTGGACCTGGGGAAATACAAAGAGGTTAAGATGGATGTGAAATCAAGCTTTATTTGGGAATAGCTCTGTGGGAGGATGCCTGTGCCATGGTGGTTTATGGGACCAATCAAAGAGGTTGAGGTGAGGGGGATTTTTAAAGGCAATAATGGAGGAGGATGACAAAATATTTCCTAAGGCAATACCGTTTGGCTGTAACAAGTAATAACTACAACGACCTCAGTCTGAGGGTGAACGGACAGTTGCTGAGCGAATGTTCTCGGACAAGTACTGCTTGTGGGAGATTGCTGTCGACTTCTTAAAACTAATTTTTATATTTTAGACTAGACTTCACTGTGTAACCCTGGCTTGCCTGGGACTCCCAATGTAAACCAGGCTGGCTTCAAATTCACAGAGATTCATCTGCTTCTACTTCCCAAGTGCTGGGATTAGGGGCATGTGCCACCATGCCTGGCCACTGCAGGCTTTTGTGTAGGGTTGTGGTCCTGAAAGACTGTGTGTGTGTGTGTGTGTGTGTGTGTGTGTGTGTGTGTGTGTGTGTGTGTGTGTGTGAGAGAGAGAGAGAGAGAGAGAGAGAGAGAGAGAGAGAGAGAGAGAGAGAGAGAGAGAGATTATCAGGCAATCATGAATTCGAATAACTCCTTCATAATCTCTTGGCTTGGTGTTTTTCATGGGGTTGACCTGAGTAATTCCATTATGATTTTCACCAGATGCTAAGGTGCAGGGGTGAGAAATAGCCTGGGATGTTCTCAGAGCTGAAGGAATACAGAATGGGGGTATGTGTAGGCAGGGTCAGATCAAGGACAGGTGGGAGCTGAGACCATAGAGATCATGAGGGACCCAAGCTTGGTAGATTTTAGAAACCCTGAAAACTAGATCAAGATCTTGGGCTCTCTGCCAAGGGCAGTGTGGAGCAATGGGGAAGTTTGGAATAGGCAGTGGCAGCATCTAATTTGGGTTTTAGAACGATCCCTCTGGCAGCTCACTGGAGAACACACTGGCAAAGTCAAGGAGGAAGGGTAGTTAGGAGGCTGTTACTCCAGCAAGAACAGAAGACTAGAATCCAGACAGTAACAATAGATGGAGAGAAAGGCATTCACAGTCAGGAGATCCAGCAGGTAGCATTGTCAGGACTTGGGACTGGTTGATTTACGGTCAAGGAGCTCTCAGTTGTCCTATTGCATGACCAAGAGAGATCAGGGTGCCATTGGGTTTATTTGTGTTGTTCAAGATCTCTCCAGGGTCTGGGGTAATGATGACACACAGTAGGTGCTCAGTAAATGCTAGTAGTATGAATATGTTAAAGAATAAAAGGATGAAATGAGAATGGATACAGGAGGAGGATCAGGCAGGGAGAAGATGAGGTCAGATGTGGATATGAGGCGGCTGATGGGTCCATGGATCATGAGTCATGTGAGTCCCAGCACATGGATCAGGGCAGTAGCCTGGACGGTAGGCAGAGACTGGAGCCCTGGAGAGGAGCTGTGTGGGGAGGCAGGGACCACCCAGGAGTGGTTGGAGCCAGATGAAGCCATGCCATGCTTCTGAGAGCAGGGTGAAAGGCCAGCTGAGGACAGGGAGGACAGGAGGAGAGGAAGAGGGCCAGGCAAGGAGGGTTTCAAGCAGCAGGCCCTTTCTTGCGAAAGTGACAGCTGTCCACTAGCTGAAGCCTGGCGGGTGGATAACCTTGGGGTGAAAAGGACACCTCTGAAGGCCACGGGGATAGAGAGGTAGGGTAGAGCGAGCGTGAAGGTGGGTCTCAACCTGGAGCAAGTTGTAAGGGTGGGAGGCAGCAGGCTCTCCATGGGGACAATACGTTCATCACCTTTCTTTCTGTCCTGTGACAGAAACCTGATAAGTCGACCTGAGGGAGGAAAGGCTTTTGGGCTCATGGTTTCAGAAGTGTCAGTCTGTGGCCACCAGCTCTATTGCTGTAGGCCTGAGGTGGAGGTGAAATACAGTGGTGGGAGTGGGTAGTAGCAGAAGAAAGCTGCTTGCCCAATGGTGGCTGGGAAACAGAGCAAGCCAGGGGCAAGCTTCCTCTGACTAAACTTTACCTAAGCCCATCCCACTACGAGCTCATCAGTGGATCAGCCCCATCGATGAAGTTAGCATGCATTAACTAGTCACCTCTCCATGGCATCACCAACTGGAGGCCAGGCTTACTGCACATGTGCCTTTAGGGTAGGCTTCCTATTCGAATCGGAGCTGACAGCATCATCCTAGTGATGACCATGCATTTGAAAGGAGGGGAACTGCAGCTCAGACTTAAGTCCCCTGTCCTAGTTAAGGTGACTGTTGCTGTGATGAAACACCATGACCAGAAGCAACTTGGGGAGGAAAGGGTTTATTCAGCTTACACTTCCACATCATAGTTCATCATTGAGGGAAGTCCAGGTGAATTCAAACAGGGCAGGAACCTGGAGGCAGGAGTTGATGCAAAGGCCATCGGGGCATGCTGCTTACTGGCTTGCCCCTCATGCCTTGCTCAGCCTCTTTTCTTATAGAACCCACCATGGGCTGGGCCCTCACCCATCAATTACTAATTAATAAAATGGGCTACAGCTGGATCTTATGGGGGACACTTTGTCAATGGTGGTTCCGTCCTTTCAGATAACTCTAGCTTGTGTCAAGTTGACATAAAACTAGCCAGCACACCCCTGGTGAACATGGTGGGACAAAGGGTGACTTTGATAGGAGACACACAGTGAGAACAGTTGGGTAGTGAGCACCACCTGTGGGTAGGTGGGAGATTAAGGCAATTAGCTGAAAGAAAGCACCCTTAGGACAAGGAGGGCAAATCTCTAAATTTGGACTTTTGGGGAGCTCAACAGACCACCTCTCTGGAGGCAGGGGCCCATGGCCAGCCCAGAGCTTGTGTCCAGTTTGGGGTCCATAATGAATAAACCTGGAACTTAACTTCCTTATCCACAAAGGGACACTTGGCCCCACCGTGGGAGGTGTGTGGGGTGGGCGGGTAGGTGTGTGGGGGTGGTGGGGTTGTGACTGGGTAATGGTGTCAGCAAGTAACGTAGCCATTCCCTGGGAGAGCCCCAGAGCTCCATCTGAGATCTGATGTGAGGTACTGGGGCAGGGAAGGGGGAGTCATCTGCGGGGTGACTCTTAGCAAAGGGGGACTGATGGCTTGGTGTCTGAGTGCAGAGGAAGGGTTCCCCCAGCAGGGTCTCCCTAGGTCTTCCTCCCTCTTCACCTGCTTGTTTTGGGTTTCAGTGCTTCATCAAAATCACTGCGGCCTACGGCTCCACGAAAGACATCTCCGTCTACAGTGTGCTGGGCCTCCCTGCATCCCAGATCTTCATTGTGGGCCGGCCCACCAAGAAGTACCAAACCCAGTGCCAGGTGTGTGAGGGCCAGGGAAGGAGTCGGGGACAGCTCCTAATCATTCAGTTACTCGCTCATCCCTTCTTGCGCTCATTCATTTATCTCTATTGAGCAATGCCTTGGGCCAGGCCCCCTGCGTTCGAGTGTAATGGCATCTGGGGGAAGGGGAAATGGCAATGACCGTTTATAGCAAAGCAAGTGCCATTCTGAATGACAGAATGACGGGGCCCTGGAGATGAGCTGCAAAACCTAGACTCCAGGACAAAGCTGGCCTCCAGAAAGGGCGTGGGGGTGGAGGGCAGACGACGAAGGACAGTCAGAAAGAGCTGTTGTGCCATTCTGGGGTTGTGCCAGAATGCAGGGGTACAGACGGAGGCGTTCAGTGGCCCACAGGAACCCTAGAACTGTAGTAAGGCCCCCTGCTACTGCTTTTGGGGCTGCAGACTCTCTTGAAGGATGCCCCAGGGAAGTGGCGATGTTGGGGGACAGGGTCAGATGCTAGCCTGATGCTTGTCCCCTCCACAGTTCCTGAGTGAAGGCTATGCCGCACACCTGGCAACACTGGAGGCCAGCCACCGCTCGCGCCCCAAGAAGAACAACTCGCGCATGATCCTGCGCAAGGGCAGCTTTGGATTGCATGCACAGCCGGAGTTTCTGCGCAAGCGCAACCACCTGCGCAGGACCATGTCTGTGCAACAGCCGGACCCACCTGCCTCCAACCCCAAGCCCGAGAGGGCACAGAGCCAGCCTGAGTCCGACAAGGACCACGAGCGGCCGCTACCTGTGCTCAGCTGGGCGCGTGGGCCCCCCAAGTTCGAGTCGGTGCCCTGAGGGGTGGGCGGTGCTCAGAACAGGGGCAGCTAGGCGGCCTGCAGGGAAGGGAAGGGTTGCCTTCTCCCTGACACAGGCGTTTTCCTGCTTTTTCCCTCCCGTGTCTGTCCAGCAGTGTCCGACCAGAGCAGGGAGGGACCTTGCCCTGACATTGGGGAGCTCTCTGGGCTGCAATGGGGTGAAATCTGGGGTGTCTCAGTGCAGCCGCCTGTGATATGCCCGTGCCCACAAGCCAGAGTCAGGGGTGATGTGTGAATGTGACCCTTGGGCCAAGCCTGCCTGTGCCCAGTGTTTGGGTAAAGTCGACCATCTTTTCGAGTCCTGAGGTTTCTGTAGCCGCGCTAGGCAGGCTCACACTAGAGAAGCCCCCAGCGCTGGGTAGATGGCCGGACAGGTGTTTGCCTCGGGCCGGCCGCTTGCAGGTGCAGCAACTTGACTGTGTGTAGAAGAGTGAGTGGCGTTTGTGCCTGCCCTCCTTGTGACATCCGGGGCACCACTTTGGGGTTGGCTGTCTCATGACACAGTGAGATCATTTTGTGGGAGCGGACAATTCCCTGGGTCCAATCTATGTAGGTGGAGTCTGTCCACAGCCCTGGGGATCGGGTCTGGTGCTGACTGTCTTGCCGCTGTCCTTCGTTCCCCGTGTTCTCTGTATCTTTATTCTCCTGTGGCCCCTGAAGACAGATGTTCCTCTTCCTTGTGCACTTTCCTGAGAGGCAGCAGGCCACAGACTCTGACCTGAGTTGGTCCGGCCGTGTGCCCTTGAGTCTGTAGCATATCCTCCTTGGGCCCTACTGTTTTCTGTAACTAGAAGGGGCCTCCTGGCTGAGATGGGTACTGGCTTTGACTCCTAGGCTGTCCAGCTTTTCGGCTCTCTGGGGGCCCAGTGGGCCTCCTCCTCCTCATCCCATCCCTCCCCACCCTGAGAGAGGGATTCTAGGGTGAGGCTGAAAGGGAGCCCAGTACCTCAGAGGAAGAAAGCTACCACTTCATGGAGAACAAACTGGTTTGTGCACACTGAGGGGAAAAAAACAAAAACAAAAACAAAAACCGACTTCCTCCCACCAACAAAGGGGACCACATGGCTGCCCCTCCCATAGCTCTGCTCAGACTGACTTTTTTCTTTAGGTTTCTGGAATGCATGGAGCTGAGAGCTCGGGATCTTGGAGGTTCATGGAATATTGGCTCAAGCTGTTGTATTCTCTTCCCCTCTCTGGCCACTACGTTTGGTTTGAGCCTAGAACCTCCTCCATGGTAGTCAGACCCCTTGGGTGGTGGCAGGGGGTGTTCCTTTGCTGCCAAGTCCTTGGCCTTGGCACAGTCTCCCCTTGCTCCCTGGCCCGGGCTGACACCTGTTGTATGGCCTCCTGGGTGTCTTAGAAGCCCCTGGGCTGCCCCTGAGGCCAGAGCCAAACATCTGTGTACACAGCAGGCACTCGTCAGCTCAGTGTCGCTTCTGTTCAATGTCTACCTCTTGCAGCTCCCATGCAGCCTGTGGTGGCTGCTGATGGGGGTGGCTGGCACCGCGGTGTGAGTTGCCCCGCAAACTGGGCACCTCACTTGGGCTGGAGGGGGTGTGGGCTCCCAGGACCCACCCTGCTTTTTCCACTTAAATGTCTTCTCCAGCCTGCCAGCCAGCTCCTGTTCCCTCTGCCCATCCCATCCCATCCTATCTACTGGCTCTTCCACTGCACCATGAGCACTGTATCTGGCAAACCAAACCCATCACTGCCAAGGCGGCTGCCGAGAGGGCAAGGAAGTATGGGACCAGCTTCAGCTTCCTCTTTCTGTCCCCCCTCCTAGAAGTTCATACCTGCCCTGCTTCTCACCATTCCTCTTAGAGATTCATACCTGCCCCCACCCCCACCCCCATTACCCCCCACTAACCCCCCATTCCTCTTAGAAATTCATACCTCCCGCCTCATTCTTGCCTATCTTTTGGCACCAGCTCATATGGCATAGCCACCTTAATTGCAGTCCTTCCCCCTAAACGCTGTGGTTGGAGCTTGGCTAGACCAGATTCTTTCCCAGCCCTTCATCTCCTCTCAGCAGGAGCCACCTGGTCTAACTTTCAAATGAGAACCCCAGGCGGAGTCAGTGTGCGAGTGGGGGACCCCGCCCCTCCCGGGAGACTGGAGCCAGTGACAGGGCTCTGTGGGTCAGAGCCGGCCAGAGGCCCCATCCCCCTTTTGCTAGAGCCCCACATTGGGGCTTGGGTGACCCCTTTTGTGAGATGCCGCTGGGGTACAGGTGTTGCGCACACCACCCTAGGAGCTGCGGCCGGTGCGTGTGAAGGTACGCACTCGCCGCTCTGTTGAGCGAACAGCTCGGTATTGCTTCCTGGCAACTGTACTCCGCCTGCGCGCTTTCTGCACCTGCTCTGTTGAGTTAGGTCAGAGACAAAAGGAGCCGATTCCTAGTGCTCTTCGGAGGGGAGTGCGGTCGCCTCCTCTAGTAGTTCTGTGTGATACCCCATCTAGCTGTTTTCTAGCGACCTCTAGCTCCTGGTGTGCCTGCTCTCCAGCTGCTGGAAACATGTTCCTGCTTGACCAAAGTTCCTGTATCTGAGTGGCATGTTTGTTCTTCCTGTGTGGTGGCTGTCCTGACCTAGCTGAGGGATGCCTGACACCTTCCTTTATCCCCTGTCCTGTTGTGGGTTGCTGGAGTCTGCTCTTTCAGCCTCATGCCCCTCACCCCCCAAAGACTGACCCTTCTCGGAAGCACCACAAGATATTTTTTAAAAAATAAATTATTTTCATGCATTCAGACAAACAGCCTTCCTGCCTGGGTGCTGGGCTACAACAAATGTATCTGAACCCCAGTATTCCTGAGATTGGGGTGGTTCTCTGAAGGAGGGAAGGCTGTATCTAATGGTTTTTAAACTGTACTTTGGGCACTTTGCAGCCCAGAGCTGCGCCCCAGAAGTATCCTGCAGACAAAACATGGCACCTATCTTTAATTGAAGAATGGGCCCTGCCAGACCGGTGCACCCGGGTCTGGAAGAAGTGCCAGTTTTGCAGGTATACTCTGCACCCAGCTCAGGTGAAGCCCCGCCAGGGAGGGCACCCTGACTGTAGGAGCCTTGCAGTTGACCCCGCCTTAAACAACCACTTTCCAGCAGAATCCCTGGGGTTCCATTCCAAGTGCTCTGGAAATTAAAAAAAAAAAAAAAAATCCCTTTTCTTTCCCTTCTGGGCTAGGGAGGAATTTCTTATACACCCAAGTTAAGTGTTTAGTACAAGTAGCAAAGCCTGGCTGAGTTCTGATCTTGCTGGAAACCAATGGAGGTTGGAAGGAAGTCAGAATTTGACTCCACTCTGCGGTGGCTCAGAAGAGGTGGGGGACAACAAGGAGCGGTAGACACAGTGGCCAGCGTGGGACATGCCCCCTCAGACCCAGACCCACTGTCCTTTTCTCTTTGTTTACTCAGTGGTGGCAGCCAGTCTGACCTTGTCTGCGGTCTGCCTGTCCCTGTGTGTAACTTCCAGTACTCTCTGTGATGGCTGGTTCTTGATAGAAAAGGCTTATTATAGTCCTCATGGCTGCCTTGTACAAAATCCGTTAGAAAAGAAAATGTAAAATATCCAATTTCTAACCAGACAAAAACAGCATTATGGAGTTAAAAGATTTTTACAATTGGTCTTGATTTTGATGTGAGCTGTTTTTAACTCTGAAACGTTGTCACTTAAATAAAAACCTTATTTGCCTTTAGGATGTGCTTTGTTTTGGGCTATGTTGAAAAAGCTTTTCTTTATTTTTATTTTATGTGCATTGGTGTTTTGTCATGGGTGTTGGGTCCCCTGGAACTGGAGTTACAGACAGTTGTGAGCTGCCACGTGTGTGCTGGGAATTGAACCCAGGTCCTCTGGAAGAGCAGTCAGTGCTCTTAATCACTGAGCCGTTTTCTTTCACTTTGATTCTCTCCGAGAGAAGAACGGGAGCAGAGGGGATGGGGGACACAAAGCTGAGCTCCAGACCCATGGCTGTGTCACTCAGTGTGGTGTCAGAGTGTGTGTACTTAAAACAAAACAAAACAAAACAAGCCAAGTGTCAAAAGCGAGTTTTTAATTATGAAAAAGCATTGTGATCTAGAAACTGACACACTGGTATCTTTCTAATAAAATGACATAGTAGATTTCCTAAATAATTTACAAAGAGCAGAAACTGGTCTTGAACAGTGTTCCCCTTCCTGCACACCCCAGTTCCCCACACTGAGCTGATAAGTAGGCCCCAAGAGCTCAGGCTTGCAGTCTGCAAATATCTCCTCTCTTCCTATGGGGCCCTGTGGGATTAGGGGTAAAAGTGGTCCCCAAGAATCTCTGCACTGGGAATAAAGGGGGTGATTTCATGGGATGACTCCTGCAGGGTCTTGGTCCTAGTTACAAGGTTCAGAACTGTCTAGCATCTTCAGGTACATTCCTAATATGGATGGGCCTCTGTGAGGCTGGAGAACAGGGTGCTGTATGAGTCCTCCTGGAGAGCATGGGCAGTTCCCATCACCTCTTCAAGGTCTTCCTAAATCACTCGGGCTGTGGCCAGTGGTTACCAATGGGCCCAGATATGGCTAAAATAGAAGGCTTCTGGATCCCCTGTTAGTCAAGTCCTTGTTAGCAGTGGCCTGGGGATGCTGATGAGCCCAGTGCCTCCTCCGGAAGTTCATGGGGTGGGTGGCACGGACATCCTGATGGCTTGGTGGCTGGACAGGGCCTGTTTCCTGTAAAGACAGAACTTCCGCTGTGCTTCTCCCTATTCTCAAGGCAGGGGATGTAGGAAGCTATAGCCCTCCTCTCCAAATCAAAAGGCTGGAAGGTGGCTTTCAGTCCTTTGAAATCACAGGGTTCTGATGTGATCAGTAAGGATAGCAGCTTTGGCTGAGGGAAGTCGAAGACCCAGACACTTCCTACTCTGCTTTTTACCCACCCTGTGGCTTTTCTCGGTCCATTCACTTCTTTAGCACTCCTGCAAGAGTGCCTGCACATTTATATGTAGAGAAGGAGGAGGTGGAAGAGGAGGAGGAGAGACAGAGGGAGGGGCCATTACCTGTAGGATGCCTGCTGTCCTCATTCACGAATAAGGGAGACAGTCATGTCACCACTAGGGATAGAGAAGGGGGAGGGACTGATGACCTGGGATGCTTCATGTTCTGAAGGCATCCCCAGCCCACACTAGACAAGACCAGAACCTGGAGGCATGGTGGGAACATGGCCACAGGGGACATACGGCCTCAGAACACTTTGCAGCCATTCTACAAATGGGAAAACAGTTTCCAAGTCAGGGCAGATCCAGAGCAAAGACTCTGCCTCCAGGTTGGAATCCTGAGCAGATAGACCAGGGACTCCATAGCAACCATGTTGCTTTTGCCAAAGTCCATGGGTATAGAGGAGCCATGAAAGGGACTGGAGGAAGGGAAGGTCTCTCAGGAAGCAGGTACCCAGTCACATGTGAGGTTCAAGGTAATGGGCAAAGGTGAGAGTCCAAGGCCTGGAGGACTCATAGTGCATCCTTCACCATCGACCCAGGCCACTTGAAGCACAGAGGGACAGGGACTTGTCTTGGTCATGTGGCAGATTGGTGCTGGAACCAGCAGCACCCTCTCTAGAAATATAGTATGGCTCAAGGGGACCCATGGCCATTTCCCCTTGACCCCAGGATGCAGCTCACCTCTCTTCGGCCTTGATGGCTTTGTCCAGTTTGTGTGACAGCTTCTGGAGATGCTGGATTCCAGCTCCTACAGGCTCTAGGTCACTGTCAGACTCACTGAACACAAGGAAGCGCCAAAGCAGGGGTTAGCAGAGCCCCGAGCAGAGCCCAGGCGACCCCGAATGACTGGGAAAGCCTCACTGTGGCAGGTGACATGCAAGCCTGTGAGGCTGAGCCATGGGAAATCATTCTGCTGTCAGGTGAGGGCTGCCTTTGGCCTTGCACCTGTCTCTGCCCATTTAGAACGGAGTGGGACTCATCTCCTATCCCCTTTACAGGTAGGGAAACAGGCCTGGAGAGATTTATTTATTTTTTCCCCTTCAGGTCCTCATTAGCTCTGGGGCAGACTTGGGCCAGAACAAGGGTGTCCTGCCCCAGGTAGTACTGAGACTTGTGGGACAGAAAGGAAATTATGGTGGGCTAAGAGAGACTACTTGCCTGGGAGAGCAGAGAGGTTCTGTGGAGGAACAGGGGCTCCGGAGGGCAGCCTCCCTCCTCAGCCGCTGATGTCGATGGGCATGTAGACCCATCTGGCCAGAGAGGCGCGGATGTCCTCCGACTCTGGCATCCCGGTTGGCCCTGTACAGCCGAGTGTTCTTCTGGCTCAGACTGGGTGGTGAGGTCCCTCTGTCCTTCTGGACTCCTCGTTTTTTCCTCACTTTCACCTGTGTTCCCATCAGCCACCTGGTGCCACTTTGGCAGGACTCCTGGATTCTCTGTGATGGGTTCATGTAGGGAGGTTAGCCCAGGTAGGAGCAAGGTGGGCAGCCAGCCTTTGGCCATCCCTCCAGCCTAGAGTCTGTCCCACAAACACAGCCCTAATCGACGGGGCTGAGTCCCAACCCTTGGATCCTTTTTACATGTGGCTGCATCCAACAGTTCTGCTTAGACTGCCTTTGTCTTGGCAAACCGGAGCCCAGAAGTTGGAGCAAGGCCCAAGGTAAGTCTGATGAGTTAGGTGGCCTTAGACAAGATGTCACATTTCATTGTTCTGAGCTATAGTTGTTGAAAGCCATTTTAGGACTCTTCCAAGTCAGAGCTAGACTTTGGCTAGGAGGCCTCTCTGTAGAGTTGCCAGGAGCCTCTATCTCTCCCCTCACACCATCAGATGCCCAGCAAGATGCCCACCCCCTTCTCTCCTTGGAGGTCTGTTGATTTTCATAGCTTCTGTCTTTTCCAGGGGACACCTGCCTACATTTGCCGCTCCGGGTTTAAAGACCTACATGGGGTCAGTGAGATAGCTCAGCCGGTCGGGGTTCCTGCCACCAAACCTGACAACTCAACTCTGATCTTCAGAATCCACATGGTGGAAGTGGAGGTGGAGAACCTACTCCTGCACATTGTCCTCTGACCTCCATATGCGTGCTCCCCCATAAATAAATATAAACATTTAAGTCAATATTAAAAAAAAAAAGATATCTGCCTGGAAGGCTCCTGGGCACACTGCACCCAAGCACCACCCCTCAAATCTGCCTTCTGAACTGCTCAAGAAGTTGCATCCTTCTGCAAGCCCAGCTCCTCCGCCTTTTCCTACCAAGTAGCTGACAGCCAAGATGTAATAAATAGTATGACTGGGAGAATTTAGATGGGATTCTACAGGATCTCCTCCCTCACCGTGACTTAGTCCTCACACTGAGGCCCCTTCAGCATCCAGGCTGGACTCACACCATCCTAGTGGTCCTGTGCCTCCATATACCTTCCCCTTCCTGAGTTATCTCGGAAGAGTGACCTATTCTAGGGAGGTTTTATCCACTAAGCTTGAGACTGATCTCTCTTTGTAGTTAGCCATTTCTTGCAATTTCCTATCATAGGGTGCATCAGGTTACCTCGCATGGAGAATATCAACTTCTTCCATGACCTTTCTCACTCACTCACTCACTCACTCACTGACTTGTTGGGAAACTATTATGTGCCAGAATGACTGGGGGTGCTTCAGGGGTCGGGGAGGGTGGGGATTGCAAGAACCTAATCAAACTCTAAGACCCCACCGATTCTATATTCTTGGAGCCTCCCTGAGGATAGGATACTTGTGTAAACAGACAGCTGCTAGTGGTATCATTGTTACCTGGGACATAGCACCCAAGGCGCTTTTGGCTGAGCGAGCTGAAGTCTTAAGATGCTGCTGCTCTGGCTCTGGGGTTTCCAGGCGTTTCCAGGAGGGGCCAGTCCCGAGGTTGAGGCTGACGGCTCTCAGTGGCAGCCTCCTTTGGAACTGTCTGCACAGAGAGCCCAGGGGACCCGTCTCCAGATGGCTCTCAGCAGACCGGGCCACCGCCTTCTCTAGATGTTCCTCCTTTAGGAGTGATCGTCTGCGCATGGAGGCCGTCATGCCCTGCCACTGAGACGCCATGTGCTTGGTCCAGTTTCCTCTGCCCGCTAGATCCTGGGGAGGTCAAAAGGTCATGAAAGTACTCCCTGGCCCTATTCCCAGGCGCCAGAGACCCTGGGAACTGGGGAAGAGGTGAAGTAGAACCTCTTGGGGTAGACCTGCTGCACAATTTTGGATGCCAGAAAGATGACCATGGCGTCATGGTCAGCAGCTGCCTCGACTGCAAGGCGGTAAACCGTCTGTCTTTCTATGACAGCCTCCTTCACGGAGGCTCAGCGGAGAGACAGAGAGATGTCACCGAGCCTCGGCGCTTATGCAGGGCAACATTAGCAAGCGGCTCTTTCACAAATTCGCGCTCCACTACGGAGCAGACCCTGGCCACCCCTCCAAGGCCTCGGATCCGATGGGGATGCTTTAAATTTCCAGACACCCACTTTGCGTTGCGGGTCCTATCCAAAGTCCCTGGCCCACTCCCCTCTCGGAGCTGCCCATGAGACCCCCTCCCCAAACCCCTTGATGTCCCCACGCGCTCACCTCTCTGCCTGATACCCGAGACCTGAAGATCGACACACGCTCTTCGCCCACCACAGCAGATTTGAAACTCCGCGCGGCCCCGCCCCGGCCCGGTGCTCGCAGCCCATTGGTCCTATCAGCCCTCCGCCGCCGCCGCCCCTGGATTCCGATTGGCCTGTTTCTCTCGCGACCATAAATCGTGCTTTGGGATTGGCGGGGCTACGCCCTTACATCGCTCGGGGACCCCCGCCTGGAACGCTGCAAAGGGTCCCCCAGGCTCGGGCGGTCGCCCCCTGACCGCTGTCACCGCCCAGTCCCCTTGCCACTTTCCGGCTGCTTGGTTTGGGGTGGCCGCACCTCGTCCGTCGCGCGCCCAGGCCGTCCCCAGAGCCTGCGGTCAGGCTGCTCTGCGGGATGCTGCGGGGGCGCGGGCCACCGCCACCTAGGGCACTCCTTCCAGCCCTTCACCCCACCCAACTTCTCTCTGGCATCCAGTAGTTTTGTCAGAGCGTTAGGCTGGGACTGCCGAGCTCTGGGTTCCCTGGGAAGTTTGGTTTCAAATTCCCCGCCTGATCCTTTTCCTTCCTGAGAGATGGCCCTGCCCCAGTCAGTTCCTCAAACTCACCACCCCGCTGGCGCCCAAGAAAGCACATCTCAGAAGAAGGGACAACCCTAGACCACCCTCTGCACCAGTTAGGTCAGTTCCTCTGCCCGGTCTCGCCATCTTTCCATCTTTCCCTTAATCTCCCAGCAAGCTTAAAACAACAACAACAACAACAACAGCAACAGCCTGGCTTGCTTTCTCCTGTGTATCTGCTTTTATTTTTGTTATTTTGACTTTTTTTTTTTTTTTTTTTTTTGGTTTTTCAAGACAGGGTTTCTCTGTGTAGCTTTGCGCCTTTCCTGGAACTCACTTGGTAGCCCAGGCTGGCCTCGAACTCACAGAGATCCGCCTGCCTCTGCCTCCCGAGTGCTGGGATTAAAGGCGTGCGCCACCACCGCCCGGCGACTTTTTTATTTTTAAGATTTTATTTTTGTTCTTAATTGTGTGCCTCTCTGTGGATTTGTGCATGTGAGTGCTTGCAGGGTGGGGGTAGGGGTGTGAAGCAGAAGAGGAAGTCCGATCCTCTGGAGCTGGAGTTAGAGGTGCTTGTGAGGAACCTCACGTCCTTCTGCAAGAGCAGTAGCGCGTTCAAGGGCTGAGCTATTCCTTGCTTTCTCTCTTTCTCTCTGCCTCTCTGTCTCTGTCTCTCCCTCTTCTCTCCCTTTTTTTTTTTTTTCTGATGGGCTCTTACTGGCCACATCCCTGGCTCAGCCTCCCCAGTACTGAAATCAAGGGGCCCAGGTGTGCCAGCACAATGGGGCCCTCTTACCTGCTTCTCCAGGAAGCATCATCACGCCTCTCCCTTCCCATCCCTTGCCTAAGCCTGGGGTAGGACTCCCAGAGACTCTTCAGGCCTCTTCCCTGGTGTCCGGATTGTCTGACCCTCTCCCCCAGCCTCTGTGTTCACCTCCCAAACCCCCTGTGATGATAATCGATTTGTCATATAGCACTTTCAAGCACCCCCTGTGTATCCATGAACCCATTTTACCCCCAGTGCCGCAGAGCTCTGTGAGGTAGCTGAGGTGTAGTGAGTTTAAGCTGGCCACATTTCACTCAGTGTGACTGTACAGCAGGGTGAAGGATCCAAATGCCATCTCTGCAGGAGCAGGGTCTATGTGGACCAGGGTTGACTCCCTCACTGCTGAGGCTTCCCCAGCCTGGATCTCTCCTCTGACTCCTGAAGCCAGCAGTCTCCTGGGTCCTATCACCTCCTGCTGGCTATTTAAAGCCAACAAACCCCAAGTTGGAGCCACCCTGGATTTCCCGACACCCACCAAAGGTCTCCCTAATCTTACAAGTGGGAACTTGTGATTTATTAAACTTGGCTAAAAATAGACTGAAAACGTCCATTTCTTACTTCCAGGGGACTCAAGTTCAGCGTGCCTGGCGAGATGAGTACTTCCAGATCAAATCTCCAGTCATCAGGCAGAGAACCACATGCTACCTAAACCTGAGACTCAGGGAATGAGCTGGCCAGGCAGAGCTTGCCTTTATGTGTTTGTAGGCATGTGTCTTTGTGAGTGTGTGTTTGTGGTTTTTGCACAGGGCATATCATGTTCAAGGGCACTCTCTGTAAGAAACCTGACACACACGCATATGCAATCCCAAGTAAGTCTTCAGAGAATGGCTTGTGACTGTATGGTGTGCTCTGAGAGGCTTTATTGTGCTCTGGCGAGCTGTGGGCGTAGGCTGCGGTTTGCAAGCCACGGCTCTCATGTGCTTGTCGACTTCGTCCTCCAGCCTCTCCTCCGTGGGACTGTTTACAGGGCTCTCAACCTGCTTATGCCACTTGATTTGTGACCATAATCAGGAAATGCATGTAATGAATCAGACGGAGGAAGAGAGAGTGGTTTCTATGAAGAAGGAGTTCAAGTGAGGGAATGTCTCAATGAAGATGAAACCCTGGGAAGTGGATCTCTCAAACAGTGTTTCGCCACATTCATCTCCTCAGCACCTGCCACAGGGCCTGGTGTGTCACGGCATTCATAATAATAGCTTATATTTTCTGAGCCTTTACCACGTGTCAGACACTCAGCTAAGTGCATCGACATGTTTCCTCTTCAGTTCTCCCTGCAGCTCTAGGAAGTGGGATCTATTTTTATTCTCATTACTGATGACGAAACTGGAGATTCAGACAGGCGAGACCCTGGGTCTCTGACTCTGAGCTCTGTGTTCCTCTCTTGAGGTCACGCATCTTTGCTAAGCATCTGGTGTGTGTGTGTGTGTGTGTGTGTGTGTGTGTGTGTGTGTGTGTGTGTGTGTGTATGCATGTGTGTAGAGAGTATTCTCAATGCTTGCAGCTCTCTCCTCTTTTGCCACTCGGAGACACAACTGGCAGATCAGGTTAATGAAGGGAAGTCTCCATGGCAACGAAAGAAGGCAGAAGAAGTATTTTCTTCTGAATGGGAAGCTGCTTCCTTCAGCCTTGCGTGGAGAGTGGCTGGAGGGGGGCTCCACACAGGCATAGCTCTTTGATGGGTGGTGGGTGCAGGGTCTCCTGCTCCACCGGAGGAGGACAATGTAGCGGGTATCACAAGTGGGGCTCAGCTCCACCCTTTCCTCTGCCGAGGAGGGAGGAAGAGGAAGGGTGCTCCAGCAGCGCCCTCCCCCCACCAGCTTCCTCTCCATCCACAAAGCTTTCACTAGTTATCCCTACCCCTGGGGTGATCACATCTCAGAGAAAAAACTGACACCCAACAGTTACTATGTGCAGAATGCCATGGACATGAAGAGCCAGGGGCCGTGGGAAGTGAAAAGAACACAGGGACTTTACTGGGGTTGGAGGTTGGGTGGCTTTCCCAAATATGTGACATTCTAGCTGAGGCACTGGGTGGAGAGTGATGTCAGGAACCTTGGCACATTCCAGGACTGACTGGACTAAGGCTGAGAGAAGCGGAGGACATGGCCAGGGTGGGGGGCCAGGAGCAGAGGCCCAGGTTATGGCAGGAGCTTAGAATAGATTTGGGGTGGGAAGTCAGCTGGCTTTGAAGAGAGGAGCAGGTGACCGGGACTGTAGTTCAATAAAGGCTTTGGAAAGATTAGAGGCTGTGGCCTGAACAGGCAATGGACCACCCCCCTTAGCAGTGAAGCCTGTTCCCCAGAGTCCCTCTGCCCCTTCCCTTTGCTCTGCACCTTTTGACTCTCTGCAAAGGACAATGTGAAAACAGTAGCAACGTGGAGGCATTGTGAAAAGGAGCAGAGCTAGGTCCTTTCCTCCCACTGTGCACCTGAGCAGGACAGAGAAATGTTCCAAGGAGAAACTGTGTTATAAAGAGTCATTATAGAGCAAGACCCTCCTCCTTGCCAGGGGAGAATACCACAGGGAGCTCAGAGTCAGTGCCTGGCCCTGGCCTATACACTCCTCCCACTACATGGTCATGACGATCACTTTGACTCTCCATTCTACCTCCTCAGCACACATGCTCCTCTAGGCTGCCATGTGGCTGGAGAAAGATGGGAGAGAAGAGGAAAAGACCTCTGCTCCTTCAGTCTTACCTCCTCTCCAACACTGGGATGGAAGCAAGTACTGAGTTGGGGAGCTGGCGCTCAGGGAGGACTTTCTAGAATTCCAGGTTTCATCCTCTGTATCTGACCAGTTGGCCTAGGTCTGTTGTCCTTTAGGGCAAAGGCTCCTCATAGAAATCAAGACTTTTGAGGTTGCTGGATATAGGGAGCCCCAGGACCTTGGCCTTCCTGGAGAAGGGAATTGAGGAAAAGTAGATTAGAGACGCCCAAGGCCATGAGGCCATTAACTTTTATGTAGGAAGTTCTGGTTGTCTTTTAGCCTAGTAATAATGTCTCCTTGTGGCAAGGTCAGTGTTCTCTCTCTTGGCCACAAGTCAACGTCCTGAAGAGACTGGTTTTGTGATGCCCAGAATCCTGTATCAGCCTTAAGACATTGGAGGGAAGCATGAGAATTTGAGCTGGTCACAAGGTGGCGCCAAACACCAAGTCTTCACATCACATTTTTTTCTTCTATTCCCCCAAGGGGGTCCCCGGGGCTCGTATAATAAGCTCTGTCTGTCTCACTGGACTCAGTACTGAGACCCGCCAGACTTTAGAGAGGAGGAAGAAGCTCAGTACTAGAAATGCCTCAATTTTCCCCCAGAACTGTTCCAATCTTTTGAAATTACTCCAAGGCCGGAACCCGCTACTGCCCTCTGGCCGCTTCTCCCAGCTCCCCGGAGGGAAACGGAAGTGCTAAGAGACAGAGACTGGGCAAGGTCAACACTGCTGGCACAGGAGGGGCAATGGTGGCTTGGGGTCTCCACTCCGTCCCCCCTCGGATGGCCCCAGGTCTCTCCTGCTGCCTTCCTCCTCCACTCCCTCCTCGAAGAAACATCCGCCGACCTCTTTTGTTGAGGAGGAACAAAAGCAAAGCCTGATGTAGTCACTGTGGGTGCCCGACAGGGGGTTTGTGTCCACTGAGGGATCCTGAGTAAAGTGGAAGGCGACGGGAGTCTGTAGTGGTCAGATGCCCCACCTTCCTTCTGTCTTCCCTCCCTGCCGGGAAATCCTCTGGGTGTCCTCCCCTCTGGTGGGATTATCCAGGCCGGCACAGGCCTCTAACTGGGTAATCAGCCACATGACTGTTCCCTGCTTTGCTAGGATTATCTAGGCCTGCGCAGCCCTCTTCCATACCTGCAGCATGGACATCTCTCTACTCCTCAATGTGGAGGGTGTCAAAAAGACCATTCTGCATGGGGGAACGGGAGAACTCCCTAACTTCATCACTGGCTCCCGAGTGAGTATCCTTCCCCGAGACAGGGTCCCTGTGGTCCCTTTCTGAGTTCCAGCTGTGCCCAGGGCATTGAAAATAGCTTTTGGCTCTGCCCTAATCCAGCCAGGCAGAACTTTTTCTGGAATTGTCCACCCTACACACCTAGGCTGCCTTGCTTTGGAGTTTATAAACTTTTTTTTTTTTTTGTTAAGTAGTTTACAAGGTAACTTCAGTGTAGGCTAGGAGGAAGGGTTTGGGGGAATTTTCCAGAGCTCCAAATGCCAAGTGAGTAGGAAGGAATCTCAGGAGTGATGAGATTCCCTTGGGTTTGATGGGTCTCCTGGGGTGGATGGTCACATCCCTGGACATTTGAGCTTGTTGGGGAAGGAATTCTGTGAGAAATGGGCACAGGGTATGCTGGAAAGGAATGGGTTCCTTGTGCAGACTTGCAGGTATGGGGGGGGGTGTCTGAGGTACCTTAGCTTATTAGGTATATGTGAGCTGACAGTGAGGACAGCCTTAGGAGCCTGTGGTGGTTGGGTGGCCGCCGCTGGAATTCGGGAGATAGATCGACACCAGGGGCCTCTGTTCTGGGGACTAGGTGACCTTCCATTTCCGAACCATGAAGTGTGACGGGGAACACACAGTGATTGATGACAGCAGGCAGGTGGGCCAACCCATGAGCATCATCATCGGCAACATGTTCAAGCTGGAGGTGTGGGAGACGCTGCTGACGTCCATGCGGCTCGGGGAAGTGGCTGAGTTCTGGTGCGATACCATCGTGAGTAAGCCGCATGGCTCTTTCCCCGTTCAGTTCCCCCACACTCTTCCCAGAACGGTCAAGGCTGAGGAAAGTTAGGGCAAAACAAGCCTCTGTAGGTGCAGCCTGAACCTCCATTCTCGGCCATCACAAACACGGTGCCCAGCCCTTCAGACAGAGCAGGCCTTGAAGTGGCATGGAGTGTATGGGGGGCTGGGGGGCTGGGGGAGCATGCGGCCTTGCAGGGTAGGAGAGGGCCTCCTCTGCTCTTCCCTTTTTGTCCAGCATCGCAGATCCTGGAGGCTTGTGACCACCGGGCTCCTTTGGCCCTCCCCCTGTTCCTACCAACGCTATGACTCAGCTCACATTTACGTCACTCATAAGCCATCTTTATGACTTCTTGGTCTGTGATTTGGAGAGACAAGTGTTTCTTAGAGAAACCTGCAAACATGCAAAAGTCAAGAAAAAAAATCATCAAGTTCCTGCCCCCTAGGCTGCCATTGTCAGCCCACCACACCTGGATCCTTGTCCCTCCAGGACACTTCCTTTCCTCAACCCACACTGTGTGGGCAGATTCCAGACATCATAGCAATTCATCTGGGAACACCAGATTTTGTGACTCTAAAACTACTGGATATTTGAAAAGCACAACCACAACACAACCATTATTAAATCTTCAGGAAACCCAAACACTCCCTTCATGCTTTCTAACTGCCTTTCACAGTTAGGATTCTCTGACCATCTCATTTTTTTCTTAAAAAAATTTATGTTTTATTTTTAAGTGTGTTTATGCATGTGTATCTATGTGGATCCCTTCACATGAGTGCAGGGGCCCATAGAGTACAGAAGAGGGTACTGGATCTCCTGGAGCTGGAGTTGCAGATGGTTGTAAGCTGCCTGTCATGAGTACTGGGAACTGAGTTCCACAACCTCTGAAAGAACAACAAGTGCTCATAACTGCTGAGTCGTCCCTCCAGCTCTCTCGTTTATTCTTTATGTGTCCATGCAGGATCCAAACAAAGCCAGTGTGCTAGGCTTAACCAGCATGGTTCTGTGTCTTCTTTCTCCTCGGGGTCTCCTGCCCCTTTTGGGTCATGGAGGGAACTGAGTTAGTAGTCCTTAGAGAGATGCACATTTGGATTGGTGGGTTGCTTTAGAATGTAATCGTCTAATATTTTCCTTTATTTCTTGTATTTTTGACAAATGAGCTTTTTTTTTTGCCTAAAAGCTTGAAAAGCTCTAATTTTTTCTCCTCTCCTCACTGATTTATTTTTGTGCAGGCTTTCATGTAGCTCAGGCTGGCCTCAAACTCCCTGTAGCTGAGGATGACTTTGAACTTCTCATCCTCTTGCCTTTATCACCCAGGTGTGAGGATTACAGGTGTGTACCACCAAGTCTGGTTTATGTAGTACTCAGGGATTTGTGCATGGCCAGCAAGTACTCTACCACCCCTGGCCTTTGTTTTGAAGTCAGGGATAACTTCTCACTGAGGGCTGCACTGTGTCTGCCTAGCTCATGTAAGACTAAGATTGATGGGTGAGTTCAAGTGTTGACAAGCTGAGCTGTCCATCACAAAGCTCCCCATGGATCTTCACAGCGGATGGTGGATAGATACTCTTTATTTCATGGGGAGCTAATGACCTTTTGGAAAGAGCAGTTTGCTAGAGAGAGAGATTGCATTTGAGATGTATTCTATTAGTGTGGAGTGACCTGGGGAGAGTCTTTCTCCTCTTGCCACTCTGTCTCCTCATCTGTAAATGAACAAATGGCAGGTTCAGGGCTATTTTGGGAGTTGCAGGATATGATAAAAGTGAGTAGAAGTCATAGTGTGCATAAGGCGATTAAAAGGTAGAAGCTATTATTTTGAAGGATGTTGACGATTAACCCCTCCATTTGACTGAGGAGTCATAGACCCCCTGAGTTAGATTCTGAGAGAGGAAGTAATCTGCTTTGGTCCAACCAGTTGAGGGGCAGGTTCCAACTGGGATCCTTAGCCTTCTTGTTGGGTACATGCACCTTTTAATAGAGCCAATAGACTGCAGTGCCACTGTCTACCATTAGGGGATGCCACGCAACACATTACTCCCCTGTGTTCCTCAGCATACTGGAGCCTAGTGTATCTTTTCTTTGCAACAGTCCCGCTGTTATTATTTTAATATTAATGTCACTTAACTTTAAAAAAAAAATGTGTTTCTGGAGGCTGGAGAGATGGCTCAGTAGTTAAGAGCACTGACTGCTCTTCCAGAGGTCCTGCGTTCAATTCCCCGCAATCACGTGGTGGCTCACAACCGTCTGTAATGAGATCTGATGCCCTCTTCTGGCATACAGGTATACATGCAGGCACAACACTTCTAAATAAATAAATAATGTGTTTCTGTCAGTGAAGGACTTCATCCAGTTGGCTTATTCTTCTGTGATATGTTAGTTTAGAACCACCCCTTTTGCCTTTGCTCTCAGGGAGGCATCCCTGAGCTTTCGAGAACCCTGTGTACCTGCTTTATGTCTACAAGGCTTTGCCACCAGTATGACCCGCCCCCTCCCACTTCCTCAGGGTGCATATTTGCTAACATGGTTGCACTGAAGGCTATCAATGCAAACTTGATTCACTGATTGATTTGTTGTGCAAAAACCACAAGTTGCTGCTGCTCCTTCTAGGAGCTGTGCCCTGTAACTCTGTGGTCTTCTGGCCACTTCAGCAGTCATATGATGTTCCGTCTCATAGGTGGGTAAGTTTTAGAACATAGGGACTGTTGGTTTTCCCCAGGCTCATGGCTTCATGAATGTGCATATGAGTCATTTGTCTGCCTATACAGCCATACTTTATCCATCTATATATCCATCCACCCATCCACCTACCCAGGCATCAGTTTATTCATACTTCTCTTCAACCATTGTTCAGTCACAATCTAGTCTTTTGTTATTAAACCTCCCACATTCCATGAATTTATCCATCTACCCATCCATCCATCCATCCATCCATCCATCCATCCATCCATCCATCCATCCACCAGTTCTCCTACCCAAATTTCAATTCAATCAATGTTCATTCACAATCAAGACTTTTTGTTTTGTTTTTATCTGTGTGTCTGTTCATGTGTAGAGGTCAGCGGTTATGATCAGTCTTGGAAGGTCATCCTCACCTTCCTCTTTGTTTGAGACAGAGTCTTTTGCTGCTCACTGCTGAGTATACTGGGTTAACTGGCCTGTGAACTTCCAGGGATCCTTCTGTCTCTGCTTCTCATCTGCCTGTAGGACCCCTGGGACTATAGATGCACCACCTACCACACCTGCTTTATGTCCACAGGGACTATAGATGCACCACCTACCACACCTGCTTTATGTCCACAGGGACTGTAGATGCACCACCTACCACACCTGCTTTATGTGAGTTCCAGAGATCTGAACTTAGGTCCTCACACTTCTGTGGCAAGCACTTTCCCCAATACCCATAATCCAGTTTTTTCACTACTACATCTATACCATATATATCTATATCTATATCTATCTATCTATCTATCTATCTATCTATCTGGTATGTCTCACCTTATTTCCTCTTATATACCTATGCTTTCTTCATCCTCTCCTTCACATCATCATGCCTTTACTGGGCACCTATTTGGCCTGTTTTCTGTGTTAGGAATGATACAGGTGGTCTCTAGCCCTGGAGGAACTGAATTCTGGAGGAGACACTCAGCCCTTTGCAGGGTGTTAGGCAACCAGGGCGTGGTATAGAGAACAAGGGCAGAGTGCTCTGGGGTCACAAAAGGGAGAAAGCTAACTGCTTCAGAGTCTTGGGGGAACTTCTTCAAGGTGACAATGAGTTGGGTCTTGAAGGATGAGTAACAGTTCACATGGAGTGCCAACTTGACACAAGCTAGAGTCATTTTAGAAGAGCGAGTCTCAATTGTTAAAACTGTCCCACTAGATTGTCCTGTGAGCAAGCCTGTGGAAGCATTTTCATGATTGATGATTGTTTTAGGAGGACCCAGACCATTATGGCTGGTGATCCTGGGTGTTATAAGAAAGCAGGTTGAGGAAGCCATGAGGATCAAGCCAGTAAGCAGACCCCTCCCGTGGCTTCTGCACCAGCTCCTGCCTCCAGGTTCCTGCCCTGATTACTTTGATGATGGACTGTGATGTGGACCTATAAGCTGAAATAAATCCTTTCTGCCTCAAGTTGCTTTTGGTTATGGTGTTTTATCACAGCAATAGAAAGCAAACTAAAATACCTGACCTGGAAAGTGTATGTGTAAGTACATTTAGTTAGCCCCTTCTCTGTGGGCTGGCTCTACTCAAGAACCAGAGTTCTAGACAGACTCAGCCGCCAGCAGGGCAATCCCAGGCCCAAGGAAGGCCTGAGTAAGCAGTTGTTGGGTGTTGCTCCCTGTTCTATAATCTGCCTGGACTGTCCTTGCCCCGTTCACCTTGAAGTTAGATCTTTGCAGGAACAAGGGCTGCCGCCCTCTCTCTCCCAATACAAAGGCACAGGGTGGACCAGAGCTTCTGGCCCTTTATCTGCCTCCAAGGGCTTGTCTCCACCGAGGACCTGTTGTTGGTGCTCAGTCCTGTGAGGCCAGAGAAACAAACTCTGATTCCACAGGAGCTGGGTCCCCAGCTGCCCAGGGGGCAGGGGCAGCGGTTCCAAGTCCACAGGAGGAGATGGGCTAGCAGTGGCAGCACACGTGGGCTCTGGATTCCAGCACAGCTCTTCATTAGCCTGCTAATACTCTGGGTTTAAACACTGGCAATACGTTTAAAAACCAGACCGGACCCCTGTCCCAAGTCCAACACGCTGTGAAGGAGTCAGTGGATGTGGTCTGTGACACTCACTGCAGGTGGCAGCCTTCAGTCCAGGCAGGGCCTTGGCCTGCACCAGGCTCTGGCTCCAGAGCAAGGAGGGAACCATGGTGATGGACTCCCCTGATTGCTTGAGTCCTCAGATGTCCAGAGCCCATGGGTGCCAATGGCTGTTCCTGCAGGCTGTAACCTGGTCGGAGGGCTCCAGGATCCTTCCCTTTCTCAAAGTTGGTGCTAGGAGAGTGAAGAACTGTCTTGTTCCCAACCTTGGTTCCTTCTTTTAGGTTCTATCCTGCTCCTGATGTTATCCCATAACCCTGGACATAGGCTGGAACACCAGGCCGGCCAGGTTGGCAGGATCTAGCAGAATACAGCCTTTGTCTGAGGTCCTGCTTAACTGGCCTCAGTGGGTTCCTCCCCAAAGCAAGTTGGTGGGAGGTGTGTGCTCCCTCCCTTATTCTAGCCTTAATCCTTCAGACACCTGCCATCTGGCTGTGCCTCTCAGAAGTCAGCCCAGGACATCTTGGGCTAATCCAGGCCGGTGGGGGTGGGGAGAGCGACCTTCAGTCTTCAGCATCTGTCCTTTCCCCCAGCGGAGGGACTGGAATGGCTTTGTAGGTGTCTGAACTGGGCAACTTCACTTCCGCGGAGACAGGCTCTGAGGTTCCACTAGAAAGCTGAGGCCTCGTGTGGAGCAGGCCTCGCTGGATCCCAAGGGCCAACTCCATGCTGGATGCAGTTGGATCAGAGCAGACATGCATCTGCACTGCGGCATTTGATGGCTCTCTCAGATCTGGGACCCTGCTTCCTCCACTGCTGCATTCTGGGAGCCCTGGTCTTGTGGGACTCAAGGGCTAGAAAGGGGCAACACGTGGCTAAAAGCACGGCTTGGGGAGGCAGGTTCAAATCCTGTCTGTGTCATGTCTGGCTGTGTAGCCTTGAGCAAGTTGCTTAACCTCTCCGGGCTCCCGTTTCTTCATCTGTATCACAGGGATATTCACGGTGGCTCTTTTGCTGGGTGGTCATACGGACTAGAGGTGCCAACAGGTCTAAAGCAGTTGGTGGCACCCTGTGAGCTACAGTTGTTCTTGGGTGTCCTGGGATGGCAGTGCTGTTGAGACGGGTGCAGCATGGGCTGGGTGTGGCCTGGCATACTCTGAACAGACAGCTAAGACATGCAGTGATATAGTGAGTCCCCCAATATATTGTGCATCCTAATAAACTTATCTGGGGTCAGAAGACAGAACAGCCACTAGATAGACATAGAGGCCACAAAATGGTGGCACACACGCCTTTAATCCTATCACTTGGGAGGCAGAGATCCATCCAGATCTCTGTGAGTTCAAAGCCACACTAGAAACAGCCAGGCATGGTGACTCATGCCTTTAATTACAGGAAGTGATGGCAGAGAGCAGAAAGGTCTATAAGGCGTGAAGACCAGGAACTAGAGCGGGTAAAGTTTTTAGGCTTTTGAGCAACAGTTCAGCTGAGATTCATTCTGGATGAGGACTCAGAGGCTTCCAATCTGAGGAAACAGGATCAGCTGAGGAATTGGCAAGGTGAGCTGGCTGTGGCTTGTTCTGCTTCTCTGATCTTCCAGCACTCGCCCCCAATACCTGGCTTCAGGTTTGTTTTTATTAATAAGACCTTTTAAGATTTATGCTACAAAGATACCACCCCTTCATCTTTCCTACAGCACACAGGGGTCTACCCTATGTTGTCCCGAAGTCTGCGGCAGGTGGCTGAGGGCAAGGACCCCACCAGCTGGCATGTGCACACGTGTGGGTTGGCCAATATGTTCGCGTACCATACTCTGGGCTACGAGGACCTGGATGAGCTACAGAAAGAGCCCCAGCCTCTCATCTTCCTGATTGAGCTACTGCAGGTGGGAGCCAGGTGTGGGAGGGGCTGGCCCAGGTCAGGAGGGATCCTGTAGACCCCCCCCCCTCCGACCCCATGCCCACTTCATTTGCTTCTCTAGAAAACAAGAGGCTGGCCAGGGACCCCAGCAGAATTGAAAGTTGCAACTCCTACCCTCCCCTAAGGAAAAAGCTCATTTAAAACCAAATGTTTGAAAAATAGCATTTAATTTCATTTTTGAAGCATTTTTATTTAATTGGTCATCTGCTTCCATTTCTGCAAGATTTAGAGTTGCAGCCTCTTCCTTGGTTTCTGTGACTTGTGGGTTTGGACTTGGGTCTGGCACAGTACAAGGGCCTGTGTGGAGCTGGAAGAGCCAGGCTCAAGGTGGAGGCCAGGTCGGGACTCAGCTTATGAACAGGGCTGAGGTTGAGGCTAACCCCGAGGGCTGGACGGGGAAGTAGAACTAAAAAGAACAGTTGTGTGGTCTGTGCGCTGTGCAAGAGCATCCCTGCAAAGACGCTCTTTGTAGACCCGACATGCTTGTGTTATTATAATGACAAATTCCCACCAGATGGCAATAAAAGTGTCTCGTTCTGACACAGTGAGTACTCATGACAATTTTCCAACTGTTGGAAGTAAACTTTCCTCAAGAAAGGAGCCTTTTTATAATTTACCCAAAGGCACCAACTTGCTTAGGGCAGGGCTGCGCCTTGCTGCTTCCTTGCTCTGTTCTCAAGGTCTTGACCAGCCTGCCTGACTCTGGTGTGGTGCCTCACTGGGGCACATGGCAAACCACTTCAGAAGGATGCTGGGGCCATCTTGCCTGGTCCTCGCCTGGCTAACCTGTAGCTCCTGGGCTAGGTGGAGGCCCCGAATGAGTACCAGAGGGAGACGTGGAATCTGAATAATGAGGAGAAGATGCAGGCTGTGCCTCTCCTTCACGGGGAAGGCAACAGGCTCTTCAAGCTGGGCCGCTATGATCAGGCTGCCACCAAGTACCAGGAGGCCATCGTGTGCCTGAGGAACCTTCAGACCAAGGTTGGGAGCTACCTCTGGCTGGGTGGGCTGGGATGAGCCTTAACCAAGCTGATGGCCGAGCTTCTGGCCCGCAGGAGAAGCCGTGGGAGGTTGAGTGGCTGAAGTTGGAGAAGATGATCAACACTCTGATCCTCAACTACTGCCAGTGCCTGCTGAAGAAGGAGGAGTATTATGAGGTGTTGGAGCATACCAGTGACATCCTACGACACCACCCAGGTGCGGCCCTGGCTAGGGTGAGGGAGTGGGAGTTGGGGGTGGGGGAGTGGGGTTGCGGGAGTGGGGGTGAGGATGGAAGAGTAGGGGTGATGGAGATGGGGGTGGGGGTGGGGGAGACACAGGCAGCCAGGCCCCAGCCACTTGCCACAGCCTTGGTGGACCTTTCCTACCCTGTGAGGCATGGAAGTTTGTCTTCACCCTGTTGACTCCCCCAAGCCTGCAAATGCTTTATAGGTGCTTCTGGGCGGGTGATATTTATTGTGGGAGGTGTTTGTTTCAGAGTGAGGGCTGGCTACCTAGTCAAGGTTCATTTGGAACTTGTGATCCTCCAGCCTCCGCCTTCAGAGCTCTGGGCTTTACAGGTGTGCACCACCATTGGCTTTAGGGAGGTGTTTTTTTTTTTTTTTTGGTTTTTCAAGACAGGGTTTCTCTGTGTAGCTTTGCGCCTTTCCTGGAACTCGCTTTGTAGACCAGGCTGGCCTCGAACTCACAGAGATCCACCTGGCTCTGCCTCCCGAGTGCTGGGATTAAAGGCGTGCGCCACCAACGCCCGGCTGGGAGGTGGGTTTTTAAATCTTATTTATTTTTATTCTTTTCAAATGTGCATGTGGCTGGGTAGTCCATGAATTTGGGAGTAGTAGCCAGGCTTTGAAAGGAGGCCAGCAGTCTAGAGAAAAATATGAAATCGACACTGAAAGAAAAATATGAAATCTCTGGCAGTATTTGAGAAGGCAACTGACTAACGTTAAACATAACAGCACACACCTGCTCCAGGTGCTAAGCACTCCACCCTTATTATTGCACTGAGCCTCACAGCCACCCAAATTGGTCAGGTATGAGGACAGGGTCTGATGGTGACAAAGCTTGGGTCCTCAGAGGGAGTCAGTCATAATACAAGAATTCTGAAAGTGAAATTGGTTAGAGGACTTGGAAGAAAGCGAGGTCAGGAGGTCTGACGCCAGGGCTCCCTGGGGCTGGCTGGGTGGGTGCAGCTCGCTCCTCCCCGCAGGGATCGTGAAGGCCTACTATGTGCGTGCACGCGCTCACGCAGAGGTGTGGAACGCTGAGGAGGCCAAGGCGGACCTCGAGAAAGTGCTGGAGCTGGAGCCTTCCATGCGCAAGGCGGTGCTCAGGGAACTGCGGCAGCTGGAGAGCCGCCTGGCGGACAAGCAGGAGGAGGAGCGGCAGCGTTGCCGGAACATGCTGGGCTAGGCTGGCCTGGGCTGGGCTGGGCGGCCTGGGCTGGGCTGGCCTGGGCTGGGCGGGGCGGGGCGGCCTGGGCTGGGCTGGGCTGGGCTGGGCTGGGCTGGGCTGGGCTGGGCGGGGCTGGGCTGGGCTGCGCTGGGCTGGGCTGGGCTGCGCTGGGCTGGGCTGGGCGGCCTGGGCTGGACTGGGCTGGGCTGGGCTGGGCGGCCTGGGCTGCGCTGGGCTGGGTTAGGCTGGGCTGGGTTAGGCTGGGCTGGGCTGGGCTGGGCTGGGCTGGGCTAGGCTGGGCTGTTCTGGGCTGGGCTTGGCTGGGCTGAGCTGCGTTAGGCTGGGTAGGAGCTACAGGCTGAAGCCCTGTGCTGAGCACTGGGGCTAGGGACTGGGCACTGGGCTCACATTGCTCCACTTGCTGCAGGGTGCCCCAGGGTGCCGGGTCCTTGGCTGCCATGAGGCTTCCAGTGACTCCTCTGTGGCCCCACAGCCTGTGGGCTATGTGCCACAAGCATATATAACCTGGGTATCCCCGGTTCAATTAACCAGGACTTCGACGTCACTTTTTAACACATACTCAGATTAAATCATATTAAGACTAATTTCTGAGGGCTGGGGATATAGCTCAGTGGCAGAGAGCTTGTTTAGCAACCCTGGAGCCCCGGGTTTGATCTCCAGTGATAAGTAAATAGATACACACACAAATACATGTATTTTGTGGGATCAATGTCATAGATGCCCATAAAAATCAAAAGCACCTCCCCCACCCCCCACTCCAAATTAACAAGTGGCACAGGCCAGCCTCCATTCCTTAGCTCAGGTGTAGTAATCAACCTTACTTTAAATTAAAATATTTTTAAAAAGATTTATTAATTTTAATTTGTCTCTCTCTCTCTTTCTCTCTCTCTCTCTCTCTGTGTGTGTGTGTGTGTGTGTGTGTGTGTGTGTGTGTGTATGTATGTTTGCCACATGTGTATGGGTACCCAAGGGGGCCAGAAGAGGGCTTGTGATCCTGTAAAGTTACAGGTGGGTGTGAGCTGCCTGAGTGCTGGGAACCAAACTCTGGGTCCTCTGGAAGAGCAGCAAGGGCTCTTAACTGCTGAGCCTTCTCTCCAGTCCCAAGTTAAAAAATATTTTTGGTTAGCACTCGAAGTATTAGTTTTCAAGCAAAATTAGGTTTTGTTGATTGTCATCCTTTCCATTATGCCAGCTTTATTTTCCTGGTAGTTTCTCTCTCTCTCTCTCTCTCTCTCTCTCTCTCTCTCTCTCTCTCTCTCTCTCTCTCTCTCTCTCCCCCCCCCCCCATATTAGTCCCCACTGCAGCTTCTTGCTGGATCATGTATCAGTGCTGATTACAAAAGGCTCCCCTCCCCCTTTCCCGAGTTTGGGTAGCTGTATTTTGTGATTTCTGATTCTCTTGGTTCTTCTTTTTTTGCCTGTTATCGTCACTAGACATAGAACCCCTCAGACTGTCATTGACTTTGGTGGCTCTGGGGACTCCTGGAAGAGGGATAGGGCCAGCATCCACTCGGCTCCTTTCTCCACAAGGGTGGGGTGTGCTTTCTTTTCCCTCATGCCTGTGGTTAACATCCACCTTGAGCTCAGCAAACAAATGAGGTCTGCGCTTGGTGCTCAGGTTGCCTCGGAAATCTGAAAGTCAACAAACAAGATTGACATGACCGTGGCTGTGCTAGCGCACTCCCTGCCAGGCCTCCACTGCATTTCTCCCAATTCTCTGGTCCCCAGGCTACCAGAATGAGGAAGCTCCTGGTATCTAGGGGTTCCAGTGTCAGCCCTCCTAGCCTAGGAGAAAAGGTGGCCTGTTTTGAATGGACTTGGGTCTGAGTCTACTAGACCACCTGTGTCTGTGGTGAGGAAGGGGGCAGGAGGCAGGAGAGGACAGAGGAAGGGACATCGTGACCTGCTGAAGCACAGGAAGGAGCGTCCTGAGGTCACAGAGTCCTGAGATGTGCAGCAGGGAGGGAGGGCAGAAGGACCTTCACCACCTCCTCCAGCGGTGCTGCCCCAGGAGACCCTGGAGGGTGCACACTGCCAAAGCATCTGCGTGGCTCTGAGCAGATGAAGAGCCCGGCAAGGGGCATTATTGAAGGGCCAGGGATGATGGCTCCAGACTTCCCCTTTCCTCTCCTCACCTCAGATCTCTCCCCCTTTCTCTCCTCTCCTCCCCATTTCTTCTATCCTCTCTCTCCACTTCCAGGTGTTGTTTTGAGACAAGGTCTCACTGTGTAGCTCAGGCTGGCCTGGAACTTTGCAATCCTCCTGCTTCTGCTTTCCAAGTGCTGGGATTGTGTGTGTGTATGTGTGTGTGTGTGTGTGTGTGTGTGTGTGTGTGTGTGTGTGTGTGATTGCCCGGCATGCTATCCTTTTCTGGGCGCCGTGACCCTCCATTGCCTTTCCTTCTGCAGATGGAGAGAACCCACCTCACTTGCCAGTGTACAGCTCCCAGCTCCCCAGCATGAGCAATGCCCCAAGGCATCTCAGGGCCCTGATGGGTCCTGTCTGGCCCTCCTATGTGGTGATCTTCCTTTCTGATGCCCCAGGACATTTACAAGTCCAAAAATCAAGAGAGCTGTGGCCCAGGACACCTGTGGATGACAGTGGGAGGCACACTGAAGAGAGAGAGTCCCATTGTTACTGGCACCCAAAGATGCTGAAGGGACCATAGAAGTCCTGTTCAGAAGCCACTGCATCTTACACCTAACTCTCCGGTGCAGAGGGTTTGATGCGGCAGTGACAGGGATGAGGTCAGCTATCCATCCAGGGCTCTGGTCCTTGCCTGGGCCTCCTTCTGTGTTCTGGAAGCAGTCTCCTGGCTGAGGAATTTGGGAGGTGGGCTTGTCTCACAGGTAGCCTTCAGAAGGTGCCTTACCCAGAATCTGGCCAGCAGGGGGCAGCAGACAACAAGCAGCCTGAAGTCCCTGGGGGTCCGATGTCGTTCTCCACCTCCTGTGACCGCCCTTGATGTCTGCAGAGTGGTCACAGTCAAGGGACACTTAGAACGAGACCACTGGAAGATGAAGGACTCAGGGACAACCTAGTTCCCACCGGCTTTGTACAGTCTGGGAAACTGAGGCTCAGAGAGTGGCCAGAATCAAACTGAAGGTAGCTCCTAGATGAGCACCCGGGTTTCAGACTTCTGGCTGGAACTTTTTGTGCTACTCTGGGCTGCTCGGCAGCTGATCCATGCTGGCAATGGTGCATTACAAAGGGAAGGAGAAAAATGTTAGACTCACATAACGAAGCAAGCCTGTCTTTGCGTAGTAACAGAGAGGCCAAGACAGGGCCCTTGAGGGTTCCTCAGCCATGCTCGCTCCCTCTTAGAGTTAATATAGGTTAGTCGGGGTGTTTGGGCCAGGCATGAACTGCTGTCTGAACTGTGTCCTAACTGAAGTGAACAAAGATCCAGAGACCAGAGAGTAATTGTGGGAATCGTGTGGGCTTCTCCCATCCTTTGCAGGCACGTTAGCTCTATATCTCCTATAGCAAGGTATTACAAACAGTGGCTGAAAATGACATAGCACCCCTTCTGGGTCTGATGGTAGAAGTCCTGGAATGGGCTAGCCTGTGGTTTCCTCTCTAGACTCTCCTAGGAGAATCTATCTTGCCTTTTCTAGCTTCCAGAGACCCCCTGTGTTTCTCAGCTCCTGGCCCCCTTTCCCCTTCCAAGCCAGTTGGAGACAATCTTCCAGTCTCTGTGTCCCCTGGTCGGTCACCATCTCTGTGTCTCTGACCTTTCTGTCTCCTTCTTATGGGACCCTTGGGATGATGCCAGGCCTCCCTGGATAGCTCAGAAGACTGTCTGGACCTTGGGACTCTTGCCTTGACCATACCTGCCCAGTCTTCGTGGTACCACACAAGCCATATGCAGGCTCTGGAGACAGGGGCATGGACATCACTGGGGGACTTCATGCATCTCTCCACAGTCAGATAGTCTCTATTGTTACCATCTATCATGCTCTGTGTCCTGAAGGTTGTGCACATACACTGTGGCTCCTTCACCTGTGTTCTTGATTTGGATGACAGGTGGTTCCAGGAACCCCAGGTGGAAGAAAGATCTGTGGACACCTGTTTCTCCAAGTTCCTCCTTCTGGACATAGCTGGGCAGCTGTTGTAACATTTGACCTGTGGTCCCAAGGGCTGGATGCCTGGCCTCAGCTCTTGATGTCCCTAGAGTAGCAGTAATGGACCCTTCAGGTCTGCATGTGGCCATGGATCCTTCTTTCTAGGTTCCTGCTGTCCACCATTCTGTGTTTCTTCCAAGTGTTCTTCCTCCCCTCCATTGGGCACTCACAGATTCTCCAAATGGCCCCCTATCTTCTGTCAAGTGTCCTTCAGGCTGGAGGGCAGTGGCAGGGCTGAGAGTGAGCCAGCAACATACTCAGGGGACATAGGTAGGGCAGAGCTGGGACTGGAGTTCAGCCCCAGAAGTCAAAGGGGACCAGAGGTGACATTTTCCTAGCTTACCCTATCCTCACCCCTTACAGGGACTTCTCTCAGTTGACATCATCTGACAACATCAAGTGAAGAACTATTTGCCAGGAACACAGTCCTAGGATCCAGTCATTGCAGGTGGGACTTGGCAGCTGGACAAGTTCATGGCCAGTGCTTGCTTGTCACAAGGCCAAGGCACCTGTCTGTGAGAAATGGCTGGGCAGCCTCAGTCATGTTGAATGGACACAATAGCCGAACAGCTCTGTGCTCTGCAGGTGTTTGCTCAGCAGCAGAATGTAGCAACCACAACCCCTCTCCCCAACTTCTCCCCATCTCAAGGTGGGCCTCATAGCTCCACTTGACAGAAGAACAGCCATTCTGGGAGGCAGCCGGCCCACCTGGGTTGATCACACAGCTGTAAGTGGCAGAGGCCAGAAGTGATATCAGCGCTAAGAGCCAAGCCTTAGAGTGCTTTCACCTGTGTGTCTGATGGTCATCAAGTGGCTGTGTGGTGAATAGAGCTTGGCTCTGTTTTTTTTTTTTTTTCTTGAGACATGGTCTCATGTGGCCAAAGTTATCCTTGAACTGTGGATCCTTCTGTCTCTACCTCTCAAGTGCTGGGATTGCAGGTGTGTGCACCATCATGCCTGGCTGACATTTCTTTAATTTCCTTCTTGGCAATCGTTTAGGATGGGAGGAGAGTCAGGGGCTAGGTGTGTCTTACCTATAGCCACATGATTTCTTGGGGTGCTAGAAAGAAATGTCTATTTACCCCCAATAGAGAGAGCACTGGTGAACCAAGAGATGATTCTGTTCAATTCCAACTTGGTAGACTGAGGAGCATGCTGGGGTTACTGACAGGGCCCGGGACACTCAAAGGCAGCTACTCTGTGGGGAAGTCCCCTGGGCAACTCCTGGGCAGTTACACCCCTGAAGAGTTTCACCCCATCCAACTGCTCACCTCAGGGAAGGGAGGGGCCCATGTTTTCACGAAGCCTGTGAGCTCCTTTTCACCCAAGATGCACTGGTCCCATCCAACCTGGGGGGGAAGCCACTATACACACACACACACACACACACACACACACACACACACACACACACACACACACACACACACATGGGCACAGACCTGGGGTATTGCATGTGGCATGTTTGGGCTTTCCTCTGAGCACTAGATCCTTCCAGTGCACAGTTAGGGAATCTTGGCGTCACCCCAGCTCATGACAGTCTTCAGGGGCCTGGTGTCCAATATTACTTTCTCCGACAGCCAACATCTGGACTCCCTGTCCCTGGACTTGCCAGGTTTTGTAGCTGGAGGCGCCATGTTGAACTTCACCTTGGTCCACTGGTCTGTGAGTGGTGGCATCATACTGCTTGGCAGGGAGGCCATTTGGAGTTCTGCTTTCTCCCACCTCTTCCTTGAAGGCCAGCCCTCACGCTCGTTTCCCATGCCCCGAGTCTGCGCAGCTCCTGGCCTAATTTCGACTGCTCCGTTCAGTCTGCCGTTCTCATTAGTGAGAGACTGTGATGAGCAAGGAATCTCATTTTCCCTCTCACCACCAATAAAAATATCATCTGAGGACGAGTCTGAGTGCTTGTGTTTCCTCAGCAGTGTCAGGGCTGGTGGCCTCACTGTGAGCACTTCCTCAGGGCAGAGGTGCTGTGTGTGTGTGTGTGTGTGTGTGTGTGTGTGTGTGTGTGTGTGTGTGTGTGATTGAAATGTCTCCTCCTGCTGAGAACCATGGGCACCCCTTGAAAAACTCAGGTCCATGCTACTGCCTGGTGCAAAGACTCTTAGAAATACACAGTCCAATACCCTGCTGTGCAGAGAGGGAGACTGAAGGCCAGAACACAAGTCCAGGCTAAGGGAATCAGAAAGTCTGCTAGGACAGCCTGGGGTATTTACCGGCTTCTGGTCTGGCGCTGTCATTTCTGTCAACCCACCCATGATTTCTGTTTCTGCATTTGTGCCTATGTATATGTTTGTGTGCCATATTTATGCCTGGTACTCACAGAGACCAGAAGAGGTCATTGGGTCACCTGGAACTGGAGTTTACAGATAGTTGTCGGCTGCTGTATGGGTGCTGGGAACTGAACCCAGGTCCTCTACAAGAGCAGCCAGTGCTCTTAACTGCTGAGCCATTTCTCCAGCCCCTCCCTCTCATTTCTTATGAGCCTCTGGCTTGTAGCTTCCCAGGACAGGTTGCTTGGCAGTCGGCTCCCTGGTTCCCAGCCTCCCTTGGGAAGGGAAAAGGAGATACAGCTTCTACCTGGCTGGGGTTGTGACTCCAGGCCTGCCAGCTCCTTCTGGTATAGCTGAAGAGGAATACAGACTCTATCCAACCTCTAGGGAAGGAAGAGGAGGTTTGGGTAATTGAGATACACAAAATTTGGTGGTGGAGGAGTCTGCTAGCACCCTCTTGCGGTAGATGATTGGAAATACAATTTCTGCAGCTGCCCAGCCTGTCTGTGAGCTGTTGCTCTTCACAGATGTGTTCATGTTCACTAGGAAAAAAAACAAAAAAACCAAAAAAAAAAAAAACAAAAAACAAAAAACAAAAACAAACAAACAATGTGGACTTAAATGTCTCCCCACCATCCTCGGGAGGATGCAGGAACAGACAGCAAGCTTTGCTTGCTCTGCCTTGATCTGTGTTAAAGCTGGGTTCTGAGCTACAGGGTTAGAGATGTCCTTCACTACAGTTTCTCAAAGGCCAACATGCCGACAGTCTGAGGCAGAGGTTGAGATGTGGCCATGCCTCTTTTTTAACCATCTATGTTGAGTGTACCCTCTCCCCAGCCCTTTTTTTTTTTTTTCTGTTACCCAAGAAGAGAGAGTTGTCTTGGTAATGTTCAAGGGCCCTCCTCACGATGAAGTGGGCAAGCTTGGGACTCAGGAGAGCCAGGTGTATAGGTCTGTTCCAAGTTTGAAGGTCTGGGAGCCAGGGCGGCTGATATGTAAGTTCTAAGCTCCACACCTGAGGCATCCAAGGCAGGAAGACCTCCCGCAAGAGTGAAGGTTGGCTTTCTTGGTCTAGTCAGACCTTCTGCTGATTGGGTGTGACCCACCCACAGGAGAAAGACAACCTGATGTGCTCAGTTGGCTGATTCAGATTCCGGCCTATCCCAAATGCCCTCATGTGCATGCTAGGGGTAATGTCCACCAAACTTCTGGGCACCCGAGGGCCCACTTCAGTTAATACAAGAATGTCTCCTGTCACTTCTGGAGGCCAGATGCTACATATCAAGGCGTCAGTGGGTGGTTCCTTCTGAGGCTTGGAGGGAGAAGCTTGTCTTGGGCCTGTCTCCAGATGACCAATGTTTGCTTGCACTCCACAGTTGCCTTGGGTTGTAGAGACAGCTCTGTCTCCATACTTCCTTCTTATGGCATTCTCAAGGCCCTCACTAGGGAGGGTATTATTGTCACCAGACCAGGCAGTTGCTTCTTATACTGTCTGGTACATGACAGGACAGATTAGATTGGACATGGGGCTGGTCTATAGGCTGTCTAGGTGAGGACTGGGGGAACCTATATATACCAGAATATCTTAGGGAAAAAGCCAAGGGAGGGTGAAGGGGGTCAGACAGGGCCATATCCAGGGATCTTGAAAGCCAGTGAGGAGTCTCTAAGAAGCATCCGCAGGAAGGGGACATGATCAAATTAGCTTTCTAGAAAGATCTTTTTGTGGCAAGCTTGAGGTTGTATTGAAACAAGGAGGCCAGCTTGGAGAGTCCTGTAGTGGTTTCGGCAAGAAACAGTGTTGGAGGAAACGGTGTTGGAGGAGAGGAGGGGCCTCATGGAAGACATTGGCGCTGTGGATGCAGCTAACCTGGTAGAGAGGCTTGGAAAGGGCGATTGTGGTTGTATGTACTGAGGAATTCCAACCTCCTTACCCTTAAACTCACTGCGTCTACCTTAGATATGTGCAGTGCTTCCCAGTTCCCAGTAGATGGCAGGAGAGAGATTGAAGAAGGAGCCTCTGTCTAATTTGCATAGTTCCCGTACTGGCTAGGTCAAAATCTGTGTGACAGCTCAGGTGGCCCAAGGATTTTAGTTTTGAAGGGCGAAGGGTAGGGCTTGAAGATGTCCAGCTCTGACTCTAGACAGTACCAGGGGGGCAGCAACCAAACTAGACGTGACAGCCAGCTGATGCTGGAACCCTGAACTTTTCTCTCCAGCCAACCTAGCCTGGGGCTAGGGGTCTCAGGTTAAGGTGGAACGAGGGGGCAGTTACTCTAATGGTTTGGAGGGATTTTCATTCTTGGTGTTTTAGACAGAAGAATGCTGTCAAGGCTTCCTGGGGTTCTGTCTTGAAAGGCAAAGCTGAGTCTCACCTCTCAGCCGGAACACAGGCTTCCTGCTCCTCTGAGGACTCAGGATTGTCCTCTCTCTCTTTCTCTCTCTCTGAGTCCTGTTATGTAGCAGAGGCTGGCCTTGAACTTCTGAGGCTCCAGGTGTTCATCACCACTCCAATCCTGTACTCTCATGGAATGCCAGAACCTGCAGAGTCTGGCCCAGCTACCCATGTGCTGACTGTCCCCTGTCTGCCTCTTAATCAACCCTCTGCTCTTTCCAAACTGGCTTTGCTATGTGCACACTTTATGCTTCTCGCTGGCTTCCAGCTGGTTTTTTTCTTCAATGGGTGCCCCATTGGAGAAGCCGAGTTCAGCTTGCTTTCTGGGCAGGGGAGGACAGTCCCTTGCCTGCCTGCGCCTGCAAGGCCCTTTGCATGCCGCTACTGCTGGGCTGGCTTCTTACTGCTGCGGTAACAAGGAACCAACAATCTGTTGGCTTTACAAATGAGCTGTCTTGAGTTCAGAAGTCTGCAAGGCCTTTGTGGGCTGCAGTCAAAGGCTGGGCAGGACCTTGTTCCCTCTGAGACTCATAGGGAAACTTCTTGGCTTCTATAAGCCGCCCAAATTTCTTGGCTCCAGGCCACCTCCAACCTTTGTTTTCGTTATCATCCATCTTTCTCTTCTCTCCATGTCTCCCTCTTGTAGGGACCATTAGCATGACTCTGGTCTATCTGGAGAATCCAGGGCCAAATCCTCCATTTTAAGATTCTTAACTTGGTGACATCAGCACGTCTCTTTGTCACGTGCTGCAATGCACACTTGTTGTCTGGGAGACATCTCTCCCCTCCTTCCTGGGGTGTCAATGGCCCCTGGCTGTTGTTAGCCTCAGGGTGCTCACCTGATTTCTGTAACTTCTCACATCTGGCCCTCCCCACTCCAGCCCTCCCCACTCCAGCCCTCTCCACTCCAGCACATCTTCTTTCTGATTTTTAGTTCTTAATTAATTTGTTTTGAGTTAGCCTACAAAGTGATGGGTTTCCTTATGCCACATTCACACATGTCCCATGGCGCCCCCCAGCTTCTTCCTTCCTCTAGACGGTGTCCCATTCTTTCTCACCCCATGTGTTCTAGTACCTTCTCTTATGATCTCTTCCTCCTCTCGCATGGGTCCCTTTCTACTTTTATGTCAATCATGCATGCACATTTAAATCCAAGTTCTGTGTGTGAGGGAAAATGTGTGCTGTTTTGTCTTTCTAATCAGGCTTATTTGGCTTAATGTAACCATTTCTGGATTCATCCACTTTCTTGAAAATGTTGTGATCAAATTTTCTTTATGATTTAATAACATTTCTTTATCTCTGTCTGTCTGTCTATTTATTTATTTACCTATGTATCTATCTTCTATCTGCCTATCATCTATCTACCAGTCATCATGTGTGTGCCTGTCTGTTTATCTCATACACGGTCTTTACTCATCTGTTGAAGGACATATAGGCTGACTCCATTTTCGAGTTATTATGAACAGTGCAGCAATGACTATGGATGGGCAAGTATCTCTGTGGTGTGTTGACTTAGAGTCCTTTGGGAATGTGCCTAGGCCTGGCACAGCTGAGTCTTGTGGAAGTCTCTTTCTCGATTCTTTTAAACAAACCTTCATACTGATTTCTGAGGTGTGGGCACAGGTTTAAACTCTCATGACAGTGAGTAAGGGCTCCCCTTTCTCCACACCCTTTCCAGCATTTGTTGTCACTGTTTTCTTGATGACAGTCATCCTGATTGGGGCAAGAATTCTCAAGGCAGTTTTAATCACGATTTTCCTAATGGCTGAGGATGATAAACACATTTTCAGTAGTTATGGGCTACTCAGGTCTCCTTGTTGGAGAAGATGTGTTCTTTCCATCAGCTTGTTTGTTGATGGGATGATTGTGTTTCTGTAGATTAACCTTTTGTCGGGTGCCCCCCCCCCCACGACATTCCTCAAGTTGCCTGCAGAGGGCACTGTTGTATGTTGGAGTTTTGGACCTCTAAGAATCCTGGCCTATCAGGGCTCAGTTGATTTAATCTTTTCAGCAATTTTTATAGTTTATCTTCCACTTTATGGTTAGAGAATTTGAGGGTAACATGTCCATAGCCAGGGTTTACAGCAGATTGACTCTCTGGCTCCAGACAGCTGCCATTCTGGGTGTGTCCGCCTCTTACAGCTTGACCTGCAGCATTCCCCTCCCAAACATTTCCCCTCTGCATGGTGATTTTAAAAAACTACATGGAACTGTTCCTCTTTGGTTCCCCCAGATGTCCCTTTGCTCTGACATAGGGTCACTGTTGCCAGTCTGTGTTACACCAGCCAGGGGTCCCCTCAGAGACCATCTCAGAGACATCTGTCCTTCTGTCTCCACATCTGGGGTCAGGATAGAATGGAGACTAAGAAAAAGGGATAGTCAAACAAGTCTGGGTTCCTAACCTGGTCTGAACATTTACTAGCTGCATGATTGTTCACACACACACACACACACACACACACTAAATCTAGATTCTGCAGATGAAAGAATATGACAGGTGATGTTTGTCTTCCCAAGTCTGGCTTATTTTGCTTAACACAATGACCTCTAGTTCCATCCATTTTCTTACAAATGTCATGATTTCATTTTTCTTAACATCTGAATAAAATTCCACCATGCGTATGGGCCACATTATCTTTAGCCAGTCATCTGTTGATGCACATCTAGGCTGGTCCCGTTTATTGAATAGAGCAGCCCTGAACATGAATGAGCAGGTATCTCTGTGGTGTGCTGTGGTATGTGTTTACCAAGTGTCATAGCTCGGTCATATGATAGTTCTATTTTTTTGCTTTTTTAAAAACATGTATTTATTTAAGGTGGGAGAGGGGATTTGCCACAGCACATATGGCAGTCAAGACAATTTGCAGGAATTGCTTCTCTCCTTCCAAAAGGCAATGGTTACATGCCACAAAGCAGTTGGTAATGCCTTAACCATATGCAGATTATTAGGCCAAGGGCCTCTTCCATCCTTGTCAAGGGGTGTGCTGACCTCTCCTTTCATACAACACATATTTTTAGTCCCCCCGAAACTTCCATATTGACTTCCATAATGGTTGTACAAGTTTACATTACAATCAACTATGCGATTTTATAAAATTTGCTTAATGTCTCTGAGCTACTGTTTCTTCATTTGTACATTGGAGTCCACAAATTTTGCTATCTCACTGAGGTACCCTGATAGGCTGACCATTGTGGTACACAGCATCTGCTTCCGTTACAATGACTTTTATGCACAGCACCCTGGGTTCACCTGTGAGTTCACCCTGCCACCCCTAGCATCCCTCTCCCTCTATTTTCTCAGGTGGCTTCTGTGTTCCATATTCCCTAGCTTTAGGTGAGAGTGAATATTGCAGCTTCCCTGCTCTGCCAACTCCAGAGAGGGGGATCTCCAGCGTCATGGCCTTGGAAACGGCTGCCTACTCTGCCAGTGTGCAGCCCTTCACTATTGTCCCTTTTCTGGGATGAATTATTCCAAGTGGCCAGCACAGCGTCTTCAGTTCTTTCACAGCTTCTTTTAAGGACCCGCTTTGGGCAATTCGAAGCAAGACAAGTGACAAGGACCCCCAGCTTGGTGTTCATCCTGTTAGTAATTTCACATCTGTCTCTTAGAAATGCTGCTGTTTCAGCAGAGCTTCTGGGAAGTCATAGCTCTGGCTGACCCCTCCTGGCCACACACAAGTTCCTAGGCTGCTGTCCTGGGATGTGCAAATGGCCCGAAGTTCAGAGGGAAGATCATGAAGGACATCCTTCGGCCCTGCAGGAGTAGGAGGCTTGGTGGAGGGTGGTGGCAGCAGCAGGGGGTTTTCCTCATATCCACCGAAGCTGCAGCTGTCCCTACAATTGCTTCTCCCATCCCATCCAGCCTTGCCCTTAATGGGAACTCGAGTCTGACTGTGGGGTAGGTAGATGGTACAGGAAGGTAGGGAATCTTTAGTCTATGTTACAAAGATTTTTTTTTCCCTCGGTGAGGGTCTCCATTATCAAGGATGAGTAAATGAACTTGGTTATTCTGGGAGAGTTCAAAGCAAATTGAGAACCTAGAACTCCGGGGAAGAGAAACCCGTGGCAGGCTGAGTGGATGGCCATAAAGTTGTTCCCATGGCCCCTGGCAGCAATCCTGTGCTTCTGCCTCCCATTGCCTTCCTCCTAGCTGATGGGACAGGGTGGAGGCATGCAGACGACTTCCAGCCTTGGCCCAGAGAACCCTTATGCTGTTCCTTTCTCTCTGCTCACAGAAGAGGAGGCAGTGTCTGAAAGGCTCCTGTGGAGGTGGTGGGGCCTGGGTACACAGGGAACCTGGACTGAAAGGTGATTCATGCAACGGTCACATGATTAGGTGCAAACCAGTGATGCCTTTGTCCTGGACAATCCTCTGCCATCTTCCCAGCAGTTCCAGACCTCCTTCAAGTCTTTTATTTGAGGACTTCTTGGTGTTCTATTAGTTAAAGTTTCTATTGCCCTGGTGAAACACCACAACCAAAAGCAATGTGGGGAGGTAAGGGTTTATTTCACCCACAGTTCCATATAACAGTTCATCATCAAAAGCAGTGAGGGCCGGAACTCACACAGGGCAGGAACCTGGAGGCAGGGGCTGATGCAAGGACCATGGAGAGGTGCTCCTTACTGGCTTGCTCCTCATAGCTTGCTCAGCCTGCTTTCTTATCCAGGACTGCCAGCCCAGGAATGGAAACACTCACAATCACCTGTACCTTCTTCATCAATCACTAATTAAGAAAATGCCCTACAGTCTTGCCTACAGCCGGGTTTTATGGAGGCATTTTCTCAATCGAGGTTCCCTAGATGACCCTAGCCTGTGTCAAGTTGACACAAAACTAGCCAGCATGTCTGTGTATGCTGCTATAAAACATATCACAGACTGGGTAACTTAATGAAGAGGTGAATTTTTTTCTTTCTCAATCCTGGAGGCCAGAAGGTCTGAAGTCAAGGTGTTGGCTGTCTGGTGAGGATCCTGTCTCCTCTATCAAAATGGTGGCTTGAGCATTGTGTCCTCCAGAGGGAACACTGTCCTTATGTGGGGGAAGATGAAGGACAAAAGGGATGATTCCCTGTTAAGCTCTTCTATAGGGATATCTGATCCCAGCCTGGAGAGTCCCACTGTCACGAGCCTCTTGCTTGTGGAAGGTCCTACCTCTTAGTGTTGGGATACTGCCATTCAGTGTCAATGCCTGGAGCATTCAACCATTTCAGGGACAGTGGGTTTTCACAGGTACGACAGGCCCCTCAGAGTCAGACAAACACTTTGCAACACTGTGCAGTTGGAATCAGAGTCCTGGAGGCTCCACACCCGTCAGCTGCGCTTCCTCATGGGAATGCACATCACAATGGCTCCGGGGAGTGGGAGTTCCAGCCATAGAAGGATGTGATGTTCTTGAGTAACTTGGGTTAAAATTAGATGCAGATTTAACTGATGGAGGAGCTGAGTCAGAGGCCGGAATGCCACCATCTCAACACAGTTTATAACATCCAAATTCACTTGTGGGAACCCAAGGCTGGGAGGCCTTCTCTTTCTTATTCTTCAGAAGGGAACATGATGAAGTTGGAAACCTGGTACTCCTCCAGTATGGGGACTCAGGACACTCTCCTGGATCCCTTCATCAGGAAATCAAGGTCTGTGACGAGATGTGGCTTCTCATGACAAATTCATACCCACTGTTAGGAAAACTGCAGAGCCAAGTGGAGTCCCTATGGGGGAGCCCTTCCCAGGTCTGTGTGACACCTCTTTGGGGGCCAAGAGTGTGTCCTAATGTTTTAAGCCCCCTTTCCACAGTGACCTCTGAATGAAAAAAAGAAACAGAAGGAAAGGAGATGACTACTCCTAGATAAGGTAGAGGAGAAAGTTTGTTGTGGATAAAAGGGAGAGCATAGGCAGAGACAGGGCCATCTGGGAGAGTCCAGAATGGACATGACCCTGACTGAGCTGGGCCATGTGAGGAGAAGGGGAGGGTAAGGGAGAGGGGAGAGAGGGGAACCAGGTGCGGCAGCCTAGAGGGTGGGTAACCAAAATGTCTGGATTATATAGAGAAGAGCCTCTGGGGGAAGGACAGCCCAGCCCCTGGGTTGGAGAGTTGGGGGGTAGAGGTAGGGACTGAGGGATGCTGGGGGAACCTGGCAGCCAGGTCTGCTTTGATATGTTAAATAGGGATCTCAGTCATTTGTCCTTGCATCTGAGGCTTAACAACCTCCTCCAACCTTGTGAGGCATTCATAGGAGAAACTTGAGTCAAGAGGACTTGATGGACACTGGTCCTCTTCCCCAGAGTGTGGTACAACTTATCCTCCCAAAGGATCACAGTGGGGCCCTAGAGCCAAGCCACTATGGGGAGGAATGAATTTATGAATAAATGCATCGTTAGTGTTTTTTTTTTTTTTTTTTTTTTTTTTTTTTTTTTTTTTTTTTTTTTTCTATGTAGCTAAAGGTAGTGCAGGATTGAACCCAGGGCTTTTTGCATGTTAGGTAAGCTCTCTACCCACTGAATTACGTATGCAGCCCTTATATAAGGTAATATTTAGAACCTACTATGGTCTAGGTGCTGAGGCCTTTGGGTGTATCAGGTGAGAAGGAGTGGGGCTGTCTCTTGGTGTCAGTGGGACTGTGGGACCCAGTGGGGAACTGGTCCAGGTAAACAGTCCATCAGGTTCTCACTTGGAGGGGAAGGTGGCTTTATATGAAGTCAAGCACATGAAAGAGTTAGTGAGACAGCCAAGTATTTCAGCCATTAGAGGACAAGGCTATGACAATTGGAAGCTTGAAGCTAACCTGGGGGACATAGCAAAACCCAAACTGAACTCACACAAAAAGCCAGGGAGTGTGAGAGCCATGAGGGTCCTCTGGACAGGTCATGTGAGTGATCCATAGCAATGTCAGAATGATAGAGAATCCAGGAGACAGAGTGCAAACGCTGATAAGCATGGGAGAGTGGGGGAAGTGGAGGCCGTGGGTTTGTGGATATCTGTCCACGGGGAAGGGAGGCTCTTAGGGAAACAAGCTACTTTGAGGGGAGGAAAGGGGGGAAGGGGAACGGGGAAGGACTAGAGTGTGGGGAAGAGCACATTCAAGTGATCTGATCACTCGTCATTGAGGAAAGGGACCTACTGGCCACGAAGCAGCTGCTCACTCGTGAGCTTCCGGGTGAGTCTCCTGTTTCCACCTCCCATCTTACCAAATGAGCAGTGAGGTTACAATGTGTACTGTTTCTGTGGGTTCTGAATTGTCAGGTGTGTGTGTGTGTGGGTGCTTTAACCCACTGAGCTGCCGGGCCTGCCCTGGGCTGACTTTCTGAGATGCCACTTTCCTTGTGCGGTGGTGAGTCCCTTTGTCAGGCCTTTCATACTGGAAAGACCTCTAGTATCTGCTACTGGAAACCCTGTCTTCTCTTCTCAGCATCTGTCTCAGCCACTTCTTTGGGGGCCCAGACCCCACTATTGAGGAACAGTGAAACGTACCATGGTGGTTTGAATGAAAATGGTCCCTATAGGCTCATAGGGGGTGATGCTATTATGAGTGTGACCTGGTTAGAGTAGCTGTGGCCTTGTTGGAGGAAGTGTGTCACTGGGGGCGGGCTTTGAGGTTTCAAATGTTCAAGCCAGGCCAGTGTCACTCTCTTTTCCTGCTGCCTGCTGACCCAGACACAGACTATCTTGGCTTCTCCTCCAGCACCATGTCTGCCTGTGTGCCACCATGCTTCCCACTGTGATGACAATGGACTAAACCTCTGAACTGTAAGCCAGTCCCAATTAGATGTTTTCCTTTATAAGAGTTGCTGTGGTCATGGGGTCTCTTCACAGCAATAGAAACCCTAACTTAGACACTCTCTAAGGTGAGCGAATAAGGCCCAACCATCGTCCACATCCTAATCACCAGTACCTATGAAAATGTATATTCATAGGAAAAAGGGTATTGGGTTGCTAAGGAGCTGACTTAAAAAAGGGAATATTACCCTGTATCTTCTGTCTATACCCACCATGCACAGAGAGTCTTTAAAATGGGAGAGGGGAGGGAGAGATAGCCTCGGGGTGTCATGGGAAGGACTTGGCTTTGAAACTGGAGAAGGGTGTAGCCAGGCTCCAGATGCTAGGCAGCTAAGGAAAGAGTTCACTCACTCCAGCAGGAGCTTAGCTCTCTCAGTCCAGCCCAGTGGGTCCCATCTTGGACTTCTGACCCCTAGAACTGTAAGATAGTAAATGTGTTTTGTGTTAAGCCATTGGTTATGGACAGTTGTTACACCAGCCACAGAAAGCCAGCAAGGCTCAGCAGTGTCTGTAGTTACGGTCTTGAGAGTAATCAGCACGGACCTCAGAGGGGGAGGTCCACTGCTGAGCTTCCAGGATGTTGGTTCAAAGTTTTGCTGGCATTTAGCAACAGTAGCATCCAGAGCCAAGTCAAGGCAAAAGTTTGGCCTAAGATTTCCTCCACAGTGGACGCTTTTCTAGATTCTCTTCCTTCATGGACAACAGAAACAGGATATTTTCATTTACTTGGCATGTCTGCTTTTTTTCCTGTCCTCAAAGCACCTTTATTGCTTCACCCTCCCCTCCCCTCCCCTTCCCTCCCTTTCCCTCCCCCTTCCCTTCCCTTCCCTTCCCTTCCCTTCCCTTCCCTTCCCTTCCCTTCCCTCCCCTCCCCTTTCCTTTCTTTTCCTCCCCTCCCCTCTTCTTCTCTCCCCTCCCCCTTTCTTCTTCTCCCCTCCCTTCTCTCCCTCCCCTCCCCTTTCCTTCCCTCCCCTTCCCTTCTCTTCCCTCCTACTTCCTTTCCCTTCCCTCCCCTCCCCCTACTCTCCCCTCCCCTCCCCTCCCCTTCTCTTCCTTTTGAGACAAGGTTGGGTTCAAGCCACCTTCTCACTGTGTAGTTCAGGCTGGCCTCAAACTCCCTATCCCCCTGTCTCAGCCTCTCATGTGTTGGGGTGACAGGCATGCATTCTCACACCAAGCTTTGTATTTTTCTTCTTGTCTTTACAGTTCACAGCTGTCTTCTGATACCTTTTACAGTCCCAGTGTGAGTTTCCCAACTCTCAAACTATCCAAGCCTGACATTTTCTGGGGAGCCCTTACATTTCTACTCACGCTACCAAAAATTCAGATCCCCAAAGCCACTTAAGTGCCAGACACAGCGATGCACTCAGCTGGGGTGGGGATGCGCCTGTACCATGGTGACAGGAAGGCTGCTGTACCCACGCCCCTGCCCCCTGCATGCTCTTCCAGGTACCCTCAACAGTATAAAACCTTAATTCCCATTTGTCTTTGGAGCACTCAGGGCATTTGAGATAAAGAAACAGAAGAACAGCCATTCTGTTTCTCAGGGGATTCTACTGTGTTTGGGCAGCAGTTCTGCTTAGTAGCAAGAGACAGTGACCCTGTCTTAGCCCCTCTGAGTTCATGTTCTCCAGGACCTTGCAGCCTACCCCAAGGTAAGCAAAACTCCACAGCAGTAATCACAACCCTCCCCCCCCCCTTTTTCCAAGACAGGGTTTCTCTGTGTAGTTTTTGGTGCCTGTCCTGGATCTTGCTCTGTAGACCAGGCTGGCTTCGAACTCACAGAGATCCGCCTGGCTCTGCCTCCCGAGTGCTGGGATTAAAGGCGTGCGCCACCACCATCTGGCACAGCCCCTTGTTTGAAGGTTGGAGCCATTTTTGCATTAGGTAGTTCTAAAGTTTGTTTATTAAAACTGTAGTTTTGGAGGCTGAGAGATGGCTCAGCAGGAAGTGAATCTAGAGAAGGAAGGAGATCTTCCCATTAAAACCAAGATTGTTCTATAAGTCAGTCTGAATAGAGGGGGAGGAAGTGTCTAATTAGGATTATAATGACACCCCCAGCCTGTTCCCCCTTTGCACTGTATTGTTCAAGCTGATTTTATTTTTCAAATTGCCAATTTAAAAACACATCCATTTGAAAAGTACACAAAGATCAGCCCTTGATTTTCAATTTTAGCTTGAATCTCACTATAAGGGAGCATCCGTCACCAGTGGGTTTTTTCTTTCTCTCAGTCTGCTGCAGCCGCGTTAAAAATCCACCGGGGAAGGAATGTGCATTTGTGTTTTGTGTGAAGAAAAACTAAAATGACTAAGTGTAGCACAAACCATTTAGAGAGATGTGAGGCTGGGAACAGAGGGAAGGAACCTGGTTACCTGATGTTCATTACAGCTTGGCAGAGCACAGTTCTGAGTCTCCTGCAATGCATGCTTTAGGATGGTCGGACCTGAAGCCACTCAGGGCCCCCTGTCTGAATGAGGGTCTGAGTCAGAACAGCATTTTTGTATGAGGTAGTTATAAAATTTGCTTGTTAAAATTGCTTGTAGCTTTGGGGGCTGGAGAGACAGCTCAGCACGTAAGGTACTTGCTGTGTAAATGTGAGAACCCGAGTTCAAGCCTCGGGACCCACTTAAAAGCCATGTGTGGCAGCAGGTGTCTATAACTCTGGTGTCAGGGAGGTAGAGACAGGAGGATTGCTGGGGGTTTTGGCAAGCCAATCTAGCCAAATTGTTAAGTTCCAGGTTCAGTGAGAGACCCTGCTTCAAAAAATAAGATGGGAATCAATAGAGGAAAACACCCACGGTTGACGTACACACCCACCCACCACACGCACGCACGCATGCATGCACGCACGCGGGCGCGTGCACGAGAGAGAGAGAGAGAGAGAGAGAGAGAGAGAGAGAGAGAGAGAGAGACAGCGAGAGAGAGACAGAGAGAGAGAGACAGAGAGAGACAGAGAGACAGAAGCAAAAGAAGTCTTTGTTCTTAAAAAAGTGCAGATTTGCAGAAAAAATACTATATTTCTTTCTAAAATATCCTACCTGGCAATTAGCGTGTAATAAAAGAAAGGGTGTGTTTAAGCCTGAAGCAGCTCTATAAACAGATACTCAAACATTAATTCCATTTTAATTGCTTCACTGTGGGCACAGTGGAGATTTCAGACCATGGAACAAGCATCATCTCTATGAGCATTTAGCTGAATAGCATGCCAAGTGTTGCTGTAGTTGAGTGATTGATACACACACCATCCTGTCTCCAATAATGTTCCCTTTGCCAGGTTCAAGCTCCCCTTCTTCCAGGGTTCCAGCCTACTAACCAATGCTGTGAGCAGAGCTGCACAGGTCATGTAGCACACAAGAGTAAGGAATCAGAGCTTTCGTACAGGCCATCATTTTAGCCTACTCCAGCTGGTTGCCTTGCCTGGCTTGGGCTATTTGTTTTCAAGGGAGACCCCCTCACCTTAAGAACCCTCTCTCCTCCTAACTCCTTCCTCCCAGGCATTATTCCCAAGATCAGTTTCTTTGTTTTATTTCCCTTCTTCTTGCCCCTCCAAGGAACCTGGGGTGGCGAGGGGTATCTTTTACTGTTTTCCCCATGAGACTGGCTTCCAGGCTGTAGGAGACAGCCTTCTACTCACACTTGCAGTGTCTGTGGGCACTTAGTAAGTCGCTGCTCTGAGTGGAAAGGCTCCTTTCCTAAGCAATCCAGGATCTGGTCTCAGCATCAGTGGTCCAGCATCATGTGCTACTTTGTATCTTGCTCTGTGGTTGCTGATGGTAGCGCCTGCTGCATGCTGCTGTGCGGAATTGTGGAGCAGTTTTCTTTTGAGTACAGGATTTGCCCAATAAGAAGTTGAGCCGCAACTAATGTCTGGCTACCTGGCTTCGAGAAAGAATTTGTTTTTTTTTTTTTTTTTCTGGGGCTGGAGAGAAGATGCCCCGTGTGGCTTGTTCAATCATCGTTTCCCAGTGAACTCTTTGTTGTTTTATTTCGGTGTTGTTTTTCTGAAGGGCTGCACCTCCCTAGGCTTACGGAGGTGGCTTTGAACCAGGCTGATCAAACTCGGAGCAGCTGTGTGAGGCAGAAACTCACCACTCAGGGGAGGAAGAAGCTGGAGCCAGGGAAAGCAGGCACTGAGATGAAGAAAACCCAAGAATATCACAGCCACAACGCCACCCTGCTGAGTGGCACTGAGGCAGAGCTGAGCCCTCACTCAGAACTGCAGTTCTCCAAGGTGGGACGCAGGCTAGCAGGGACCAGTTTGGTCAGGACCAGGTGTCGACTGCTCAGCTATCTCCAGCCCTCCTGTTCTTACGCCACCCTGTAAGCCAGGCGTCTCCACACTTTTCTGTTCCTTTCTCCAGGGCCAGAGCGGTGGCAAAGTACCTGGGTTCTGGGAACAGACGGGATGGTACTGAATGCCGTTTTTGGCTCTGCTCTTTCTAGCACATAACTTTAACTCTGATCTCTCCAAGTTGCAGCCCCACACCTGCAGAGCAGGGAGCACAAGACTGCTTGGTGCTGGTGGCTGTGGGAGCGGGGCGTCCGAAATGGAGACTAGCAGTGGATGCCGCACAGCACATTCTCTGCAACAGGTTAGGGACACTCCAGTGCTGGAGGTATTTAAAGCTTGACTTTTTGTGGTGCTTCAAGTCCAGAATGGGAGAGAGTAAGGACTAGGCTGGTCAGCCTGAATTAGTCCCACGAGTCGCAGAGGGGAGGTTTTGATTTTGTTAAACAGAGTCTGGGATTTCATGTGTCAGCGTGCTGCCTGGCAATTAAAATCGGGAGAGTTTAATCTGAAGAGAGTTCCAGCTCCGTTGTTTGCCCTTTTAATCTTGTCTGTTGCCATGGGAACAGCAAGTGATTGCAATCACCACTGTTTGTATTGTGAGCCTGCTCCCATCAATGTAGCTTTTGAAAAACAAGAAATAAAAATCTTGACTTCTGCACGCCACTCATTACTATTCAGAATGAACCAGGAAGTTCCATCAAATGATTCCTTTCCCGCACATGCTCTGAAATTCCCACTAGCCCCATTTCTGACCTGCTTTCTTTCCCCCACTTCAGCCAGGTGGCTCTACCATGTACGCAGAGCATCACCAGGCGGGATGGGTGCCTGGTGAGCTGGGGACCCAGTGCTGGTGAGGAACTGGCTCCTGAGCTTCCCTCAAGGAGTGAGGGATATGCAAGGGGTTCCTCTAGCTCCTCCAGCTCATAGTTTTTAAGTTTTGCCTTTATTTATTCATTTACTCTGTATATTTGTGAGTACGCACATCTGTGTGCTTGCCACAGCGCATGTGTGGAGGTTGGAGGATAACCTCGGGTCTTAGTCTTTGCTTTCTATCTTATTTGAGGCAGAGTCTCTCTTTTGCTGTTCCCTGCTGTGGGTTTTGGGCTAGCTGGTCCTTCAGCTTCTGGGGTTTCTCCTGTCTCCGCTCCCATCTCATTGTAGGAGTGCTGGCATTACAGATGTGACCTACCACTCCCAGATTTTATGTGGACTCTGGGGATTCAAACCCGCGTCTTCACACTTTCGTAGCAAGCAGTTACACCTGACGAGCCAACTCCCCAGTTCCTCATGGAAGTTGTTTTAGTTGCTTATCATCTCAACTTCGATCTCTTCCTGAAGGTGTGGAAGGGAGATGCTGTCCAGACCCAGTGCCCTTGTGAAATGATGGGTTGGGACCAGCAGTCCCTAGTGTGTAGGTCTGAGAAGTGTGTGTGTGTGTGTGTGTGTGTGTGTGTGTGTGTGTGTGTGTATGTGTGTGTGTGTGTGGGGGGGCTACTGGCCACCTGCAAAGTTATAGCAGTGGCCTGCCCATCTTCTGGCTCCTGCTGGCCTTGAGATCCAGAGGCTCCGTGGCCTAGAGGGAGATCACCTCAGCCTCCTTTCAGTGAACCCCAAATACCTCTGCCTTCTCTTTCAGCTTACAGGATGGTTTATGGTGAGAATGTGAAAATGTTGGCCTAATGCCCAGACCTAATTGATTAAAGCATTTTTCTTTGAGTAGAGAGAGACTCCAGTGAGCATTGATCCCACTCCGGTGTGTAACAGCTGAGAATAAACTGTGGGGTGAGGAAGGGACTTGCCAGAGGTCAGGGGATGAGAGAACGTCTCCCGGCCTCGGCAGCTTGTTTTGTGTAAATCCGACCTCATTGCAAGACATGCCTCGGGCTGCTTCATTTCATAAACCTTGAAAAATTGAAGCTACTTTTTATTTGAAATACATACACAGCGGCTCATATCATGTTTCTTTAGAGAAGGTACAAGCCGGTCCAATGTGCATTAAATTCTAGAAAAGCATACTGAATGGCTGCAATGTTCTTAAGTTAAGAACCACAGGCTGGGAGAAAGTTGAACTCTTGTTGGTTTCTAAATTAGCTCTGATCTCTAGGTCTGGTTTCAGCAGCTTCTAGTTGTGTGATCTTGAGGGGTCACTTCATTTCTCAGGCCTTCAGTCTTGTTCTGTAATAGGAAGAGAGTGGGTGCCTTGGTTTGAATGTGAAGGGTCCTCACAGGCTCATGTGTGTGGGCACTAATTCCCCTGATGGTGGCACTGTTGCAGGAGGTTGTGGAATCTTTGGGATGTGGGTACTACTTAGTGGAAGTAGACCTCTAGGAGTGGGTCTTTGGAGATTACATTCACCTCTGGTACACCTCTGCATTCTCTGCTTCCTGGTTTGTACGATGTGAAGAGTCTCTGTCTCCAGCTTAGTTAGGATGTCTACTCTGTAACAACAACAACAACAATAATAGTAATAAGAATAATAAACATGGTCAAAAGTAACTTGGGGAGGAAAGGGTTTATTTCATCCCCTCAGCTTATAGTCCATCATCCAGTAAAGTCAAGGCAAGAACTCAAGAAAGGAACCTGGAGGTAGAAACTGAGGCAGAGGCCATGGAGGAACACTGTTTACCAACTTGACCAGCCTACTTTCTTATGGCATCCATGACCACCACCCAGGGGTGGCAACTGTCAGTGAGCTGGACCCTCCCACATCAATCATCAATCAAGAAAATGCACCATGGGCTTGTCCACAGGCCAACTTAGTGGGGGTGTTTTCTCAAGTGGAGTTCCTTCTTCACAGGTGTCTCTAACTTGCGTCAAGCTGACACAGAACCAGCCCGGGTAGTCCTACACTCCCACTGCCGCTCATTTCACTGTGCTTTCCTCACGAGGATGAACTCGGGCTCCTTTGAAACTGTGAACCTGAAGTCGTTTCTGTCAGGCATCGTAGTTCCAGCAACATGAAAGCAATGAACACAGAAGACTTGCTTGGTTTACTTTGCATCATCCACGAGGTTTGATGAGCTCAGCCCCGAGGTTAGGACCACAGACACACCTGAAAAGAATCACGTGCAGTTACCCTGTGGCCGTTGTCACAGGTTCTTAGAATTAGGTCTCCCAACTCTCAAGGGGACTAGAATTCCCCAGGCAGATCTGGAGTCTACCTGATGGATCAAAGTTTAAGTCCTCCCTTGATGTTTGGATATTACACAGACTAAGTCAGATCCTAGCAAAACCCGGGGTGATGGCCCTTCCCAAACCCAGGGTGATGATACAAACCTGTGCATGCTCCCTCGCCTCACAGCCCTCCCTGGCAGAGTCAATAGCTTCCACTGATGGCCGAAGCTCTGCCCTCTCTGTGTTTTGTACTTTCCTCCTTCAGAGCAACCTGGCTTTTTGTTTATTTGATTTTTCTTTTTTCTTTTCTTTTCCTTCCTCCCTTCTTCCCCTCCCCCACCTCCCCCTTCTTCTTCTTCCTCCCTACTCTCACTCACTCTCCCCCTCCTCCTTCTCCTTCTTCTTCTTCAACTAAGTCTTACTATGTATCTACAACCAACCCAGAACTCACTATGTACACCAGGCTGACCTTGAACTCATAGAGGCCCTCCTGTGTCTGTCTCTGGCATGCTGGGATTAAAGGTGTAAGGTGTGCACTACCACACTCAGCTTGCTTTTTTTTTTTTTTTTTTTAAATAGGGTATTACCCTGCTGCCCAGGCTAGTCTCTAATTCCTGTGTACCAGATCACCCTCCTGAAGGCTGGGCCCACAAGAGAGGACCACTGTGTTACCCAAACAGCACTCTGGTAAATAAAGTATCGCTAGGACACAGCCACTGTCACTCCCCTCTGCCTTATCTGTAACTGAATTTGCGGAACAATAGGGGAGTAGAATCATTGCAACAGAGGCTGTGTGATGCCACACAGCACGACCTGGAAAGGTCTGGCCGCTTACAGGAAAAGCCTGGCCCGAGTGTCCTCCCTTGCTAAATGGGAGCCACCTTAGCTTGCTGTTGTGCTGGCCACACACAGCAGGGACTGCACACAGGACACCCAGGACTAGAGCGGGGATCTAAGAAGCCCCTGTCTTGTATCTTGGTGGGGTTGACTCTGGGGTGTCATCTATGCTGCAGAGCTTAGCTGGTCCAGGGCCAGGCTGAGGCTGGAGCTACTGCTACTCATCCGCTAAGCCTTTCCCCTGTCCTCTCCTGCTTCTCTGTTTTTCTGATCCTCTGAGCATCTGGTGGCAAAACCCAGGCACCAGAACTTTTCTCCTGGGCTATGTTTCTAAGGATCTTGCATTCTCTTTTAGTAGTTCTGGAGGGTCAAACTTAGGGTGTCCCACATGCCAGCTAAGTACTCTATCATAAGCCACACCCCTCCAGGCTAGCTAAATACTCTATCATAAGCCACACCCCTATGTACTAGCGAAGTGCTCAGTCATCAAGTCACATCCTCATCCCATTAGAAACTTTTCCACAATCTCTTGAGTGGAAGCCCAATTTTCAAACAGATAGAACCAAGTGTGTGTGTGTGTGTGTGTGTATGTGTGTGTGGTCCAGGTACTCTTGTCTACCTTCTCCCTTTGTCAGCCCCATCTCAATGCCCCAAGATTCTAAGGATTCCATAGAACATTGGCAAATCAATGCCTGGATAGATGCATAGCAGATTTGACACTGGACACTGTTATAACCACCAGTGTCTCAGTGTTGGCTCTTCTGGGAGAGTGTAAAGAGTATTTGTGTTTTCAGCAACTGCATGTGAGGACTTCTGCACGAGATTCTGGAAAGCCTGAGCTGCTGCTGCTGCTGCTGCTGCTGTGTGTGTGTGAGCGTGTTAGTCAGCCACACATGCTCATGGTGGGGTGCATGTGTGCCTCACATCTTCCTGAGGTGGATAGGCACATGGCAAGATGGGCTGAGGTACAGGAGACACTTCCGCAGCTGGAGGTAGGAAATGAAGGCCCTGCTGGTGTGATTTGAGGACTGCCCCTCATTCTGACAATTCAGGTAACCTTGGGTGGGGTGGAATGGGATGCTCTGAGAGTTCTAGAAGGAAGATATCTTAAAGCTGCCCTCCCTGCTGGGGTAGGGACTCCTGGCTCCAGCTCTTTCTTTCCAAGGCAGCTGAGCCCCCTCCTCTCCGTTAATCTCAGAATTATGTGTGTCTAGAAGACAACCAGGGAGACAGTTTGTTGTTAAAATGACCAAGTTCACTTTGGGCACATTGAAGAGAGAGAGAGAGAGAGAGAGAGAAAAAAGCTATTTCCTAGTGTCTAAATCTCATTAAAAAAGCAATTTTGCAATCAATTACAATGCAATTTAGCCACTAACTGTTTAATTATATATTTAAAAAAAGCAGAAACAGAAGATGCAACCAGAGTGAGTTTGTTCTTCCTGTCCCCATGCTATGAGCCAGACTGAGAGAAACTGTCTCTGGATGAAGTTTGGGCTGCAGAAAGAGTGGTTGGTTTTCCAAGTCAGTATGTTATACTAGCCCGAGGAGGTACCTGCTCTCTGAGCACGCTGCAGCTAGAGACATTCATTTTTTTCCTACAAGAGCTTGGACCTTTCTTATTCTGTCATGCACTATAAAAATTGTATAATTCTGTGTGGCTTTTATTAAAGGAACATTATTTCTATAAATTATTTTTTAATGCTGTGGAAGAATTTGCCTTCTGGAACCATCTTGGTGAAAATAATCTGCAGGTGAAATAGAGACTCCAGCCCACAGAGTGCTGGAGATAACAAGGTCTGGAAGAGAGAAGTGGAGAAGAAGTCTAGGCATGGTGGTGCACACATTTCATCCCAGTGCTCCAGAGGCAGAGGCAGGAGGATCTCTGTGAGTTTGAGGCCAGCCTGGGCTACATAGTGAGTTCCATGCCAGACAGGCAGGTCTACATAGTGAAACTCTTTGCAAAGAAAAAAAAAAAAAAAAAAAAAGGACCGGGCTGGGCAGGTGTAATCCCCCTCAAGGGAAAGAGGACAGGCACTGGTCCCCAGGGACTTCCGTGTGTTAGTTCTTCCATTACAACTCCCTTCCTAGCAACAAGTAAGATAGCACTGACTGCACTCACGAATCCCTTTGGGTCGCCACTTCACAGGGGTGTTCTTACCCACCGGCTTTTTTCTCTGTTCTGTGGTTTACCTTCAACTGGCTTCCTGGTGTGTGCCTTTGGTCCTGAGAATCACACACTCTGGATATCTATCCAGTTATAGACGGTAACTCTTGGTCTCTGTGTGTTCATGTATGTATGTGTGTACATGTATACATGCAGACCAAAAGACAGTCTCCAATGTCATTATCCAGAAACTATCCACCTTTTTTTTCTCTTTTGGTTTTTTGAGACAGGGTTTCTCTGTGTAGCTTTGGAGCCTGTCCTGGAACTCACTCTGTAGACCAGGCTGGCCTCGAACTCACAGAGATCCTCCTGCCTCTGCCTCCCCAGTGCTGGGATTAAAGGTGTGCGCCACCACCACCCAGCTCCACTTTTTTTTTTTTTGAGATAGGGTCTTTCATTTTCCTGGAGCTCACTAAGAGACTGGGCTAGCTGGCCTGAAAGCCCAAGAGATCTTCCTGTTCCCACCTTCCTAGTGCTGGGATTATATGCCTGGCTTTTTAAATGTGGGTCCTGGGGATTAAACTCAGGGTCCTTATGCTTGTAAGGCAAGCACTTTACCGAGTCTCGTGGGGCTCTCCTCGCTTGGGTGGGATATTCCATGCAGAGGGCCCCAAGCCCTGCCTCTTTGGATATAGTCAAGGGAACTTTTTGCTTTTCTTCCATCCGTCTTGACCATAGGGAACAGAGGGAAGCCTATTGAGGGTGCCTTTTTGGGCCAGTAAGTGGCAGAACACCCGTTCTTTGTGAGAGATACACGACCAGTATCTGTTTTTAAAACTGCATTCCAGCTGCATGGGGACGGGAAGATGCAGTGATGTTATTCAGGGAAATGTTACATTTCTGCTGCATCCCAGCTACCACTGAAAGTCCACAGAGCCTTGGCCACGGCCTGTGTTCACAGAAGTCTTTCAACCAAAGAAGCTCAATATCAGGACCCAAGAAGCCTAATGTCCCAATGTGATCCAAGAGTCACACTGGCCCCAGCATGGGCTGTGATTCTGGTTGCAGGTTGTGATTCTGCTAATGACACACGTCATCCATGGACTGGGTTCTCACTGTCTTTCCAGACTGAGTTCTAGCCTTAGACTAAATGCCAGACCCAGATGGAGCTGGGGTCTTTGCATCATCTGAGCCATGAGCTAGCTGCAGCCACCCCTGCCCACACCTTCTCCTATGCATCTGCCATCATCATGTACCCATGTGAAATGGCTTCTGTACCCCAAGATGTGACTTGCATCCTGGTTCTGGGTCCATAAGCCTTGGAGCCTCTGTAAGTGGAGAGAAGATGCTGGAGGCTCCCTGCATTCTAAGTGCTAGTCTGGAAAACACGTGAAGGTGGTCTGCGGTGGAGGAGGTGCTGGCTTTGGGAGCTGTGAATAGCGACAATGGCAGAAGCTGAAGCAGTGACTGCTAGTTACATGGTGCCTACAGTGTGCTAGGCCTGGGAAGAAGTGCTTGGTTATATCACAGAATCCTCACACAGTGCTGGCAAGTCAGGATTCTTATGTTTTCCATTTCACAGAGGGTCCACTGAATGGACTAGTATCTTACTGGCCCAGACAAGTCAAACTTGGGCCTTTGTGACTTCATGCAAGGTGCTTTAAACCTCAAGCTGCCTGTAAGAATGACCACAGTGGGTGGTAACACGGTCCAATTTGTACTTTGGGAAGATGATTTGGGTGAAGGGCATCCATGCTCGGTAGAGATTGGAGGCTAGGGGCAGGTGAGGAGGCTGCTGCTGATGCATCTGTGAATTCTGGCAAGGGGAAGCCCTACAGTCAGTGACACCGACTGAACTCATTTGAGGACATGGCTACATGAAGCGGAGCCGAGACAGTGAAGACCTGCAGTTGGTTCCTTGGCCCCAGCTCCTTCCCTTCAGCCGGAGTGCACCTTCTGGGCCAGCCTTGACCACTCCGTTTCCCTTCTTGGTAATTCCCGATCTGCCTGACTCTGAGCTGTGCAACAGACAGAACACGTAATTATGTATTGATTTCCTTCCAAAGATGCACAGCTGTGAGTGAATGAGGAGCCGTCGTGGCCCTGCACAAACACAATCGGAGGAGTAAGAGGGTTTGGTTGAGGTTGGGAACGTCTGAGGAGTCAGCGAAGTAAGGAAGGGCTGACGGCACAGGACCGAGAGCTGCCTGCTAGAGGAGACCCACACCGTAGCCTCCCAGTGATTCAGGAGCAGTCAGAAGCTGGCTGGGGGAGGGCATGCAGCTGGGATACAGAGGCCTGCTCTCAGCCACCATCACTGGCCAGGTAAGCATAGAACAGAGAATCCTGCCTGCCCATCTGCCTCTCCCTCCTTCCCCAGTGCCGCTTTCTCGGATTTCTCCCAGGTGATTAAACTTTGTGGTACTTTGCCAGATGGCATGTGCTCCCACTTTCCCAGGCCTCCAGGGACTGTCTGGAACACGGGCCAAGCTCCCTTACCTCAAAATTATATTAAGGAGTTTAATTAACAGAAATGACTCCACAACCCATAGATCACACTGAGAGTGTGCCTCCCACATGCAGACACCAGCAGGGCCTTGGCTGTCTCCCCATAACTGTGGGGACCTAGTAACATCATTCACAGTCATCAGATCAAGCTGGGACGTTCCCTTGTTGCTCAAATAAAATTTGGGGAGAAAGCCTGTGGCTTCCAAAGCTAAATCTCAAGGTGATTCCTGGGCCAGACTTTCTTGGTAGAAATAACCAGATTTCCTCCCTTCTACCACAGAGGGGCAAATCCCCTATCAGAGATTCTAAACAACTGCCCACCTGCCACTTTCATGGCCTCATAGTGGGTCTATGAGCCACCTCCATAACATGCATGGCTTGCCCTGTCTGTAAAGGTCCACATTGATGAGTCCTGCTTGATTATGAGAGGTCTGGGAAAACACTAACACTTCTCCATGGATCTTCTGGGGGCTACAGCTGCTTCTTTCATTGTTTTTCCCTACTACCTCCTTGGAGACACTTTCTTTTCTCCCCAGAACCTCACTGTTAGTTCTCCTGGCTGGTGCATTATCTATGATGATGCCCTGGAGCCTTTCTGTAGAATGGGTCTGTGGTAGATAGCCTTGTTGTAACACTTCCCTGGCTGATTGTTCACAACTGTCACTAGCGCCCCCTAGGGGCTACCTCAAACTTCAGTGTGTGTTTAAGACAGTGAATGCCTAGTCCTGTGACAGCCTCAACAAGTTACTCTTTGTCTTGCTGGACTTCAAATGTCCAGCTTGACGTTCTTGTGGCTGCACAACTTGTTCAAAGTTGTCTGACTCTGGTAGCCGAGCTCTTTGGTCTAGTTTTTAGTCTGTGTTGATTAGTAGAGGACACAGCTATGTAAATCAGGGGAATTTTAGGTTTGGCTCTATTCTGAACATTTCCAACAGTTGATCCCCGTTTTGAAATCATCACTGATGGCAATGATGCTCACATGTCTGAGTCATCAGTGTAATCCTCCTGCGTCACTCCACCCATGCTACTCTGCCTATAAACACAGGAGGCTGATTACATCGTGATGTCTCCCAGTGCAATTTACATACTGAAATGCATATTGCTTTTATTATAAAGTGCTTCTCTTTCCTGAACCTCTTATATGGTGTGTAATGAATTATTTTTATTTTGTGGTTGTAAACATTTTTCCTGTGGGTTGGCTCTATTTTCTGCACTCTTGTCCCCAGGGTAGTGGAAAGTGCCATGGTGGAGTGTGTAATGGCTAGGAAATGCCACCTTCCAGGTATGATTCCCACTAATGTATAGGTGAGTCTTTGTAGTCTAGTCAGACTTTCAGCTCTGGGATTCACTAACTGGGAAAGGGAATGTGCTTTGTTCAGTGGGTCAACACAAAAGTTAACCTCTGGGATGGCTAGTCTTGGTTGCCAATTTGACTACATCTGGAATGAACTACAATCCAGAAATGGAGGGCACACCTGTGAGAGACGTTTTGCTTTATTTGAAGTCGGTGAATCTACTTCTAGTCCGGACCTTTGAGGCTGGAAGACACATCTTGAATCTGGACCATACCTTCTGCTGGAAGTCTATATAAGGACATAGAAGAAGGAAGCTTTTGCTCTTTGCCTGCTTTCTCTTGCTTTGCTAGCACATCCATTCATGAGAGCCTACTTTGGGACTCTAGCATATACTGAAGACCAGCTGAGACATCCAGCCTGTGGACTGAGCAATTACTGCATTCTTGGACTTTCCATTCACAGTTAGCCATTGTTGGATTAGCTGGACTGCAGCCTATAAGTCATTCCAATAAGTTCATTGTGTGTGTGTGTGTGTGTGTGTGTGTGTGTGTGTGTGTGTGTGTGTGTGTATGTGTGTATTCCTTCAAACACATTCTGACAAAAACACCTCCAAGAGCAATTGACTATCTGGGCACCATATAGTCCAGTCAACTTGATGGGTAAAATGAACCATTAAAAGGAATTCTATGAGTTTCAAAACCTCCATGCTTCTGAGTCTGACCTCCTGGAATTCCATCTTGGGACCACCCATCAAACAAAGAAGATGGACGAGTCTGGAGGAGGACTCTTGCTTCCAGCCAGACCAACTGCCAGACATGAGAACAAAGCCACCCCGCACCTCCTGTCCCAGCTAACCTTTAAGCTTTTGAAGGGGTATGGGGGAACCCAGTAGAATCATGACCCAGTCATCTAAAGAAGCATGAAAAATAATAAGTTATTTTTAAGCCACTAAGTTTTGTGCTGGTTTGTTATACACTAGTAATGAACTAATATAGGAGCTTTACACAGGCATTTGGTTGTAAGGAAAGGTTGAGTATGGTGGTATTCTAATTGTACTGAAATGTGATTTTGATTGTATGTTAATAAATAAAGTTGCCCAGGGGTCAGAGCTATTAGAGCCATAGCAAGAGTGTGGCGGTGGTGGCACATGCCTTTAATCCCAGCACTTGGTAGAAGAGCTAGGTAGATCTCTGTGTGTTCAGGGATACAGCCAGCATTGGAGACATATGCCTTTAAGACTTGGGGGGCTGTACATACAGACAGTGACAAGGCAGTCATGTGTTTGGGTTTACAACCAATGAGAAGGCAGAACAGAAAGACTATTTAAAGACATACACACAGGAAAAAGGTCTCTTTCGGAAAGCTCGGACCACGCAGGAGGAAGGGTAAGATTTTAGCTCTGAGCTCTGACCTCTCAGCTTTCTCTTTTACATTGGTTCTGTGTTTCTTATTTAATAAGATGGTTGGTTACATCTACAGTTGAGAGCCTCTGGTCAAGTCAAATCAATATATACTGAGCTCTTGCTGTATGCTGGGCATAGCATCTGGTGGCAGAGACGGGCAGATACGGTTTTAAGGTGGAGGTTTGTGTCCAGGGAAAGAATATGGAACCCTGCTGCTGTTAGAGCAGATAGTCATGAGAGGCCTTGGCTTTGGGATAGGGCAGAGGCTGCCACAGTAAACAGGACACAAGATCAAGGCAGAAGAGGATCTCAGGCCAGGGGACCAGGGTGAGATGGGACCACCTTCAGTCAAGTCAACCACACCATCAGCTCTCCAGCTTACTGACTCGAGATCTCAGAGCCTGGCTGGCCACCTGGAACTGATGAGTGTGGGGTGGGGTAAAGATTCCTTCCCTGGGCTGTGTCTTAGTTACTTTCCTGCCACTGTGGCAAAGCCACCCGACAGAAAGAGCTTAAGGTAAGAGCTGTTTGGACGGGCGGTGATGGCGCACACCTTTAATCCCAGCACTTAGGAGGCAGAGGCAGGCGGATCTTTGTGAGTTCGAGGCCAGCCTGGTCTACAGAGGGAGATCCAGGAAAGGTGCAAAGCTACACAGAGAAACCCTGTCTTGAAAAACCAGAGAGAGAGAGAGAGAGAGAGAGAGAGAGAGAGAGAGAGAGAGAGAGAGAGAGAGAGAGAGCTGTTTAGCATCACAGTTTTAGGGGATTCTAGTCTGTCATGGTGGAGAAGGCAGCATGGGGGCGCTCATTCCGCCTGAGGCAGAGGGTGTATGAGGTAGTGGCTTGGTTCACATGGTGACAGCCATGAACTGGAGTACTTGGAACCAGGACTGGGGTCATGTCTCGTCACGTAGGCCTGCCCAGTAGTGGCCTACTTCTGTTTCCTAAAGCCTGCACAGTCTTCAATATTGCACCGCAAGCCGGGGACCGAGTGTTCAAAATGAGCCTACTGGGGAACATTCCAGTTTCAAACCGTAACAGGCATTGACAAATTTATAGTAAAGAAATACCAACTTCTAACATAAATATAAACCCGTCCCATAAGGTTCTGATTTTTCCTGTGATGGATACTGTTCTTATTTTGATGATTTTTTTTTAAAGAAATAGAATATCAGTTATAAAATAAAAATTCTTTGGATTTATTTCCAGTTTAAAATATTTTTATTTTAAGTTATGTGTATGTGAGGACGTCTGTGAATATGAGTGTAGGTGCCTGTGAAGGCCAGAGGCAAGACACTCATACATACATAAAGAAATGAAAGTAAATAAAATCTAAAAAAAAAAAAAAACCCAAACAAAAAACTGCATGGACTCAATCACCATGCTAAACACCCAGGAAGAAGAGGAAAAATGTGAGAACCAAATAGAAATTCCAGGATTTGAAATGAATTAGGAAAGGGGGAAACGTTTACTAATGGGCTTAATAGCAAATTGGAGATGGCAGTGAAAATGAATAGATGCATGAAATTGAAGATAGACCAAAGAAATTATCCAATTTGTAGAGAAGAAAAAAATAGCTGAGATAAAGTCAGCTGTGGGATTAAAGGCCTGTGTCACCACCGCCCAGCCAATCAGCTCTCTCTTACCTTAAGCTCTTTCTGTCGGGTGGCTTTGTTACAGTGGCAGGAAAGAAACTAGCTGGCCTTAGTGTCATGTGAGATGACACAAAGTGGCCTGCCATATGTGTAATTAACCAGAAGACTAGAAGAGACAATTGGGCAAAGAAGTGTGAAGAAAGGACAGTGTCCCAAGTTTTCTCCAGTTTTGTGAAAACACAAATACCTAGCTCTAGGAAAACCCAGGAAACCCCACAGTTAGATAAATGCAAAGAAGACAATACACCTGGGTGGATCAACACCAAATCACCAAAAAAGCAAAGAGAGGGAGACATTGAAGCAGAGCAAGAGGGCTTTACATACAAGGGAACACTGAGGCGAGTGATAATGGATTTCTCACCCTGACAGCAGAGATCCCCAGACAATAAGAGTGATGCTGCTGTCTGGAGAAATACAAAACAAACAGCCCAAGCAGCCAATGCAAAATCCTGCATCCGGTGAAAAATGTCCATTTCATATCAAAACGAAGGCGTCAACCAAGCCATTTCAGATGAGCAAACGCCGCCGAGCAGACAGACACTCACAACACAAAATGCTGAGGGAAATTCTTCGAGATAAGTGGAGACAGCAGCGCCAGACAGCAACTCCGATGGAAGGGAAAGAGGAGTGAGGGTACCAGCAATGGTGAGATGAGATGAAACAGCGAAGGCAGTGTTATCTTTCTCTTTGAATATTTCCTTGAAAGAGGAATGACTATATCAAGGAAAACGTATACTGTTGTATTGAGGGTTACAAAGTACGGCAAAGGAGACTGTGTGACCAGGGCAGCATAGAGATGGGCGTGGGCCAGTGGAGTTACACCACAGGAGATTCTTGTGTTAAGAGGAAAAACACTTGGGGTCCCTAACATCACTGATGTCCAGGTGTCTATTAAATGGAAATGATGGAATCCAGGACAGGACCAGTAGCCCCAATAGTCGTAGGAGGACAAGGGGCAGGGACCCAGAAGCCTTTTCTGCAGGGCCTCCAGTGGGGACTGAGTTCTCCAGTGTGGATGGGATTTTGGGATCTCTCAGAGTTTAGAGTGGGATCTGCATGGCTGCAGAGAGAAGCTGACCTTCACGGCCTTTAGAGCTGGAGGTAAGCTTTGAGTTGGCCATCTCCCCCCCCCCCCCTTACATATTATACACGAAGAAATGGATGTTCAGAGGGGCGAACCATTTCTCTGCTGGAGTCAGCTAGTTTGACTGTATCCAGGAGAGGCCAGGTCTCCAGGTCCCGAGCCTTGACTTCTACTCTACAGCTACTTCCCTAAACTTCTCTCCAGAGGCCTTGTGAAGATGGGTGGGGGTGGGGAGCTGGGTCCCTGGGCATGTGAGATTATCTCACTAAAAAGGAGATTACAGCACTGTTCATCTCCTGTTTTCCCACACAGCATGGATATGCTACTTTTGACTGTAGGGAGGCCTCTCCCAGGCACCCTGATACAGCTGAGCACCCAGCCTCTATCTTGTTTCCATCAATATAATCTGTTTGGAACATGAGACTGGGCTTTCCTCTGGCCCCTTATCGCTAATAGGATCAGCGGATTCTGCAGGGTGTGGGGAGCTGCAGTGAGCATGCTCAGCCGGGGTGGGAGGCAGTTGTCTCTGAGGCTGCAGCTCAGCTCACGACACACCAGGCTTTTGTATTCAGGAGCGTTCTGCAGGACCGATTTGCTCCTGGACAGCCTTCATCCAGGCTGCAGCTCTAACTCAAAACCCTGTTTACCAGAGGATGGTCCAGTTAGTGCCATGCAGAGCCTCCACTGGGTTGTCACCACTTACTTCTGGAAGCTTCTCTCATCATATGTAACATTTATCTCTCATTAGATGTTTTTTCCCCTTGCTATAACAAATCAAAGGATTTTAAATAAATTTGCTTTTGAAATGATTTGGTCGGAAGAGACCGATTCAATTACACATTATAAACGGCTCCAATTCATGCAGCCAGTGCAATGGCCAACTTTATAAGCGTTAGACATTTTATTCAATTTGATTTTTCAGTTTTCTTTTCATCTTTTGGAACCAATCTTTCTTTCCTAGGCTTTCAGTGTTCTTGCCCTAGGGACTTCCAGCTTGCACCTAATGGATAAAGTGGTCTCACATATGAAAGGGAGAAGCCAGAAATTTTATTGTTAGCTGTGCATGCTTGGTCGAGGCCCCCAGCTTTGATTTTTCTTAGTGGGATAGGGAGCAAAGGTACAGTGGACTCTGTGTCCTCCATCTCAAGCTGTTGCTTTCTGGGACAGGCTGGATGGCAGGTAGCTTAATGCAGGTGAGGTCAGGCCTTTGACATATGGTAGCTGGAGACCAGATTGCCCTCCTTGGGAGGGGAAGGGTTAGCCAGCTGGAATCCAAGCCAGGAGCTGGGACTTCTGTTGCTGGGCAACAGCAGCCTTTGCCTTGCTGTGACTCAGATGGGAGTAGGCTCTAGCCATACATGACTTCCTGCCTCTGCCGCTTACTCCTCCATCTTCCTGCTTCCTGGAGTGCAGCCTTAGTCACCACTTGGGACTTTTCTCAGCTCCTCCTGTTCAGAGGCTGCCTCCAGCCCAGCCTTTGGGATGCACCAAAGGCATGAACTGCCCTACTCCCAAGTGCATGGGAAGGAGCTAGACCGGGGTGGGAGGGGAGTCCTATACAGGGTGGGAAAATAGACACCTCTCACTATAAAAGCCTGAACTCCCTGTAAGCCTTTCCAGAGTTCTTAGGGTGGGTGGAATATGGTCCCTGCTTCTTAGCTCCTCATGGTAGGCTTCAGGAATCTTCACCTCTCTCACCAACCTCTCTCCACCAGTTGCAGAACAATTCACCAATTCCCAGAATGCTTATCCCCTCTTCTCCTGCTTTTTCAGATCATGTTTCCCACTTGCTTTGTTCTTTTAGGACTGGGTTTCGAAATGTCATTTCTGGAAGGCTGTTCCCCACATTAATAAGGATGTTTTGTCTTCCAAGGATTCACATAGTAGGGGTTGTTCTCCAGTGTGACAGTGTGGTGGGGGTGGTGGCTAATGTAATTAGGTCATCACCCTGGGAAGGGATTACTGTCGGGCTTGAGGGAAAGTTAATTTTCAAGGGACTGGAGAAATGATTCTGCAGTGAGGAGCACTGGCGGCTCTTGCAGAGGACCTGGGTTCGATTCCCAGCACCCACATGGCAGCTCACAAGCAATTGTAACTCCAGTCCCAGAGAGCTAGTTCTCCAGAGAGTAGGTCGTTGTAAATAGAGGTCACTCCATGGGCTTGGGTTTTTCTGTACTCATAAGACATTTCTCTTTTGGCTCCTCTGCCACGTTGTAACACATCCAAGAGGCCCTCACCATGGGCTGAAGAGATGGGGCCTCCCAATTTTTGGCTTTCAGCCTCCCAAACTGTTGCACATACCTTTTTTCTTTAGAAAGTACCTAGCATCAGGGGACTGCCCTGGACTCTGAGGAAAAAGCATGGTCCTGCCCAGTCCCATGACAGACTGAGCCAGACAAGGAGACCCACATGCAGGCCTGGAGCAGTCCATCCTGGACTCTGATGAGAAAACCCTGGCCCACCCAGCACCTTGTGGCACTGGGCAGATAGGCACTATTACGGTGAGCAAATGTATGGTGTGGTATGGGAGAGAGGGGCAGAATGATTCCTGTCCTGTGGACAGAGGCATATCTGAAGAGGTGAAAGTGGCGAGGAGCAGGCAGGGGTGAGTGACTTGATTGCTACCCAGGGCCATGGTAATGCCTGGGCCCATGTCTGGCTTCATGACCTGGATGCAGCTACCATCTGGATTGATGTCTGTGGCTCTTGATACCACCAAAGGCCAAGAGGATAGGGCTGTACAGAGTTGGCCCCACCCTTCACTGACTGCAACACTAGGGAGAACTGGTCCTGCCCATCACTGGATGAAGCACTCAGGAGAGAGAGTCCTACACCTCCCCGCTGGGCAGCACAACAGAGCTGGCCCTGAGGGCATGAGTATGGGAGAGCAGGTTGCACCCCTCTCCTCTGCCATGTGGTGGCACGGGTGAGGGGAAGATGCCCTCCTCCTTTCACCCTTCCACACCTGCAGTAGGTGGGGGACCTGACCCAACCCCTCACCAGCTGCAGCACTCGGGAGAACAGGTCTTGTGCCTCACCTGGGCAGCACAGTAGAGTTGACCCTGTAGACAGGGGCACAGGTGAGCCAGATCTGAGGGTGTGAGGGGGCACAGCTGGTACCGCCTCCCTTGTCTGCGGTGTGGTGGTCAGAGGGAGGGAGAGATGCCCTCCTCCCTCTCCCCTACTGCCTCTAGCTAGTGAGGGAGCTGGCCTTCCCCTTTACCAGCTGCAACACTTGGGAAAGTGGGCTCTACACCTTGTCTGGGCAGCACAGCAGAGCTGACCCTGTTGATGGGGACATGGAGTGGGAGGTGAGCCGCCCTGAGAACATGAGCAGGGGAGATCTGGCCCTGCCCCTCATCTGCCATATGGTGGTGTGGGCAGGGGAGAGATGCCTTCCCCCTACCCCTCTACACCTGAGGTGGATGGGAGAGCTGGCCATGAGGTTATAAGAGCAAAAGAACTGTCCCTGCCCCTCACCAACTATAGCACCAACTATGGCCCTGGACCTCACCTGGGCAGCACAGTAGAGCTGACCCTCTTGGCGGGGGGTGTGTGGGTGAGCCAGCCCAGAAGCTGTGAGTATGAGAGAGCTGTCCCCACTATTTGTCTGTCATGGTGCAGCGTGGGCAGGAGAGAGCTGCTCCCCCTTACAGTTTGACCCTCACCACCTGCAACAGGTGAGGGAGCTGACCCTCCCTCTTACCAGCTGCAGCACTCCGGAAGCGGGCCCTGCTCCTCACGTGGGCAGCACAGCAGAGCTGATCCTGTTGGTGGAGGCTTGCGTGAGCTGGCCCTGAGGGTGTGACAGTGGGTTAGCTGGCCACACCCCCTGGTCTGCCAGGTGTTGTTGAGGGCAAACAAAGATGTCCTTCCCCCCTTGCCCCTGCCACCTGTGGTGGGTGAGGGAGCTGAACTTGCCCCTTATCAGCTGCAGCACTCCGGAAAGCGGGCCCTGCACCTGCACCTGGGCAGACAGAAGTGACCCTATTGATGGGGTGTGGGCAAACCAGCCCCTGAGAACATGAGCATGCGCGATCTGTCCCCATCCCTCATCTGCCATATGGTGGTATGGGCAGGGGGAGAGATGCCCCCTCACCCCCACCTCTGGCTGCCTGTTGCAGCTGGGAGAGCTGGCCCTGAAGCCTTAAGAGTGGGAGAGCTGTTCCTGCCCCTCACCTGCTGCAGCTCTTGGGAGAGTGGCCCCTGCACCTTTCCTGGGCAACGCAGTAGAGCTGGTCCTGATGGTGTAGGTGTGTCAGAGCTGACCTTGAGGGCACAAAAGCAGGAAAACTGGCCCCACCCCTTGCTCATTGTTGCAGGGGGTGAACTAGCCAGGAGCAAAGCTGGAGAGCTCACCCTGGTGGTGGGGACAGAGGAGAGTTGGTGGGCGGACCAACCCTGTGACTACCCAGGCCCAGAGCCAGGGTTATGAATTGGCCTACTCCAACATCCACCCTGTCTATGATCTGTGGAGCACCTGAAGGGACCGTTCTTGCAGAACCAAAGCTGCAGGATCTCCACTGCACAGGGCAATAACAGGATAACAAGAGGAGTCCCAGTGAGGACCCAGCATTGATAGTGTAGCAGAAACTATAGGCCTCAAACCAGACCAACGACTCTTTGCAATGAACACTTGCAAGTAAAGATATATGGATAAAAGAAAGGGCTTATTGAGTGACTCACTGTGTCACACTACAGCTTCCATGATGAGACTGTAACTTTTTCTCCTTTTTTTTTTCTTAAATTTTGTTTTATTTTAATTTTGGGGGGAGGTTGCAAGGGCAGAGGGTGGATGTGAAGGGACAGGGAAATGAATAGGATCAAGCTGCATGATGTGAAAGACACAAAGAATAAATAAGAAGAAAGTTAAAAAAAAAAAAAGAAATTACCTAGCACCAGGTATTCTGTTCAAACACCGTGGGATGGAGTAGTCTACCTAACTTACCTGTCTCAGAAGTGGTGTCCAGTGACCATTTGGGAAGTAGACGGTTGCCTGTGTGACCCGTCCAACAGGCCAGGTTATTAGGTAAGACTCGAGGAGGCTCCTCCTAAAAATACAATGGGGGCGAGAGAGAAAGGAGACCAAGCATGTAAAGAAAACAGAGTCAGTCTGAGTTGCGTCAAGGTCTCGTTTATTGCAAGGGGAAGCAGGTTTATATATGCTGGTAGATAGGAGAAATGAATAGGGGGAAAGGGGGGGAATGGAAAGTTTCTGAAGAATAGAAGAATAGGGTCCAGGTGAGGTCTCTTCTGAAGAATAGGATCGCAAGGTCTCTTTGGTCCAAAGCTTGTGCAACCAACCAACCTGAACATGTTCAAGGAAGTTATTCTAAAAGTATATTAATCTAAAGGTACATTTTGTGTTTTTTCCCGGAGTTATTGTTTTTTGTAACTTAGTAACGGTTGTCAAGGGTGTAGTTACGTCAGATCATCCATGTAAGAAAGGCCAGAGCGCAGTCATCCATTTTTTGGCTCCCAACACTTGTGGTCACAGTGCTGTTGTTCACTGTAGCAGCCACTTTTCTCATTGTGGTAATGAAATACTCAATAAAAGCAACTTAAAGGAAAGAAATAACAATTTGGCTTACAGATTGAGGGGATACTTCCATCATGGTATATAGTGGGTATTTGTTCCACCTATGGCCTTGGGGTACCAGTCCCTAGGGCATGACCTCTTGAGTAGCCTAAGACCTGGGGCACATGTATGGTGGGTCCCTTCTCTCTCGCACTCTTGGATGGTGGGGACCCAATCAGGCTATGAGATGCAGCATAGGACCAGTTCTCAGCCTTCCAGGACTCTGTGACTGAATCTGCCTTATCCTGCATTAGTGAGTTGTTCCTCCAAATATAATCTTTTAATAAATAGTCTCTTTATCAGTAGTGCGCGCATTTCCTGCATTAATGGTGGCAGGAGTCAGAAGGGGTTAGTCACACTGTGTCTGCAGCCAGGAAGATGAGAGATGAATGCTGATGTTTGTGTTCTCTCCCTTTCTCCCTTTCTCCCTTTCTCAGTACAGAACTCCAGCTCATGGCATGGCACTATTTGTATTCAGGTCAGGTCTCCCTTCATCAGCTGTACTTCTCTGGAAACAGTCTACACATATATAGAAGTGTGTCTCCAAAGTGATTTCAAAATCCAGGAAAGTTGACATTAAAGACAAATCAAATTCACCAAAAACAATTTCCCCCTTCTTCCTGGATGGCCACTCGGCTGGACCTTATTTCCCAGGCCCTTTACTAGTTGGATAGTCTTCAAGATGGCATGTTCTAACCATAAGAAAAGAGGGCAGAAGTTATACATGTGCTTTCTGGGCTGAGGTTCATATCCTTTAAACCTTTCCCAGCCATCCCATGTTATTTGAGGGATAACTCATATACTGTGAGATGTTCCTTTTCAGTATACAGGTTGATACATAGCCTCACTATCTGGTCATGTAGACCACCACACTCACCTCAAAGCATCTGAATCACCCACCCTAAAGAACCTTCTTATGCTTTTGCAAATAAATCTCTTACACCCGGATTAGGGGTGGGTGGAAACCAATGAATTCTAGGATGTCATATACTCGGACTCATGTGACATGGAGCATGGAGCTGGATGTTTTTGCTTCACATGATTTGAAAATTTATCCATGTTGTTTCTGTAGCTTCCTCCACTTTCTGTTGAGTAGCCTTCCATTGTATGAATATGCTACAATCGGTGATAGACATCTGGCTTGCTTGAAATTTTGGCCACAGTGGATAAAGCTAGGCATACCTGTGTCCAGTTTCCATGTGAATCTATATTTTCTGTTCCCTAGTAATGAAATTGCTGAGTCACACAAGTGCATATTTAACTGCCAGAAAGTGCTAAGCTGTTTCCTGCAGTGATTGCTCTAGTCCAGTCAGCAACATGGGAGAGTTACAATATTCCACACCATCACCAACACTTGCTAACTCCAGTCCATCTAATTTTAGCCCTACTGGTATGTATACCACGGTGTTCATTGTAGTTTAATTTGCATTTTTTCTTGATCACCAATTCTATTAAGCATCTTCAATGTGTTTCTTGGCCATTTGAGTATACGCTTTTGCAAATACTTTAAAAGCTTTTGCCCATTTCAATTATTTTGATCTTACTATTATTGAGTTTTTAATGCACATTGGTTGTAAGGCTTTTGCCAGATATATGTCCAATGAAAAGGTTTCCTTTGTGGCCTGTACTCTCATTCTGTTAATAGAGCCCATTGAAATGTTTCTGGGTTTATGTCTATGCAGTCCAGTTTATGGACCTATTGACATTTTCTTTGATGACTCGGTGTTGTGGTGTCCTGTCTTAGATATCTTTTCTTCGAGGTCACTGAGTCAAAAGTTTACAAAAAATAGATGTATTCTCTTCTATCTCCTTATTCTATCCTCTTTGACTTTTTCAGAAACAGGTAACACTTAACACCTCAGGGAGTAGAAAAGCCTTGAGATGAAAGGTGTCTGAGACCTTGGGACCTAGTTACTGCATGAGGGAGAATCATCAGTCAGGACTATGTCTTTGGACTGAAAAAGCACGAGGCAGGAATGAATGCTGGTTATATTTAAGCCATTAGCTTTTGCGTATCTATTTGTGCTTTGTTTGTTTTTCAAGACAGGGTTTTCCTGTGTAGCTCTGGCTGTCCTGGAACTGTCTCTGTAGACTAGGCTGGCCTCAAACTCAGAGATCTGCCTGCCTCTGCTCCCAAGTGCTGAAATTAAAGGCATGAGCCACCACACACCACCTTGCAGGTCTATCTATTAGTTATCGAAGCCTAGCCTGCTCTAGAATTTACTAATTCTTCAGTGTGCAGATTCTGTGCTTTACCCAGAAGTCTCCAGGGAGGTTCTGGCATGGACTGGAGAACCACTGCCCTTCACCACTCTTCCATGTTTCTAAGCTTCCTTTTCTGGACAAGCCAGACAAGATAATGAACTCTAAGGAAGGTCTGTGCATATTGTAACTGAAGAAGTGTGCATTGGCATCTGAATAGCACTGGGCAGAGGCTAGGAGCACTTGGTGCAGTTTCTGTTCCCTTTCCATTCAACGCAGAGATGCTGTCAGCCCACCATGATTTTCTTCTTTGGTATTGTCCATTTCCTCATTATCACCAATTCTGCCTATCAGTTTATATGGCTCTCCACTGTTGTGGAATAACATGTGTTACATTTGTTTATGCTGTGGAATATTTGTTTTAATGATGCAAAGATGTGTTGCATTCTCTTATGTTGCTGAGAAAGCCTAGCAGACGCCATAACAGGATGCTCAGTCTTCTGTCAGAGATCAGGCCTCAGTTTCAGTTTCCTGAGATTGAGCAAGCAGTTTCTGAAAGAACCATGAACAGTGGACAATCAGTCGTCAACACCTCTGACAGCAGAGATGAGGGAGATGGCATGTACCAAGCCTTGGCCATCTCCTACAGTATCTCAAAGAAATGAGCAAATAGGGACAAATCCTCTACCCCCACCTTGGAACTTGACCAAACTTACCCAAAGATGGCCAGCTCCTGCTAGCCATATCCAATTAGAAATATACTAACATAGTTGCCACTTGCTTAAGCCAATCACAGATAAAATGACCCAACTGCCTTAATATTACTTTCGCTGTGTATAAAAGGAGCCTGTGAGCTTCTCTTGGGGTCACCATTTTGCCTGTGTGGGATGTGCAGCCCCAGCATGTTGGAACTTTTACTCGAGATAATAAATACACTTACTAATCTTACTAATTGCATATGTGGATGGTGGTCTTTTGTGGGATGACTCTAGGACCCTAACAGTTGCATTTGTTTAACTCTCTGAAGCTATGTTACTCTGCCTGTCTAAAACACCTGATTGATCTAATAAAGAGCTGAATAGCCAATAGCAAGGCAGAACTAAGGATAGGTGGTGCTGGAAGGCAGAAAGAATAAATAGGAGGAGAAATCTGGGAGGAGGTTGGGAGGAGTAAGAAAAGGAGAGGAGTATGCTAGGGGCCAACCACCCAACCACCCAGCCATCCTTGGAGTGAGAGTGAAAGTAAGATATACAGAAGTAAGAGAAAGGTAAAAGCCCAGAGGCAAAAGGTAGATGGGATAATTTAAGTTAAGAAAAGCTGGCTAGAAACAAGCCAAGCTAAGGCCAGGCATTCATAAAAAAGAATAAGCCTCCATGAGATTTATTTGTGAGCGGGGTGGTGTGCCCCCCCAAGAGCAAAGAGTAAAAAGACAACCCACAACACTCCATTGGTTTCATCTCTGGGGGATTGTAACTCTTCCTTACTATGGTAGTATCATGTTTAACTAAAAAAAGGCTGAGTTTTAACACATCAAACTTTCCACTGGGTACTTTGTCACTGTAGTAACATCTGCCACATGTCAGTGCTTAATCTTTGATAATTTATTTTGGCTAGTTTTTTTTATTTGTTTTACTTATTGAGAAGAGGCAAATAATACCTCCCCAATAAATAATAAAAAGGTCTAAAATATATCTCTGTATTAGTTATTTTTCTGTTGCTGTGGTAAAAGACCATGACCAAAAGCAATTTAAGGAAGAGTTTGTTTTGGTTCATGGTTCCAGAGGTCTAGAGTCCATAACATCAGGGAAGGCATGTTGTGCTGGCTGATCACATTTCCATTCACATGTGGGAAAATGAACAAATAAAAAGAGAAGAGAGGCTATAACCCCCCAAAACCCACCCAGTGACATTCTTCCTCCAGCAAAGTTCCACCTCCTAAAGGTTTCATCCCCCACCAACAGTGCCACAAACTGGGAGCCAAGTCTGTGGGGAAACATTTCTCATTGAAGCCACCATGCTCCCCAGTCAGCACAGTGAGCAAGGAGACTGACAACAGCCTTCACCATCCTCCTTCAGCCTCTCACTCCCATTTGCTCTGGTGGATAATTTCTGTCCGGAGTTTCATGCTTATCATTCTTCTCTTTACAGTTCAGTTTCACCTTTAAAGTTTGTCTCATGATCTATGCTTTCAACAGCACTGTGTGACTGTACTGAGAAACAATGAAGATAAGGAACTCACCTATGAGTTCAATGGCTGTGAATTTATTTAGTTGTGCAACTGTCTAGTTTTAGACTATTCCCATCAAAAGGCTCCTTTGTGCTCTTTTTCTGTCACTTAAAAGCACATTGGAAGGTTTGTGTAATGCCACACACCCGTAATCTCAGTGTTTGAGAGGGTGGAGGCAGAGGGATCACAAGTTTAAACCCAGTCTGTGCTATATTATGAAATAATGTCTCAAAAACCCAAGGGCTGGGATGTAGCTCAGTGGTAGAGTGCTTGCTGAGCAAGCGCAGGCCCTGGATTTGGTCTCTACTGCCTCAAAGAGAGATGTACTATCATGGGTATGAATATTGATATTGAGAGTTTTTCATCCTGGGAGGCCATTCATATTATCTTTGTGGAATATCTTTGTATGAATGTGTGTGTACATATGTGTGCATATGTGCATCTGCACACTCACCTGTGCCAGATGCATGTGAAGGCCAGAGGCTGATATCCAGATGTCTTCCTCATCTACTCTATACCCTATTCTTTGAGACAGGGTCTCTCACTAAACCTGGAGCTTGCTGTTCCTGCTAGACTGGTTGTCCAGAGGGCCCCTGGGGTCCCCCTATTTTTGTTCTGTGGAGCTGGGATTACAAGCAGGTACCCAGCTTTTCACATGGATGCTGGAGATCCAAACTCAGACACTCATGTTTTCACAGCAAGCATTTTACCTGCAAAGTTATCTCCCCAACCCCCATGAAATGTCATTTTAAAGCCATTTCCCTATTTTCTGAAACATTTAAAAATTAAATATATTTAAAAATTTCATAACTTGTACTGCATTCCCAACTCTCCCTCCTTATCCTCCCTCTAACTCTTCCTTCTCACTCCTCTCAAATTCATGACCTCTTTTTCTTTAATCTTATATGTATGTGAGCATATAAATACAACCAGCTGAGTCCATTTAGTGTTGCTCATGTGTATATGTTTCTGGAACTGGCCACTTGGTACTGGATAACTAACTAGGGGGCTCATCCCTGGGGAGGACTACTTCTTCCTCTCTCAGCAGTGATCAGTGACCTGTAGCTCCTTTTACCCATTTTGGGCATTGTACTATTTTCTTTTTGCTGCTGATTAATAGTTCTTGATATAGTCTGGAGATAAGTCCCTTGTTAGATGTTTGTGTTGTGTTTTTTTTTCTCCCAGTTTGTGGAATACTTGTTAATTCTGTTAACGGTGTACATTGAGGAGTAGGAATTTAATTTGAATTAATTTGTTATGTGTCTTTGCCAAGTCTCAGAGACATTCTTTCATTTTCTTTGAGGGTGTTTTCTATAGTATGTTTGGTTTATGACCCACCCTCACTTGCTCTTAGCCAAAAGATAGATGTGCTCTATCTCCAATTAATTTTTATATATGGAATGAGGTAGGAGTTCAGTTTTTTTTCTATATGATTATAAGTTGTTCTGGGATCATTGTAAAGAAGGCATCCTTTCCCTTGTTGAACTAGCTCAGCTAAAAATGAAGTGACCTTACACCTGAGTCCCGTTTTGGCGCATGTATTCTGCGCTGTCTTGTACCCTGCACACCTGCACACTGTCTTGTATTCTGCCTGTGCTTGTACCCAAACTACACTTAACTCGATTGTTATGGAATGGCTTGAAGCTAGTAGTCACATCCATTAGTATTTTCAATTTTCCAAATTCCCTGCTGGGATTTGGGTTTGCAAGTGACAGGCTAATTTAACAGGATCTGAATTCTTAACAGTATCAAGTTTTGTGCAAGAGTGTGGAATGTCTTTACACTCATTTAGGTCTTTAAAAAAATTCCTCCAGTACTGAATTGCAGTTCTCAGTAGAGTAGATTTGCAACTTTTAATTTGACTCATTTCTAAGTAATAAAAAAATTCTATTGCCCGTGATCATTTTAGAGGCTTTTATTCAATATGTTTTTGCTAATAGGTAAGATAAGAATTGATTTTTGGATAATGACATGCAAGACTGATGAATTCCATTCTGGCATATTTTTGGAGATTCTGTGAAATATTTTGTTTGTAGTAGCTACATTACTGATGAGTGGCCACTGCTTTACTTCTTAACTTCCAGTATTTATGACTTATTTTTCTTGTCTTGTTTTATGGTCTTATGTTTCTAGTATAATAAGTGTACTATACTTGGGCACAAATGCAGCTTGTGGTAGACACGTCATCACCCCTCGACTACAGGGTGCATAAGTGCCCTGCTTTAGTTTGGCCATGTTATTTTCTCCTGCCCCTTCTCCCTTCTCGGTCTCTGGGGGCTGGAGGAGTCACCTGGGAGTTACTTTTCTCAAAATAAACCTGTTTTTTACTATTTCAGTTCAGCTTGATCTGGCTTACTGTGTTGGCAGAGAAACCTATTATTGGGATACAGAAAAACCTATTAGTCTGGAGTGATGACCCTTCCTAATATTGGCAGTAGGTGTTTTCTCTCCTTATAAACAGATCCGTACATAGTCTTGGAGTAGCCATTTATTTTTAATCTTTTCAAAGAAACAACTTGGACCAATTTTCCCATCACTGCTTCCCCCTCCCATCAGTTCCCATTTCCCACCTTCACTGAGACTTATTTGTCTTTATTTATATTTATTTATTTTTGCATCTGTAGGTGGAGGTTTAGACAACTGGTTTAGTGTCCCTTCCCCCCCTTTCATTTTAGGCATTTAAAGCTCTAACTTCCTGCTCAGTACTCTAGCTGTGCCTTTCAAATTTTAATGTGTTGCTTCCATTATCATTTTGTTTGAGATATTTTCCAGTTTCCTTTGTAATTTCTTCATCGATCTGTGGCTTACTTAAAAGTGTTTGTTTAATTTCCTGAATCTTGGTGTATTCCTTTAAAATTTAATTCCATGCAACTAGAGACCATAACGTGAATGATTTTTAATCGTTAAAAACTTGCTGAGACATACTCTATTTTGAAGCACACAGCCTGCTTGGTGAGGATTTCCTGTGTATCTGAAAGACGTGAATTCTGCTGCTAGGTGGACTGATCTGCAAATGTCAATGAGGTCATTTTAGAGGACAGTGTCCAAATCGTTCATGTTCCGTGAGTTTGTGGATCTGTGAGGAGCAGCAGCTCTGTTTTGGAGATACTGACTAGAGAAGATTTATCTGTAAGGATTTAGACTTTGGTAGAACATTCAACTGAGGCCCCCATTTGCTACAATACTTTCTACCTAAACCATCAGGTTAACAGAAGGAGCTTGGCCTCAAACTCCTGGACTTGTTTAATTCACCGTGACCTTGTTGGCCTACTGTGTGCTGCTCTGATTCTGGGCAGTGCAAGAAGACAGGCAAAACTTTGACCAACAAGGAAGCTACCATTGCCCTGTGCTTGAACTGAACACTCTGGGATACAGAGTCTACTTGGTGTCTTAGGGATTTGACGATCTTACCACTAAGCATGCCCTGTGAGCAGTGTGGGTAGAATTGAGCACATTCAGTGGGCAGCACACGTATATTTGAGCATGCTCATTGCGTCACTCACCTGAAGATTTCACTTGCTTGGTGGGTATTTTAACTGAGTATTAATCTCAACAGAGTAGCTCATCTGGAGACCTAATAAATTCAAAATGTAACTCGCTTAGGGACTGGATATGTTCAGTGCACCTGGGCACTGAGCATGCTTAGAGGTTAGCTCACCTGGAGATTCTCAGCAGGTAGTTTTCCTGGGGACAGAGCATGCTCAGTGGGTTGCTCCTTTAGATATTGAGCATGTACAGGGAGTATTTCACCTAGGTGAGCTGGGAGGTATTTTTTTAACTGCTTACCTCCAATTCTTGCTGCCCTGGTCCTGGAGCACCCAGGAGTTAACTGCAAAATGGCAGAGCATAGAATTGTCAGGTTATTGAGCAGGTGGGGAACAGGCAGTCCAGGAAGCTAAGAATTGGTCAAGGTTACACTCTCAGTGTTTGTGCAGGGGTAAGTTACCATGTATGGCCTTCTTCAATATCTCACTTGCTCTCTGGAACCTTCAGCAGTTGTGACAGCTGATTTTTTTTTTTTTTTTTTTTACAGCAATCAAGCAATGAAGAGACCTCCTTGTAGCTAGAGTTTTCCTGTCTTGCCCACAGTCAGGACAAATCTCTGTCACCCGCCAGTCCCACAGCCGCTCAGACCCAACCAAGTAAACACAGAGACTTATATTGCTTACAAACTGTATGGCCGTGGCAGGCTTCTTGTTAACTATTCTTATATCTTAAAGTAACGCATTTCTACAAATCTATATCTTGCTACGTGGCTCGTGGCTTACCAGCATCTTCACATGCTGCTTGTCCTGGCAGTGGCTGGCAGCATCTCCTTCTGCCTTCCTGTTCTTTTATTTCTCCTCTCTGTTAGTCCCGCCTATACTTCCTGCCTAGCCACGACCAATCAGGTTTTATTTATTGACCAATCAGAGCAACTTGACATACAGACCATCCCCCAGTACAGCCAAGTGCAGACCATCTCAGACACCTGCACTCAGGCCCATGGTCCTAATCATCCTCTATGCAAACCTGCTGGGTAACGCCACAAGGAACCCAAGAAGGGCTCCCACAGGACATACATTAACATCCCACAGCACCTCCTTAGGATACCCATTAGGAGAGCAGCCAGGGCAGGGCAGGACACTGTCTATAGCCCATTTTTGCTGTTTCTTGGTGACCCTACTTGCTCCTCATGACTTGTTTTCTCCAAGGACTGATTTACTAGGGACTGAGGTCAGAGTTTTTAACAGGAGCACAGGGGATTTGTGGGTTTAATTGCCCTGAGCAATTGGGAAGGCGAGGCGGAGAAGCAAGCCCTTCAGGAGGAACGTTAATTATTTGTGTACAGAAATCACAGCACTTGTTGCAAAAATGTTGGTGTACTCTTGTGTATCAGTGAGTGAGCGTGCGATGTTCGCATTTAGAGCAGTTTATAGGGCCTATCTCTCAATCTGCCGGAAAGTGGTGTCACCACAAGTGTCTGACGGTTTATTTCTTTCTGTTTAAGCAAAACGTAAATTATCTGGCCCATTAATATCTGGGTGCTCTAATCCATTATTAGAGGAGAAAAGTCAAACCCTTGCACCAAGATGAATGTTTGCTTTTAAGATAATTAATAATGCCAGGCCCCTGGCACATTCCTCACACACGCTGTTGGTCTATTGGGGGGAGGGAGAGCAGAAACAGACTGGGAACACCACAGGCTATGGCTTATTGTTCGCTCAAATGGCTCTTCTGTCTCTTCCCCTCTTCCAGGGCCTTCACTAGCTCCCTAGTGCCTTTGTCATACAGGATGAAATTCCACCTCTTGGCAAACCAGCTGATGATGCCTGCTTCCTGGAGCATCTGTGATATGCCTAGCCCTGTACCATGGCAGAAGCAAGGCTTTTTCTGCTCTTGGATAATTTTCTCTGCACTGGGAGAGATGAGGACAGCTCATGGAGAGGCATCAGTTTCCGGCTGTGAGGCAAAGAGGATGGGGGCAGTTACAAGGGTCATTGTAGCCAAGAACAGGAGAGACAGATCCTGTGTGGTCAAGGAATGCTTCTTGGAGGAGAGGAGCCTTGGGGAATGAGAAGCCTGTGGAGGGCTGCAAGCATGCAGACTTTTCCCTGAGCACCAACTTTGAGCTGTTATGCTAGAGCTTTATAGATATTATTGTTGTTTTTGCTGTGTCATAGTCCTTTATGGTCAGAACCGTTACTGCCTCTTTAGGAATGAGACAAATTGAGGCTCAAAGAGGTGAAGTCATCTACCTGGTTTCACAGTGAATGAAGGGCAGATCCAGGATGAGCACTCAGTATTGGGGGGCTTTGAGGGACTGGAAGTCTGAGCCTGGGGCATTCACTGTTCTCATGTATGTATGTGTGTGTGTGTGTGTGTGTGTGTGTGTGTGTGTGTGTGTGTGTGTGTGTATGTGTGTGTGCGCAGGCGGGTGTGGTAAGATGCTGCATGGGCAGAGGCTGCCCTGTCTGGCAAATAATTAACCCATAAAGATGCAGAGGTGTGGGGTCTCAAGAGGTTCATATGGGGGAGGGGGGTCAACCTCAGTGCTGGGTCCCAATCTGGACTTTTTTGGGTGATACTGTGTCCCCCGGGTATTGCTGGGGCTTTCCCCTTGGTGGGAAAAGGTGTGATCTGGCCTTGTCTCTTTAGCCTCACTCCTGGGCTCAGGCCACCTCATCTCATTGCCAGTGACTGCAGCAGCCCCCAGGCTCACAGCCTCCAGTGGCATCTGTCCACAATGGCCGCCATTATGATCCTTGTAAAGCACAGATCTGGCCCAGACACTCTTCCTTTCAGTGTGCTTGAAACTCCCATTTCCACAGGACCCTCCTGTCCCTGCTTTCCTTCTCTGCCTCTCCAGCAGAAAACCCACTGTTTCTCCTTTGACCATTGTAGGAAGATAAGCTTATGAGGCCAAGAGATAAGCCAACCTGGAGTCTGCCTTAGGGCCTAGCAACAGGTGCTGTCAGAGGTCTTGGTTGTGCCTAGCCAATGAGGGATGACCATGCAATGTCACTGGATTGGGATGCAGCCTGGGTGCTGGGAGGAGGGTATATAAGGCTCTCCCAATTGCTGAATAAACGAGTCTGTTTGCCTTTCACCTGACTCCCAGTGTCTGTGTTGTTGATGCTACACCTTCTCACCCCTCCCCCGAGGGAGCTGTTAGGACCCAGCAACAGACCATCTTTGGCCTTTCTGTGATCTGAGAACATATCTGCTAGGGAGGGAATCCTTCTGCACATAGGACTCAAAGGGCTCCCTTCCAGTCCAGCTGCTAGTGACCCTTGTCCTTCTCTCTAGGTGTGCTGGTAGAAGCCATCTCTCCCAGTCTCAGAGGACAGGCATGGAGATATGGAGAGAGATCTCTTGAATAACTGCGGACCCATCAGAAAGTAGACAGGGAGCTAAGGCCAGGCCTGCCTGCAGCTACTCCAGCCCTCCAACAAGTGTGTCCTTAGCATCTATTTGGCAACTCTCCTTGAGGCTGGGCATTCAGAGCACTAAGAAAAGTGAGGCAGACTGGGCCCTGTCTTCGTGGTGTGCACAGGCCACTGGGTAGACTTTCTGCAAACCACAGCTGCTCTGTTGAGGAAATCAGCAGAGCTGTGTAGGAAGAGTGTTGGGAACAGGCATGACTGAGCCCCGGCTCTGTCTCTATACCCCATGATGCCAAAAGTGGGGTGAGCACTGGTGGACAAGTAGCAACAGCCTCAAAGGTGGCAGCTGGTTGTTCCCAGTCCCACATCTGAAGACAGATTCTGTTTCGTCATGTGTGAGGATGGCTTTTTCCTCCAGGGGTCAGAGTGGTCCCCCTCGAGCCCCTCTATTATAGGGGTGCTGCCACAGCTGCTATGGTCAGAAATCTTTGTGAGCCGTTCCAGGAAGCCTCAAATGGAGCCACTACCCACAGCCCAGAAGGAGGGGCTCCTGCCGATGGCAGGCATTGTGTACTGTGGACAGACAGCAGGTTGAATGTTTCCCTAATTTCCCAGAGAGCTCATTTTACGCTCTGCTAAGAACTCAATGAGCTGGTACAAAAGCTGGGAGGCCCTCCTGCTTCTGGCAGGATGGTTGGTGGGAGCCTGATAAGGCGCTCAGCTAGGGACCAGGCATCCGGAGCTATGTTCCTGAAGGCCTCCTCTCACAAGGGCCCCCAGATGATATTTTTGTTCCTAGGATGGGCTGCTAGTATGTCTCTGTAGTGATGATAGCTTTGGGGGGGTTTCTGAGCTGGTGGAGACTTAACCAAATGAAACTAAACTAAAGACCAAAGGAGTCTTTTCTGGGCTCCTGGGATGGCTTCAAGGAAGAGAGACTGTGACCTGGAAGATCACCTCACCTTAGCTAGAGTGAGATTCTATCCAGAGTGGCTGGGATGAGCCAGCTGGGGTCTGGAAATGTCCTGTGAAGCAAGTGTAATGTGGAGACAGAGTGATTGTCCTAGATCTGGCTGCAGACTTAAGTAGGGGCCCCATCACAGGTACCTTGAATACAGCCTGAAACATTTGCTATTTCCTCGGTTAAAAATAGTTTTTACATTCAGTATTTATTTTGTGCATGTGTGCACATGGAGGTCAGAGGGCAGCTTATGGAGGTCAGTTCTCTCCTTCCATTGTGTGGGCTCTGGACATCAAACTCAGATCATCAGGCTTGGTGGTGGCAATTGCCTCACAGTCTCTACATTTTTTTTCTCTTTGTATGGTGCTGAGAATGGATTGCAGGCTTGTCACATGCTGGCATTGCCCACCTTGGTTTTTGAGACAGGGTTACCCCTGGCTTGCAACTTAACAAGTGGACTAGATTGGCTGACCAGCAAGCCACTGGGACCCTCCTGTCCCCAATCTAGGGGATTTCAAGGATTTCAAGCATAATCCATTATTCTCAGCCCTTTAAATTGTGTGTTCTGGGGAGTCAGACTCAGGTCCTTGAGCTTGCAAGGCTAGTACTCTATCGGCCAAACCCCTAGCTCTTCCAACCGGTATTAGTATACACCTTATGTTCCACACCTGAAAATTCCAATATCTAAAGCTCGTGTGAGTCAATATTTTTTTTCTGAAAATTCATTCTTGTTATTCTTTATTTCTTTCTTTGTTTTGGTGTTTGGGGGCTGTAAGCTGCTTATTACATTACCTTCAGGACCTCCCTCATAGGAATTCCTGGGGCCTTGTTCATGATTTTGTTTTTGCCAGAGAGATTTCTGTTTCTGCTTCTGCAGTGATTGGGGACACTACCCAAGGTTTCAACCCGAGGTTTTCATGGGCCTCACAATGTGCCTAATTCTCCTAATAGTGTAAAAAACAGGCTGTGTCTACAGTAAACCTCCTACATTCAGCCAATGTCAGGGTTGAGCCAAACTGTAGCTAGAGTTTTCCGCCTCGCCCACAGTCAGGACAAACCTCTGTCACCCGCCAGTCCCACAGCCACTCAGACCCAACCAAATAAACACAGACACTTATATTGCTTGCAAACTGTATGGCCGTGGCAGGCTTCTTGCTAACTGTCTTTATCTTGCTAACTGTGTTTTTATCTTAAATTGATCCATTTCCATACATCTATACCTTGCCATGTGGCTGGTGGCTTACTGGCGTCTTCACATGCTGCTGGTCATGGCGGCGGCTGCAGTGTCTCTGGTCATGGCGGCGGCTGCAGCCTCTCTGGTCATTGCGGCGGCTGCAGCCTCTTTGGTCATTGCGGCGGCTGCAGCGTCTCCTTCTGCCTTTCTGTCCTTTTATCCTGCCTAGCCACGGCCGATCAGGTTTTATTTATTAACCAATCAGAGCAACTTGACATACAGACCATCCCCCAGCACAGCCAAGTGCAGACCATCTCAAACACCTGCACTCAGGCCCATGGTCCTAATCATCCTCCATACGGACCTGCTGGGTAACGCCACAAAGAACCTGAGAATGGGCTCCCACAGGACATACAGAACATCCCACAGCACTTCCCCTTTCTTTTTTTTAAAAAGGAAGGTTTTAACTTTTACACATCTCCAAAGTCAGCTTGGTATATTTGGGAATTTGGGCGTAGCTTCTCTTAACTACTTCCTGCTGGAGGGGGGCGCTGTATCTTATGGGGATGCAAAAAAAAATTTAGGATCATGGAGTAGTCCGTGAGACCGTATCGTCTGAGCCAGTTGCCTTGAAACGATTCTGGATGTTGGATCATCTGGGCCATGGTGTCATCGGAGACCTTTCAGGGGGTCTTGGCTGGTCAAACCTGATGTATCTTAATCTGGAACAAATCCATAGGCTCTGGATTTCTGTAGAGACAAAAGCAGAGTCTCCTTTCCAAAGTAACACATCCTTATATCCAAATTTTAAAGTCAAGATATCTTTAATATATACATATTGGTTTAACTCAACATCTTTTACGATCAAATGTTTTTCTGCAGTTAAAAATCCCAAAGACAATATAATCCAAACTCTCTGTGTGATATCCATCTTTACATGGCTTATTTTTTATATTACTTTTACTTTCTCTTTAAAGACTTTATTTTTTTAAACTTTCTATTTCTTTATATAACTGTCTATGTTCCTTTTCCTCTCTCTTCCAAGCCCCAGGAACCCGCCAGTAACTCAAACCGGCGGCTGCCGCTCATTTGAGAGAGAGAATTAGGAACTGTGGGGCGTTTACCGACGTCACCGTTCCTGGAGAACTTACCGACGTCACCGCTCCATGTGTTGAATTCTGAATCCTCTTTACCACCACGCGAGGATTCTTCTCAGATCACACTTTATTGGAGCGCCTCTTGGTTAAGGGACTTTGTCTTTAGTATTTTTTTTTTCATAACACCGGCCTTTATCCCTGTTCATTTGTCCTTTTTCTTTAGTCCCTTTTTTTTTTTCTTCCCTTTATTTCTTTAGCCCTTTTTTTTCTTTAGCCCCACGTTGGGTGCCAAATGTAGCTAGAGTTTTCCGCCTCGCCCACAGTCAGGACAAACCTCTGTCACCCGCCAGTCCCACAGCCACTCAGACCCAACCAAATAAACACAGACACTTATATTGCTTGCAAACTGTATGGCCGTGGCAGGCTTCTTGCTAACTGTCTTTATCTTGCTAACTGTGTTTTTATCTTAAATTGATCCATTTCCATACATCTATACCTTGCCATGTGGCTGGTGGCTTACTGGCGTCTTCACATGCTGCTGGTCATGGCGGCGGCTGCAGTGTCTCTGGTCATGGCGGCGGCTGCAGCCTCTCTGGTCATTGCGGCGGCTGCAGCCTCTTTGGTCATTGCGGCGGCTGCAGCGTCTCCTTCTGCCTTTCTGTCCTTTTATCCTGCCTAGCCACGGCCGATCAGGTTTTATTTATTAACCAATCAGAGCAACTTGACATACAGACCATCCCCCAGCACAGCCAAGTGCAGACCATCTCAAACACCTGCACTCAGGCCCATGGTCCTAATCATCCTCCATACGGACCTGCTGGGTAACGCCACAAAGAACCTGAGAATGGGCTCCCACAGGACATACAGAACATCCCACAGCACCAAACCCTTCCCTGTTTGTGGGGGCCAGATATATTTTGTGGTCACAGTGAGCATGCATGGATCCTCTAGCCCTCAGCTTTATGTGAGGGTTTCACATTTTGCTCTCAGCCTTGGGACACTGGTCTGTGACTGAGTTTGCCCTCTTGACCCCATACCTCAGGTGGTCTCAGAGAAAGACCTCAAGGGTTGCAGGGTCTAACAGGAGCCTTCTGGGAGAAAGTAGCATTAACCCTCCTCTTCCTTCCCAAAGTCTTTCTTCACTTGGATTTAGGGCTTCACACGGCTCTCTTCTGTGTAGACCAGTGATGTATTTAAGCAGAGTTAAAACCTGTCTTATACAATTCCTTAGTCATTTCACCTCAGAAGGCCCCATAGGGGGAATCAAATCATATCAAATCCAACCCCATGATTGGAAACAAGCCATTGTGTTATTCTTTATAACTTAATTTATTAAAACCATCACCAACTCTCCTTGTGTCAGTTCAGGATTTCTCTTTTTTTACCCCATCAGGATGGGTAGCAGCTTTGCAATGTCAGGAAGTGGGTGTGGGAGCAGTGTGCACTGATCACACACTCATTTCTTCATATGGTACAAGTGCAGCTGTTCCATCCACCTGTCAACCAGGGTTCAACCCAGGGCTTCTTCTCAATGGTTAATGCTATTCCCGACGGCTTCAGTACCACTCACTACAGCCTGGACCTCCAACTTCCTCCCTAAATTACAGGGAATGCTGGGTAGGCTACAGGAATGGACCCTTCCAGTGGCTCTGATATGGGATCTGACCTTGATCACCTGTATCCTGGGGTAAGATCTTGACTCTTGAGTTGTACCTGAACCCCAAGAGCAGTACTGAAGGATTTATGGGCTTGATCCAAGGGTGTATAGGAAGTAATATTTAGAGGGGAAGGGAATCTCCCTCTATTATTCTCTCCCCCTGTCTCTGGACTCTTTTTTCCACTTTCCCTTTCCTTTTTCTTTCTTCTCTGTCTCTCCTTCCTTCCTCCCTCCCTCCCTCCCTCCCTCCCTCCCTCCCTCCCTCCCTCCCTCCCTTCCTTCCTTCCTTCCTTCCTTCCTTCCTTCCTTCCTTCTTTTCTCTCTGTTTATGTAGCCCAGGTTGGCCTCAAACACACGATCCTTCTGCCTCAGCCTCCTAAGTACTGAGATCATAGTGTGCACCACTGTGCCTATCTGCCTTCCTTTTTGCTAAAGCACCCATTAAATATTTTATTTCTAAGAAAATAATGCTTGTTTTTTTCTTTTACTTATAGATGTAATATAGATTAAAATTCATGATAGAAAACATAGAAAAGCACAATCCCATCTACCAGCATTTAATCCATTATTTACATTTTGCTGTGTGTAGTTATAAATTTGTTGTAGGTAAAATAGGAAAAATATAACTCAGCACTTCATATTATGAAATTTGGATGATATTATGTGACATAGTTTTTAGAGATTATTCTTTCCCCACTTAATGATCTATTACATAATTTTTTATTACTCTAAGTATCTTTGAAAATATTTTTTGAAAAGATTATTTTTAATGGCTCATAGATTCTGTGTGTGGAATATTAGGTATTCAATTGTATCATGCATTTGGATGTCTTCCAGTTATTCCAGCTTTACAAATAAGTCTTTGATAAATACCTCTGTGGATATTATTTTTGCTGTTTACATTTGATTTTTTTCCCTGTGTATGTATTTCTATAAATGGATTTGTTGGCTCATTTTTAGGTTTTTGATAATCAAAGTAATGTATTCTACAATAATGTGAAGTGTATGTGTATATGTCATATAAATGTTAGAAATATTATGTTTTGAAAAACCACGCGATACAAATAACATGGGCTTATGAGAAAATGGGGTTGAGGCAGATCTCTCAAAATTTATGTTACATTGTGACCACGGCACAAATAAAAAATAACAACCCTAATAAAAATGCTATTTAAAAATTAATTATATTCATAATAAATCAAGTAACTACACTACTAAATATTGGCCTTTTACATTTGCAGGTGACTTCCTGGGAAGGGAGGAAGGAAGGGTTGGTGATGAGAATCTCCCCAGAAGATGGTGCAGAAAAGTGAGGGGAAATCTGTAGAGTGGTGTGCAGTCAGCAACGAGAGCCTTCAAGGCAGAGCAAGAGCCAAACCACCGAGGGCAGAGCATGCTGAGGAGGCAGAGTTGGGAATGGACTTCGAATTCAGCAGCTGCTACCTGGTGGCTTAGAATGACACTTCCTGGACCTTTTTCTACTCAGGATCCTTTTTGCTAGTGGAACTAAAATGTTTATTATGTTTATTTATTTATTTAGTGTGTGCGCACGTGGAGGTCAGAGGACAACTCTTTCCTTCCACCATATGGGTCCTGGGACTTGAATTCAAGCTGTCACCCTTGCCGGAAAGCCTTTGCCTGCCGATCCATTTGCTGGACTTGGCTAGAGAAAATTTTTATGTGACCCTGCGCCTATAGGTATAAAACCAAACGTTTACTAGAGTAATAAATCATGAAGAAGTGTATTTTAAAATACTTCTTTGGTGTACATACAATTTTCCCTCTTATTAAAGAAGAAAGAAAAACTAATCAGAAGGGTGTTAGTCTAACATAGGACAGTGCTAAGGTATACTAATTTGATACTTACAAGCTAAGGAATGACAATAGGAAAATACTTTAAATTTTTTAAAAATAGTTAGACTATTATGTGACTTTAAGGGCAAAAAAAGATGTACAGTGAAAACACCATAATTCACAACTCATAGCAGACTCAACTACAAGGCAAGGCGTTTCAGGTGGTGTGTGTTGGAGTTGCACAGCCTGTCGGTGTGCACTGTGCAAAGCACGGCCCAGTGCATGTTGGGTGTTTGGAACTAAGCCTGTGGTGAAATTGCAGATACAACTGGGCAAGTACTGTTAAAAATACTTTGATTCACTATGTGTTGGATTTCGACTTGCTTTTTGGTCATTGTGTGTTTAGAAAATTTTTACTGTTGCCAAGTTTTTTGATGCCCACTCGCATTCAGTTTTGTGGACCCATACGAGGTCCTGACTCACAGTTTTAAGGTATTTTGGCTTAGAACACAGACTTCAGGAAGTATATGGACAATGGTTTTCTGGGCTCTGTGATGTCTTTCTTGTGCCCACTATGTATGACCTTGTTTTCATCACAGAAACATGTGCTGTAGAAAGACAGACAGGACTGCATACAAGATTAGTGTCAAGAGAGATTGTCCCTTTAAATTTCTACCGCTGTGTATAAAAGTCTCCACGGACCCTGCACAACAGAGTGCTTAGACCTCATCACATTTTGCCAGTTCAGGCCTGGGGAGATGGCTCCTTGGATAAAGCCCTTGTCAGTTACCCGAGTCTATCCCCAGATCCCACATGCGGATGTCAGGTATGGTGACATGTGATTGTAATCGCAGCTCTGCAAAGGCAGTGACAGGCAGGTCCCTGAGGTTCAATGGTCAAGCAGGCTAGGCTAATTGGTGCACTCCAGGCTAATGAGAGAGCTTGCCTTAGAGGAGGTGGACAGCGATCTTAAGGATGACACCCAGGGTTGTCAGTTGGCTGCCCGACACAGATTTTTTTGTTTTTTTGTTTGCCAATTCGATAGATTAATACTACATTGCGTACTTAAAAATTGGCTGGAAATTATCTTGAATACTCACTACAATGAAACAGTTAATGAATGAGGCAATGGGTATGCTAAAATTTACACAATATATTGTTTATGGAAACCTCACATCACCCCCACAAGTATGCATGACTGTGTCAATTAGAAACAATTTTTTTTAATTGAAAAAAAAAACCCAAAAGATTCTTGTCCTGGTTTGCTTTATATTGTTGTGATAATACACCATGACCAAAAGCAATATGAGCAGGCATGGGAGTAGTTATTTGGCATATAATACAGGTGTTATAGTCTGTCGTGAAGGGAAATTGGGGCAGGAACTCAAGGCGGTATCCCAGAGGCAGAGAACTGAGGTAGAAACCATGGAGGACTGTTGCTTCTTGGCTTGCTCCCCATGACTTGCTCAGCCTGCTTTCTTATACCGCTGAGGACCATTTCCCCAGGGCTGGTACTGTCCCCAGTGGTCTGAGCCCTCCCACATCAATCATTAATCAAGAAAATGTCCTACAGACCTACCTCTAGGCCAGTCTAATGGAGGCATTTTCTCAATTGAAATTTTCTCTTCTCAGGTGGCCCTGGTTTGTGTTAAGTGTCAAGTTGGCAGCAAACAAACAAACAAATCCCTAACTAACCAGGACAACCCCTCTACTAACCATGATAGTTCGGTTTACAGTGTGTATTTTTTAGTTACCGGGATGTGTGCTATTTCTTACCATATTCTGTCACCAATTCTACACCATCTGTGGGTTGTTAGGCGCCTGCTTATTTTCCTACTGGAGCAGGAGTGTTCTCCTTACTGATCTTTTGCTGTATATGATGGTGATTGGTCCTTTCTCTGTCATAATTATGTGGTCTTTAGCCTGTTGCTTACCTCTCATCTTGGTTCATGGTCCTTATGTGTTTGGAATGTTGCCATCAGATCCCATACTACCATACTGTTTGGTCCATCTTTTTCTGCTTGGACAGCTCTTTTCTGCTCAGCAACCACTTGCATATTTACACATATCCTTTCCCAGGCTTTTAAAAGATTTCATTTTTTAATATTTAGCTTTTCAAATCAGCTCTGTATTTATTCTTACACATGGTGTAATGATCCAGGAATTTTTACTCTCATATTGCAAATCTCCCCAGCATTTAAACAATTATTTCTGTTCTTATAAACTTCAGATGTTTCTGATTTTACCCATTCCTTATTATTCTAAACAAACCCATGTAAGAATGATGCCTCTTACTCCTCAGATCTGCAGCCAATGTTTTTCTCAGTACACTCCTACTTTAATTATGTTAGTCTTGTACTTGAAAATCTCACAGTGTATTTTAGTTAGGTTCCTATTGCTGTGATAAAACACCACAATTTGTGGAGGAAATGGTTTATTTCATTTTATAGCTTTGTACTCCATCATCCAGGGAAATCAGGCAGGATCCTGGAGGCAGGAACTGAAGAAGAGGCCGTGGAGGAGGGATGCTTACTGCCTTGTTCCTCTTGATGAGTCTTGGTCCCCTCCTTTTCTTCTCCCTTCTGCTTATGTTTGTAAAGTAGATTAAAGGGCTTCTTAGTTCACAGGCTGTAGGAAACATTGGCAGACTGGATTGTGGAGCAGCCAAAGGTTACTGGGCCCCATCTCAACGGTCTGCATTTGTGTCTGAGGGCTTTTGGGATACAGTCACACAATCTGCAGCTTAAAACAACATAGCTGTATTGTTCCACCCTTCTGGGGGACAGAAGTCTGAGGCGCAGCATCAGCAGCACCAGTGGCCCTCGTAGGACAGCACGAGTCCTTCCCCACTGCTTTCTCGTTGATGGTGGACTCCTGGCTTTCTGTGCGGGCCTTGGCGGAGGTTGTATCGCTCTAAGCCCAGTGTCTGTTCTCATGTGGTCTTCTTGTGCCTGTGTCTTCACGTGGTGACCACCTTCTTGTAAGGACACCAGCCACACTGGACACCTTATTCCAGCATGACCTCATTTTAACACATTGTACCTGCAGTATCCATTTTCAAATAAGGTCACATTCTGAGTTCTAGAGGTAGGAATGCACCATATACAGGTTTTTTTTTTTATTTTTGGTGTGTGTGTGTGTGTGTGTGTGTGTGTGTGTGTGTGTGTGTGTGTGTGTGTATGCATGGAGGTATCAGTTTCAACCTATCAGTTAATAACACCAATCAATTATTTTGAGAATCATAATACAGAAAAATTTTCAGTGTTTTTAGTATTGAATATATATGTGTTTTAAAGTAATTGGTTTTGTAACATCAAACCATTCTCACAAACTTATAATGATCCTTATTTATCCAATAATATAATTTAAAATTTGTCTTGCTGTTAAATACTTGGGATTTATATCTATGTGAAATCTTAAGTGAACCTGGTCTTTAGTTTTTAAACTAAAGGTTTTATTGTATTGTTTCTTCCATACAATACTTGAATTTCTGTACTTGTCTATGCATGGGAACAGTTCTCACAGTGTATGAATTAATCATCCCGGGAAAAATCTAAAAGAAGTCACCAGTAAAACTACCAGGCCTTATGGCATTTGCCTTTTACATTCATTTATTTATTTACCAATTTGAAAGGATTGTTCTAATTCTGGATTTACTCCTTAGTTACAGCCCCATTTCTCTTTGTGGATGGACATACCTGAATCATCAGAACAATTGCCTGGTGGTCCGGAAGTGTCCTTTTGTACTGCCTGGCATGTGAAGTGGACAGGTACTCCTGACTCTGAATATAAGAGCAAAGCCAGGCTTTGGTCATGAGTGATCACTTCAGGGAAGTGAGTGGACTGATGCAAGGCTTAGGAGTTTGCCTGTGTGGGCATGGGGAAGGACATCCTGGTCATGTGTACACATACTGTTATAAATGTGTGGTGAGAGCATGCTTAGGAGACTGTGCTGACAGTCTACTAGTGGATGGTACCATCAGAAGTCACTGAGGCACAGTGGGGGCTCACAGCTGCTGACCACAGCTGTCCTCAGCCTTCACTAGAACCTGACAACCCAGGCAGCCACTTTGCAGCCTGGCCTGGCTTACTGAGGGCTCACCTGTCTCCCCACCACTCCCACCACGTTTCATGTCTCCCACAAGGCCAGGAGCACACCTGCTTCTTCTTGGGCACCCACAGGTACTGTGGCCAGAATGACCCAGTGAAGATGGGATTTCTGGTTGCTCTTTGGAGCTGCTGAATCCAACCTGCTTTCCCATATGCTTGGACCTTCTTGCAATTCTTCCATCTGTTTCTGGGAAATGTGAAGGAATGTAATGATCTTTTCCGGGGTTATTAAACCGACAGCTGTTGTCATTAATAGAGGACATTCTTTACTGCGGTGAGCAAACGCTAGTCATAACTCCATGCTGTCGTTTGCGTTCTCAGTAATGACTAGTGCATTTGTCTCAAGACCGGGGTTATGAACATGACAGGTTCTAACGCCAGCTTTGAACATGATTCATCTTCAAAGCATGGACGCCCTCACTTCTTTTTTTGTACTGCAGGCAGCTTTCGAGGCAAAAATGTATAATTGGCAAAAACAAAATCCAATCTCCCAGCCATTGGCTTTCTTTGAAAATGAAGGAGTCTGAGTGCTAAAAAGCCAAGATTACATTTTACTGCGCGTTTCAAATTATGGTTCATTTTCGGGTGGAATGTTAGAGGCAGAGAGAAACCAGCGTTTACAGTTTGAATTGAAGATTTTTTTCCCCCACTGTCACAGTTGGAAAGTGGGAGGCAGGGCTGAGTGCCACAAACAAATAGGGAAGAGAAGGCTGGACAGGAGACGTCCCCATCCCAGCCTGGCCGTTTCCTGTTCCATGGGCAGAGTGGGCCTCACTGCCTTCAGGTATGGTCTTTGGGGTTCATATATCCTAATAGCGGGGGAATGCAGTGTTCCTGTTTTGACAGGAGGCAGTTTGTGAGGCACAGAGCAGGGGAGGTAGTGAAGCATCTGAGTGTCCTCATCCTGGGAGCTCCGATGAGTCTGCTTTGGACAACTAGGTTTTTAAGCTGGGCCCTGACAGTGCTGGGCTGACAAACCTCTCCACAGCTCCCATTCTGGCAAGAAGCTGGGGTGCAAGTATCCAGTGATGAGAAGGGCCCAAGAAAGGCTACCTATACAACTGCAGTGGCAGTTGACAGTGGATAGGGCCCCTGGTGCTCTCTCTGCATCTCAGGCCATGTGCATTGGAGGTGGAGGTGGGCACTTAGACGTCTGCTCTGGATCCCGGATCAGATAGGTCTGAGTTTGACCGAGGCCCGACAGCCAGGGAATTAGGACCAATGTCAGCCTTAAGGCCTTTGTCTGAAGTCCTCTCTTGTTCAAGGGTGTGGAAAAGTCAAAACCCAGGGCTGGAGATATGGCTCAGTGGTTAAGAGGACCATGGTTTGATTCCCAGCATCCAGGTTGGGTGGCTGACAGCAGCTTATTAGGTCCAGAGTATCATAGGATGCTCCCCACTTGTACTGCACTCATGGGCACAGCTCCTGCCCTCCCTGCACACACATATATTTGAAAATGTAGTAAATGGAATGGAGTGTAGCATCATGAGAAATGTAACAAATCCCCCAAAGTCACAGCCTGCAGCAGAAAGTGGAGTGCTCAACAGCTGGGGGATGACACAAACATGGAAGGGAGTGGACAGCTGACACACAAGGTCATTGCCAAGCTCTCCCTGCAGCGATAGAGCAAGCTCTGTATGTCTTCCTCTCTCCACACACTTGGAAGTACTCAGAGTATTTGGATATGCACTAGACACTGTGTCCAGGTCTGGGATTCTAGAGGAGCCCGGGGATCTGGCCTAAGGAATCTGCAGTCTAGTAGGGAGATAAGCACTTGAACTACAGGGCACCACTGAGAAGTATGGGTCCCTGTGGGGTACTACTGAGGAGCAGAGGAGTGGTACCCATTCCAGTCCTGGCAGGGATCAGTGACGGTCACCTGAAAGGATGTGACATACCATCTCAGTGCTAAAAGACAGGCAGGCTTCCTTCAGCCTGTAGAGGGTGGGAAACATTCCAAACAGAGATGTAGCAGTAGTACAAGTGTCCCCCTTTCAGTTCCCCCAGACTGCAGCTGGGGTGTGGTGGGAGTCAGGAAAAGCAAGGGGCTAGTCTGTAGAGGGATGTCAGGGAGGTAAAATCTCAGGTATGCGTTAGGACTTTCCCAGGTTGGTGGGCTGCAGCTGTGTCTTCAAGTGCTTTACTGATGCAGTGTGTGTGTGTGTGTGTGTGTGTGTGTGTGTGTGTGTGTGTGTGTGTGATTTTTCCTATTGGCCTTGCACACTGCCCTATGTACCAATTAGAATACAAAATCAGGGCAAGTGGGAACTAAGTGGGTTCTGTGCTGCTTGCTTGGGAAGTGTCAGCTCTGCCAAGAGCTTTAGTCACCCTGCCTGGAGTCTCCCACCACATCTCTGTATTGTGAGGGAAAGAAAAAGATAAGATTGTGTCTACTCCCACTAGATAGAGAAAGGGCTGCCCCGGCTGGGAGGCTGGGATGACCGCTTTGGGGCAGAGTCTCTTCAGGGACTCCTCTGTGATATTCCCCGTCTTTCCTGTTCTCAGGATGATGACCCACCATGGTGGCCTCACATCATTTTCCCCCTTAGGTTTCTTGTGAGCACTGTAGAGCACCTGCCTAGCATGCACGAGGACCTAGGTTTCATTCCAAGAACTCCAAACCAACCATGAGCCAACGGATATCAACAACAGAATCGTTAAAAGAAGGGAAACCATGGGCAGATTTCTCCCGGGGAAATCACTGCAGCTGAGAGAAGCCGAGAGCTTCTGACCTTGTCCTGAGAAGTCTCACATTGGAGAAAACATTTCTCCAACCCGAGCCATACAAATCCCTCGTTTAAAATAAAAATTCTTTCAAGAATCTTCCCCCCCCTTCCCCGAGGACTTTTATGCTAGTGCTATTAAAATCTGTCCCCACAGGATAGCTGGAGTAAATTCCTTCCGCTGACGGCTCTCAGATGACTAGAAAAGCAAAACAAATGGACAAATTATAGAATGGTGAACTAAAAAATCAATAAAATTCAAATTAAAAGCATTAATTTAATAGGGTGTTGTTTTAGCATGCCTACGTCACAGCTTTCCTCTTGAGCATGGGGCTGACTCTAGAGCATGGTCTTTTGTGAGCCTGGGGGCCATCCAGGGAGCTATGGCTACTCTCTTGCTGTAGCCACTGTGGAAGGCTGTCCATGGGAAGAGGGTACATGGCTATATTCTTTTATTCTGAGTGCACTATAATTAAGAAAAATAACTGAATGAATATGGACCCTCAAATCTCAGGGCTTTATTTTTTACCTTTTCCCCTTACACACACACACACACACACACACACACACACACACACACACACACACACACACATGCGTAGAAGAATGCATACTTAAAGACCATCAAGAAAGAGGAGATACTGGCCTTATGGAGTCAGTGAGACAGCTGGGCTAAACATGGAACAGCTAACAGAAGCAAAAGTGGCATTCATGCAACCCTGCCTTCTCATGCGCCTGAGGTCTGAGAACGGAAAGGTCAGGGATGTGGGCAGTCTAGGTGCCCACAGGAGGGTCTGGCCTTTGCAGATACACAGAGCATATTTTAGAGTGGGTGGCTACAAAGGCAGGTCCCTGTGGGAGGGGTACAGTCTCAGTAAGGGACAGCACCAACACCCATGATACCATGCCTGGGTCCAGGGTCATGCCAATTCTGCCCAGTGACTGCCCTCTGCCCTCTGACTCTCAAGGGGAGCTGGGAAAAGCAGACAGGGAGGATGGCCTGCCCTGCCTAACTCCCACTGATGCTTCTCCCTCACCTTCAGGTTCTTTGCTCAGTGTGCGGTGGGTGTTAGATGGTCCTTCAGAAAAATCCCAAGACAGAAGACAGCTGAGATACACCAGCGACACCACAGGCAAAAGCCTTTGAAAAGTTTGTTCAACCAACCAACACTTGTTAAGTCCTAGGATGAGGGACTTGCTATCAAAGAATAATGTTAAGGGATCCAAGGAGGAAATAAATCCTGGGTATAGACCAGTGTGGTACAAGGTCAAGATGGGATGTATGCATGAGAGCAGGAGAGAGGGTAGTGTTTCAGAGGCTTTTGAAATGGGGTGAGCTAGGAGGGTGGTTGCAAGAAGCTGTGAGAAAGTGTGGCCTAGTTGCTGGCCCAGGAAACAGCAGGCAGTGAGGGTGTGGAAGGCTCAGACAGTGAGCGCGCATGTGTGTGTGTGTCTGGTTGTGGGGACATGGAGAACCAGGCAGAAGTAAGGCTATCTCCCTTAGTCTAGCCAGACTGTAGTTTTCTAAGCATGGGTAGGTTGTTGTGACTCATAATGTTCTGACTCCTGATTCCATGGGAAATGATGGTAGCTATCTGAGGGAGAGCAGTCAGGGCCTTCGATGGGAAGAGATGGAGACAGAGACCCAGAGACTCTCCCCACCCCTCTCATGTCTGACCCCCTCAATTAGTGCATGAGGAAAAATGCCTTCTTTCCTGGACCTGGATTCCTAGAGAGTCCCCCAGAAGCAGTGAGGGGGACTTGAGGACGCTTGTGACAATCGCTGTGTATACCTCCAGCGCCACTATCTATACCCTAGATATTCTGATGTATGCTGACCACCTCACTTCCAAATCTACAGACCATCCTGGTCTTCCAAAGTCTGACACTGACCTGGAAGTTCTTTGGCCAAAGGGCTATCCAAGACTTACATAAGCCTGCCATACACACCACGACAGAGTTTACAGGTCATACTCATCTGTGAGTTGCACCGTACATGACCCCCGTCCTCCATGAGGAATTAGCTGAGTCACCTGAGGAAGGGTGCTGTGGCTTGCTCAGCTAACCCTACGCCAGCCACCATGTTTGCTGGTCCTCTTTCCAGCATCCCATTCTAGGCTGTATCCAAGACAGTGCCACCCAAGCCCAGCCTCTCAGTTTTGTGGCTTTACATTCTCTCTCTTCACCTCCATCAGGATCTGCTAAGGCTGGAACCAGGCACAGGTACCTTAGTGGTGGCTACCAGCACGTGGACTGAACACTTATCTGTGAATGCTCACTGAGTTAACGATCCCAAATGAAATTCTCAGTCTGTTGATGCTGTGAGTTCAGGTTCCATGCAATGTGCCCATGCCAGCTCCATATTCATGGCCCAGACTTTCAGTTCTGCATTGGGCAGACCCCATGTATGACCCTCTGTTCCCAAAGCCTTCTTCTGCAAAAGACTCTGCCATCCACTGTAGCGATATATTGTGTACCCTAATAAAATTTGCCTGAAGATTCGTGAACAGAACAAGCCATCAGATTAAACATAGAGGCCAGGCAGTGGTGGCATACACCTTTAATCCTAGCACTTGGAAGGCAGAGATCCATCTGGACCTCTGTGAGTTCAAAGTCACTCTGCACTACATGAGATTGACTCAGTCTAGGAGAGAAACGGAGCCAGAGAGTGGTGGCGCACACCTTTAATCCCAGTACTGGGAAGCACACACACCATTAATCCCAGTAAGTGATGGCAGTGGCTTGTTCCTTTGTCTCTCTTACCTTTCAGCACTTACCCCAATATCTGGCACCAGGATTTTTTTTTTTATTAAAAGACTGTTTAGAATTAGTGTTATAACCCACTTCACCCCGGAACTCATACCTGTCTACCTCTTTCCTCTCCAAGCGCTGTGGTTGCCTCTCTACTAGCTTGGCCCACATATTTCTCTTGGGTTCTGCATTTTTTTTTTCTGACCTGAATTTTAGTGGTGGTTGAAGGCACTTCTGCTCTCCCAGCTTTCTCATTGAACCTGCAGCAGTGGAGGCTACCTCTTCCTATTCATCACACGAAACAGCCTCTTCTAACAAGGCAAAGTATGTGTGGATTGTACCTGTGTGAATATGTGTGCAAATGTGTGTGTGGTGTGCAGAGGGGATATATGTTCTGTTCATTGTTACCTGTGTGGCCTTCTGACTTCCTATATAGGAAGGATTTAGACATGCCAATCTGTTTCCGCTTGTGCATAGTTGAACTACAGACAACTTTTCAAATGTTGTCTTTGAGTCACACTTTGCATATGGCTGCACAAACCTTAATCAACCATCCTGAATGACTACATCATTGCTTATGTTTGCAGCTGCTGGGGTGGCTGATGGTCAAGACAGGGAGTGGCTGAGCCTCCTCCCAACAGGGTTTCTTGGTTCTGCCACTCACTGTCTATTGAGTCGACCTCACTCAATCCAGAGTCTGCAAGCTCTGCAGCGCAGGCCTGGCTTCTGGAAAGAACCTGCTGCTGGGCAGGTAGTGGAAGGGGCTGGCTCCTTGGAATGCATCATTCTCAGGTAGGCTCTTTGGTTTGGGCTTGCGGTCCCATTTGGTTTGACTCAGATGGCTAAGGATTGAAGCCAACCTTCAACTCCCACATCTGGGCCAATGGACTTCCTCTGAAGTTTCCCCTCGCAGGAGATCACTGTCTTCTCATCCCACAAGCACCCCCTGAGCACCTGTTAGGTGCCAGATGCTCTCCTGAGTGCAAGGGAAGCACAGGAGCTGAACGAAGCCGACCGAGATCCTGCTCTCTGGAGACTGATGCTGACGGGCCGTGAGGGAACTTTTGGAGGGGATGCCATTTTCTGCATCCTGGTAAATATTTGCATTCCATGGTATTTGCATCTGTCAGAGCTTGTTGACAATACACTTAAGACTTGCATTTCCCCCTCAGTGCAGGCCTTACCTTCCAGCAGAAAAGGAATTGGCTGTAAACATCGAAGCGGTGGCTGGCACACGTGCGGAAGTGTTCAGCAGTGCATCGATGTCTGCAACTGCTTTGAGTGCATCAAGGAAAGACATGGCTTGGAGCGCCGATGCACTGTTAGATAAGGCATGAAAGCAAAGTTTTCAAAATGTTGCTGGATCTGTGAGTTATTCTTTGTTCAATTTTCCCAACTTGCCTTGCTTTTGAAGAGTTTCCTGATAATGTTGTCAGGAAAATGAAACAAATGAAATAGACATGAGGACGTAAAAGCTTGAGGTGGTCTCTGTCCTATCTGGTTTACATTCTGGTGGGAGGGGAAATGTTTAGTAAGTTAAAGGGTGAGAGACGATTCGAAGAAAAAAGAAAGCAGCAGGTGGGTAGAGCCTGTGGGGAGCAGGGCTGAGAGCTGGTCAAGGAAAGCCTGACATGGCACAGGAGTGAGCATCTGGGAGATGACAGCAGGCAGAAATAAGCCTCTGCATATGGCCAGAGATGTGGATGGTCAGAAGACAAGGGGGCCTGCTGGGCTGGGCGGGAGGTGGTGGGATGGCCCTGGGGGGGCGCACTTTGGGGCTTGTAGCACCATTAGAAGCATGGCTCCTATGAGAGGGAAATGAGAGCCAAGGAAAGGCTTTTGAGCAGAGGAGTAGGAGAGTGAGATAATAGACCCCAATCTTAAAAGACTCAGACCTATGTTTGGGACAGAGTGGGGCTGGGAGGTAATCACAGGCTGCTGCAAAGGGCCGAGGCAGAGACCAAGGAGATTTTAGATGCAGTTCGATTCCTGATGTCTTTTCATGGATTTTCTTGCAATCATGAGGGAGGGGAGACACAAGTCCCGTTGACCTAAGGTTTCAGGTTTGGGTGGATGCTTTCCTGGGCAGAACAGTCAGAAGAGACCGGAAAGAGTCAGCAGGGGCAATATCACTGATGTGCACTAGTGTGAAGGTTCCAGAAAGAGCTGGAACTGGGTGGAGATCAAAATAGCCTCTAATACAGGCCAGAGTCACAACTGGGGCCAGATGCCAGGAGAAATCGTAAGGACCAGTCTGGACTAGCTTTGCCCATACCTGATGATAAACCTGACTCCTGAGTGGGGTTATGGAAGCGACTATGGCAAACCTATCAGTAGTCTGTCCAGCTAGCCTATCCTCAGCCTCTAATGGGCAGTGTGTACCCATTAACAATGCCGGACACACCTGCCCAGAGGAAGTGCTGATGTGTTTGTCAGAAGGTGATCATCTCTTAATGACTTCATGACAAGCCATGGCCAGAGTCTGCATCTGGGGGTGGGCCTGCAGAAGTGCACAGAATAAAACCTTTGTCCTCAGCTAGAGCAGTGGTTCCCAACCTTCCTAATGCTAGGACCCTTTAATACAGTTCCTCATGTTGTGATGATCCCAAACCATAAATTATTTTTACTGCTACTTCATAACTGTAATTTTGCTACTGTTATGAATTGTAATGTGTTTATCCAATATGTAGGATATCTGATATGGGACCCTCAAATGGGTCGTGACCCACAGGTTGAGAACTTTAGATTCTAAAGAAACCTGCCATCTTGGAAACCGCTCTGATCTCAAACAGAAAAGAGTTCTGTAGAAACCTGGGTGCAGCCCTGCGCTTTGCTCCCCTGCTGGGTGTGGTTCACTGCCTGTGCCTGCATCTTCTCCCTGATCTCTTTTCAATGGACTCTGGCCAGTTACCATGCCAACCCGCGAAAGGTGAGAAAGGCACCTCAGTTTGAGAATAGGTCTAAGATAAGTGACTACTTCACCTGGAAAACCTCCTCACCCCCAAAAGTCGCAGACCCACTTTCTGGGACTGGGACTGAAGAAGCAGAGCCACTAGGATTACCGCCCTGTGCCTGAGTACAACAGGCTGACATATAGGGCAACTACCAGCTGGTGAGGCTCATGGTCAGCTGCCTGTTGGCTCTGATGGTACTGAAGGCCATAGGGCTTGGCACTATTGAACTGTAAGTAGGAAGAAGACACTTGGCTGAGTGATGAGCTTGACCAGGATGAAGCCAGGCATCCTGAAGAGACCCAGGAAATTTGTAATTCTCTTCTTTGAGATGGGCCAGACTTTCTAGCTAAGTTCAGACTCAGAATGTTGCTTAAACACACACACACACACACACACACACACACACACACACACACACCACCACCACCACCACCACCACCACCACCACCACCACCACCACCAGAGGATTATATTGATTGTCAACATTTTGTCATAACTAAAATATAATAATAATATTGTTAATTAAGAAAAAAGGGGGAAACTCCCCTCTGTGAATACAGGTTCCAGGAGACAGAGGGAGAAATTAACACGTGAAGATGCTAATTTGTTGCTCATGTGCTATAAATACCCCGGGATCATGTCAGCCCCGAGTGCTGGATTGCTTTCCTCTTCTTAATGGACTCAACCCTCTCCGCCTTCTTGTTGAGTGAAGACTTTGAATGAGGACCAGGAACGTGACCAGAAGGAAGCTTTTTTTTCCTCCTCCTGTTATTTCAAGACGGACAATAAAAACATGATTTTGTAAAGGGAAAAGCGAGATCTACAATTATCTGCATTTAGGAGATACACAGCGGAGGCGTCTTTGTCCCATGATGCTTCTGGAAATAGCAGTTGAAGAAAAATCAAATCTTTAGTTGGATGGGATGGGAGGTGATTGGATGGGTGGTTCTGATCCATTCCCAAATCATCCTTTAAGTGGCTGATGTTCTGGGCCACTGCACATGGCGCGGGGCCACTGTGAGGCTGCACCCGCCCCTCAGCGTTCCTCTCCTCTCCCGAGGAGATGGAGTGCTGAAATATATCTGTGATTGAAAATACTTAAGTGTGAGGCCTCCAGCGCTTTCCCCTTTCAAGGTGACGGTAATTGAAGGATGGTGCTGTGCGAATCTGACATTTATAATCCGGCTAAGGAAAAGGTCAGCTTCCTTTCAGAGTTGCACCAGAGCCAGAGGGGAAAAGAGTCCTGAGATGTCACAGCATGTTTCTGAGGTTTTGGGTGATGCTTTGATATAATAACAGCTTCAGTTTGCAATGTATAATTATAACCGTCCCAACTCCCCACAGTGTGAAGTGACAGGACTTTAAAGAAATAAAGCCATCACTTCCTTTCCAGGAAGGTTTGCACACAGGGACCCCAAGCCTGGGGCAAATGGCCTGCAGGAGAAATAAACTGCTTTCCACCTTAGATGAGCATGGTGCCATGGGGTACTTTAGGGTGGATAATGAGAGGATCAGAAGACCACAAGCAGGGCTTCATCCGAGGGCCAAAGGGAAGCCACAGGCTTGTGTTGGGGGTCTTTAGAGTTTTTGATGAGTTGGGGGGAGGAAGAGGGAGAGATGATGAAATGGGGGGGACCCCACCAGTAACATCCTTTTTCCCTTAGGGCATTTGAAAATGGAAAGAGTATCTCTTTAATGCAAGCCCCACCCAACAATGGAAACCACTATGTGCACAATATGACTTCCGCAGCTTGGCTTGGTCTTGACCAAGGGAGGTCAAGATGAGGACAGGGAGGGATTTGTAGAAGTGCTGGGAGGCAAGACACCATCTGCACACAGAACAGAGAATCAGAGGTATGAATCCAAGGTGCTCCCAGTGATTAAAGACACGTCCCATCCCTTCTGTGGAAGATTTCAACCAGTGTTGCTTGCTTGGGTTTTGTGTTTACTTTTAAGGTCAATGCATTTTTATTTTACATGTATGAGTACTTTGCCTGCATTTATGTGTGTGCAGTGCCCACAGAGGCCAGAAGACGGAGTTTCTGCATCTGGAGTTACAGATCCCCAGCATCTAGGTTCCTTTGGGTCAAAGAACAGCGGACAGCAGTTCATCTGGGCACTTGGGTTTCACACTGAGAAACATGTCGTGGACCTAGTATGATAGAGGGGCAGTTCCAGGGCCTGGTCATCCTTGGTGCCTTGTGGGGAGGGGCTCATGTGACTGCTGTTATGGGAAACCAGATGTAAATATAAAACCCACAGGGTGGAAGGCCATCTGCCCTCATACCATGGAACAGTTGTGACAATAACGCATGCTCCTGAGATGTTGGAGGTGGGGGGTGCGCTTGGCATGTTGTTGGGGTCAGAGTTCAGCTCTATGTAACTTATGAGCAGGTCAAGGCTTAATTCTAAGGATCCAAAGTTCACTGTCTGGCCAGAAATGAGGCTCCGGGAAGGCAGTGCAGGGAATCAAGGTCAAAGCATGGCCAGAGTTGTAGCTTGATAAGGGGCCAAACTGTGAACTCCAGGGATGGATTGCCTCAGAATTCACCATCGGTAAGAAAACTTCCTAAAGCTTATCTTCTGAAACAGACTGAACCACGTGGTGACTTTCATCACAGGGTGAAGGTTACATAAGCTAAAGAGCTTCTTTCACCGTTTAGACTTTGGGAGGGGAAAGGTGTTGACTAGTTCGGCTGGAGTCAGGTGCGCACACCTGTACCCATCCGTCATTTGTGGCCAAGTGGGGTGTGGGGGCCTCTGAAGGCCAACTGCTGCTCGTGACTTTTCTTGTTATTATGATAAAATACTTGACAGAAGCAGCTGAAGGAAGGTTTCTTTATTTCCTTAGGCTCACTGTTCCAGAGGAGCAGGCCATCGTGAAGGAGAGGAAAGTGTGGCAGAGCAGATAACTCCACAATGGCGGGAGTGTAGTATGGCGGGTGCTCACATCTTGACCAACAGGAACCAGAGACAGGACTGGAAGTGGAGGTGGGATAGAACAAAGGTTGCTGGCTACACTTCCCTCTTAAACCCTCCACCACTCCCTAAATAGCGCCACCTACTGGGGTGCAAGTGTCCAAACACAGGAGCCTGTACAGTACACTTCAGATTCAAGCTGTGTGTGACTGGTCATACCACTGTGCCCTGGGCTATGATGCTAGAGAGAGGGTACTGTATGAACCAGGGCCTTCCCAGCCACACATGTTTTCAAAAGCATCCTAGCATGCTTCTCGGGGTGTCAGAGGATCTCCAATGACCAATGCTGCATGAACAGGAGTTGGCAGAGAAAAAGAATGGAGGCAATTCCAAAAGCAGTAACAGGAACTTGTAGCTAGAAGAGGATTACGTTTTCCTTATCAGTTTCCTCTTGTATAGAGTTGACATCAGGCTGGAACCAGCATAGTGCCATGGGAAGTATTGTGCACACAAAGGACTTGGCATAACCCGGAGTATGATAGAACTCAGTGCCAGCCATTCACATTCATATTATAACTATTGTTATCGAGGGTTACAGGAGAACCCAACATACTGACTAGAAAATGCAGTAAGCCTCAGATACAGCATAGAAAAATTTCAGAACACCATGGATACACACACACACACACACACACACACACACACACACACACAGAGAGAGAGAGAGAGAGAGAGAGAGAGAGAGAGAGAGAGAGAGAGAGAGAGAGAGAGAGAGAGAGTCAGGAAGAGCAAATGAGAAATAGAGAAATGGATTCTTCATAAAATAGCAAGTGTGAGCAATACAGAGTTCAAGAATACAAGGAGCCACATATCCCAGGCTCCAGAGGAAAAACAATTTAAAGCAAGAATTACATACCAAGCCTGAAATGCCCTGGAGGGCAAAGATATTTTCAGATATTGAGGACTCAGAAACCATGCCATTTATAATCTATCTGGAAAAAAAAAAGACTAGAAACAGGAATGATGAATGGAAGATGACATCAGGAGACGAAACGAAATGGCATGCAAAATATGAGTAAAATTTAGAGTTAAAAATGAGTAATACTGGATCGTTAAAAATAACAACTTGGATTAAAATTCTAGAGCTTGTAAATGTGAAAGAGGAGACAAGGGCAGGGAGGGGCTGGACCACACCTAGGCTTGTGAAATCTCACTATCTGCAGATGCAATCCCTTCCCATTACTAGTCTTACAAGTCCCCAGGAAACTCTAATATTCAGTTGAAGTTGACAGCTACTGTCCTAAACTGTGTGGTCTCTGGGAGCAATAGCTAAAGACTTCTGGATGTCCATCTTAGGAAATTACTCCCACTCGGTCTCTCCATACAATGGTCTGTCTATCTCTTCATCCATCTAACAAATATCAACGGATTCTATTATACCATTCTTGTTCTAGGTACCAGAGGTAAGAAATAAATGAATAACGTGGGGGGAAAATCCCCAATTAAAAACATCTTTAATTCTGGAGCAGGGTCAGACAGACAGGAGAGGCAAATTTCATACAGGTACTCCTGCAGCACCATCTGTAGGGAAAGAAAGTTGGAAAGAGTGCAAATACTGAGGCAGACACTTCCGGAGGACAACAGGACAGCCCTGGGTAGAATTCTGTTACAGTTCACATGTGGAGTGTCCTCATAAAAGACTGACCTATAGGTTTTGGTCCCCATTGGTGGAGACGACAACCAAGAGGTGATCAGAGCATGAGCGTGCTAATTTCACGAGCAGATTGATTCATCCATGAGTTCATGGCTGAGCAGGGTATTGGGAGGTGGGGCCTGGTTGGGGGTGATGGGTCATTGGTCATGTACTCTTGAAGGCTATACATGGTCTCTAGTCCCTCCTCACTTCCCCAACTCTCTCTGCTTCTTGTCTGGCACAAAGTGAGCATCTCTTCGTGACCACACCCTTCAGCCACTATGCTTTGCTTTACCATTTCCCAGAGACAACAGTGCCAGCCCACCACAGACCAAAGCTGCTGAAGCTGCGAGCCAGAGAAAAGCCTTCCCCTTTTCAATTTTTCGTCTCGGGCATCCCTCACGGTAAGAAAAGAACAACGGATTGACATTCCAGGCAGTATTTCCCTAGGCAAGCCACTTAATGACTCAAACCCTCTGCTGCTTTCTCACTGTGAAACAGAGGTAACAACACCATCTTCCTTAAAAGTTATTTTTATTTAGGACTTTGTTTTTAGAATCGAATGTGATGATACATTGAAATCTTAGTAGAGTTTGTGGTAGCAATGTTAGTGTCTGTGGCATTTGTTTCTGATGCTGTAGCTGATGGGATAACGGGACACAGGAAGGCAGGTTTTACACATTCCTTTTCATATGTAGACATTTGTTTTAAAAAGTCATCCTGAAAATTAGAATAGTTCTTAGTAGGGGCTGGAAAGGGTATCATGGCAGGGATGGTGAGTGTGGAAGAGGGTGAATGGATATGATCAATACACACTGTGTATGTGGAAATCAATGTGAATCTCATTATTGCATAATTAATACGTGTTAATAAAACAAGGGACGGCATTGAAAGCATACACAAACTAGGTAGCACGGTGCATTGAACTGATAGGACCCAGTGTCAACAGCTTCCAACTCCTGGCTAGCATTTCACGACACTCTACTCCATTGCACCTCATTTCTTTCCTTCTTTTTATTTACTCCAGTTCTGGGGATTGAACCCAGGACCTTGAGCATGCTAAGCAAACCGAATTACTTCACCAACCGAATTACAGTCTCAGCCCTTTGTGTAATTTTTGTGCATGCCCTATATTTTATGAGATGGGTCTTGGTTTAACTTGTGTACTGTAGATGTGGCATTTCAGGATAATTAGTAATCCCCGAAGTCCAGACTCCTGATGTCAGGTGCCAGACACAGTTTGGATGCGACAATCTTGCTCTGCAAAGCCACATGTCATCTACATAGGAAGCGCTTCTGAGAACCAAGGTCCAGCCTTGGATAAAAGAAGTAGACAACCAAAGTCCTGTTTGGTGAGTTCTTACTCCACGCTATACCCATGGCAAGTACTTAACACCCATTGTGCTGCCTACCCTTCATAAAATTAGTAAAAGCAGGTTATTTGTTACAGACTGGGAAAGTGACCTCCACACACTGAAGTTCAAGGAGCCGGTAAGCAGAGTCTAGATCTGAATATCGGTCTGACACCACAGGCTGATGCTTTTGGTCTGTCATCTCTACCATCTAGAGCAGCGGTTCTCAACCTTCCTAGTGCTGTGACCCTTTAATACAGTTCCTCATGTTGTGGTGACCTCCAACCATAAAATCATTTTCATTGCTACTTCATAACTGTAATTTTGCTAATGTTATGAATTATAATGTAAATGCCTGATATGCAGGACAGCTGATATTCAACCCTTGTGAAAGGGTTGTTCGACCCCCAAAGGGGTCACAACTCATTGGTTGAGAACCGCTGATCTTGAGCAATCCTAGGCAGGGAGGAAAACAGGCTAACTTTAAAGGCAGAGATGGAGTCTACCATTTGGCAGAATGGTGATTGGCCATAATTAGTGACCTTGAAGGAGAGCTCCCTGGAGGCTCTGGACACCTTGGCATAAGGCATCTGAGCCAATGTGAGGGCTAGTTTTACGTAAACTTGACACAAGTTAGAGTCACTTTAGAAAAGGGAACCTCAACTGAGAAAACTCCCCCTCAGATTGGCGTGTGGACACACCTGTGGGGCATTTTCATGATTGAAGATTGATGTGGAAGCACTGAGCTCACCGTGGGCAGTGCCACCACCGGATTTGGTGGTCCTGGGTGCTAGAAGAAAATAGGCTGAACCATGGGGAGCAAGCCAGTAAGCAAACTCCTCCATGACTTCTGCGTCAGTTCCTGCCTCCAGGTTCCTGCCTCACTTGAGTTCCCGCCCTGACTGCCTTTGATGATGAGCTATGGTGAGGAAGTGCAAATGAAATAAACTCTTTCTTCCCTAAGTTGCTTCTTGTGGTCATGGTGTTTCATGGTAGCAATAGAAACCCTACCCACCGAAGACAAGCAGTGTCTGATACTATGTGCTCCTTATGTTGGGACCCTGAGTGACATGGTGTCTTCTTGCAGCCCTCCGTGGCTTGTCACTCACCCTTGCTCATGCTGGTGTCTGTCCTATTGACAATGGCCTTGCCTGCTTTTCAGTCCAGCTAAAACCTAAAACTGGACCCAATATTTCAATAAAAGCCTCATTTAAGTTACAAACTGTGGGAGGATTAATACCATGTTTATCTACCAAATTAATTATCGAGTGAGTTTCAGGGTCCATATGTAACGATTTCAACATTGTCCTTATTAATGGGTTTCTTCCTTAGGAATTGCAACTGCTATTCAAATTGGCTGCCCTGTAGCAGCTACCAGAATCTCAGTGAAGGGCTCATTATTTTTGCATATTTCATGCTTCATTTTCTGCTGAAAATGATCCACATTAGCTAATTGTAGATGTGTTGTTCAGGTCACGGCTGTGTGGTGTGAACTCTGCACAAGAGTGATGGATCTTGTCTCTGCTGGCTTAGGGAAGGTAGCCTCGGGCTATGCGATAGAGGCTGCAGGAGGGAGGTAGCATTGGAGCACCAAGCGAGTGGGCAGCCAAGCTGTGTTTTAATATGAGTGATACCAGCACATCTCTTCAGGAGCTTGGATGTGTGGCTCAGAAAGGTGGGCATGTCTGCCGCCTCTGTGTTTGCCTCTGTCCTGGAGAGAGCACGGTTACATTTCCCCCTCAGTGTTCTCAAGGGTCTGGTGGGGCAGGGTGCCTTATCCTCCCATCCTGCTTGAGAGAATTCAAGAAGGAAACATCTTATCTAAAGCTACATAGAGACAGTGGAAAAAAATAAATCAGATACCAGCTCTGGATTGTCACACAGCACCTCTTACTGGGTTAGTCTCCTGGACTCACACAAATCATTTTGGCTATTAAACTCTGGATGATTTTAACCATCCCAGCTCCCAGGTGACTCTGGCTGGCCAATCAGAACACTCCATGGGAGGATACTTCCACTCACACGTGTTTCTCATTCACAATTGTTAACAGCATTTGTGGGCAGAACAGTGAGGGTAGAAGGAGGATTCCAGACAGAGGAGGGAGCTTGCGAGGAGGCCTTGTGGAGGGAGAGGATAATATTAGATATGAAGTTTGAAGGTTCACTTGGGGTGTGAATGCTTGGTGAGGATGATATCATCAGGACAGATGTCAGAGACTATTAGGGCAGATCAACCAGAGCACATATGAGGAACAGTGCCTGCTTGTGAGAGGCAGTCATCTGGAACTGAAATGCCCAACATGTATTAATTCATCAGAAGCCCAGATGCCCCTCCCCTCCCCCAACAGAGACCTGGCCCCCAATCTCCTGTCCTGGCCAGAGTCAGTTGCTGTGACTCCTTCTTGATAAATACATTTAACCATCGTCACTAAGGCTGTCTGTAGCTCATCCCCTGCAGCAGAGAGGTGGGCAGTGCCACGCTTGCCCACAAACATCACAGGATTCCCATAATTTTAAAAATGAATCTATTAAATTACCTTCTCCTAGAGCATCAAACTGAACATTTCCTAATGAATCAGGGCTCCATTTCTCTTCCTTTGTGATGTTGTTGGAGCTGGTGACAGTTACAACATAAATTTGTATAATCTCACACTCTCAGCAGGGAATAATGAGGGAAAAAGTGGTTTTGACAAATAATTATGGGTGAGCCGATGTGAATACACCAGGGTAGCTGCCGGATGTGAGGTGTGCGAGCAGGTGAGCGCCCGAGGTCCTGAGGAGTGGGGAGGGCTTCTGATGGTGACTGCCCCTCTGTATTATGACGCCAATTTCTCCATATGGTCAGTTCACACTGGAAATTTCTTGCTACTGTGAGGAATTTATTGTTCCTATTCACATAGGAATGTGGGCTGGGAACTGAATCAGGTCTGTGATGTGTATGGGGTAAATCATTTACCCCACAGCCAGGACCCTCTCCTGGAGTGTCCTCAGAGAAGGCTTGAGTGGGGTCAGGCTCAGGGTTTAATCTGAACCAGCAGTCAGTTTGGGGAGACAGAACCCATGTGGCTGGAGGGTAGAGTCGTCAGTCCAAATCTGAGTTTGTATACAGTACTCCTCCTCCTCCATAATTTCACTACTGAGGTTTCAGCTACCCAGTGTTACCTGGGGGCTGAAAATCCTAAATGGAAAATTATGGAAGCAGCAGGTGGTTAGTTTTAAATAACTCAACTTCCTGAGCAGCCTGGTGTAATCCCATCTCCCGCCCCTATTCCACAGGGGACACGAGTCACCCTGTAATGTGGTGTCCCCTCACTGTAAACACCAGAGTTTCTTAAACTGCAGGTTGTGAGCCCATATGGGGTCAGGTAACTGAATGTGAGGTTGCAAAATATTGGCAACGGCAAGAAAACAACCGACAGCAAATGCTGGCGAGAGTGTGCGAGCATTCACCGTTGCTGGGATTGCAGACTGGCAGCTGCTGTGGAAGTCAGCATGGAGAATTCTCTAAAAGCACACAGTAAGTATACCGTATGACCCAGCTGTACCACTCCTTGGTATATGCCCAAAGGAGAAGACATCCTTATCCACAGATATTCGCTCAGCCATGTTCACTTGTTGCTCTATTCACAATGTTTAGGAAATGGAAACAACCTAAATTGCCTCCAACTGATGAGCTGATAGTGAAGGTTTACACGAACACAGGTGTGAAGAAAGATGAACTCGTGAAGTCTGCAGGTAAATGAATGAACTAGAAACTGACTAAGACAACCCAGACCCAGAATGACACATGCAGCGTATTCTTTCTTATTGGTGGATCTTCCCCAAATCTTCAGATGGGAATGTATAACTTGCAGTAACCCCAGAAACCAGTAAGAGGTTTCTGAACACACACTGACCAAATACTAACTCAAGACCAAATATGTACCGGCTCTGTGATGTTTCTGGCATCCCTCGTCCCTGCTGTACCATGTAACTTTATGGTAGCCTTGTTTGTGAGACACGGCATGCACTCTTTGCATCTAGTGTGTGTTGTCACCAGCAAACAAACAGCTCAGAGTGAGGCTACTGTGTGCCACAAAGTGCAGGGATTTTTGTATACACAATTTTTTCTGCTTCTGAGAAATGCAAGGGCCCCGGGCAGTAGTGGCACACGCTTTAATCCCAGCACTCGGGAGGCAGAGCCAGGCAGATCTTTGTGAGTTCAAGGCTAGCCTCATCTACAGAGTGAGATCCAGGACCAAAGCTACACAGAGAAACCCTGTAACCCTGTCTTGAAAAACCAAAAAAAAAAAAAAAAAAAAAAAAAAAAAAAAAAAAAAAAAAAAAGCAAGGGCTTACTCACGGAAAGAAAAGATGCCTATTTCCCATCATTTCTTACTTAGCATGTATGAAATTTGTATCTTTTTGAATTGGACTGCATTAGAATATTTGATTTTAGAAACTGCTGGATGGGTTGCTGGCTTTAACATCATTAAAATAAAAAAGAAAACATGAAATGAATTTTGGTTTAGGAGTGAGACAGAATTTCCAAGGAGAGCTTCTGAAATGGCCCTGAGCATTCTTCTGCCACTTTGTTTTCCCTGTATATGTAAAGCAGAGGCTGCAGCATTGACGATTATAGCATCAAAAATGCTGATCAATTCTGAAAAATGTTGAAGAATGCTGTATGTCCTGTAGTGTCAAAGATTTAGCCAAGATTTAGTTACGTAAAAATAAGCCACCATATCCATCTCATTAGTACCCAAATTTGCTTTAGACTTCAACAAATGATAAAATTACATATACTCCAAAGAACTGTTTGAAAATAATTTCCTTTATGAGTTATTATTAGTAAACACCTATATACCCAGGGTTGTGTAAAATCTCTGGTGGGGCTGGTGATTTTGCTTGGCTGATAGAGTGCTTGCCCAGAATGCATAAAGCCCTGAGATCCACCCCCAACACAGTGTTGAAGGGGCTGGTAGCCCGTGTCTGTAATGCTGGCACTTGGGAGGTGGAGGCAGCAGGATTAGGCGTTCAAGGTTTCCTTGGCTACATAGCAAGGCAGTTTGGATTTTATGAGACCCATCTCGTTAAAAAAAGGGGGTCACAGGAGGAAAAAGTTCAAGCCACACTAGCCTATGTGACCTTCCCCCTGCTCCATTAGGCTCTTAGCAGCTTCATCAGGTAGCTACGCCAGCTGTTTGTGTTCAAGTAGCCTTATTTTTACCCAACAAAGTCTCTGACTCAGGCAATTTGAATATGCCAAATAGAGTCCAGAAAGTGCTCCCTTTAAGGGAAGAATTTTCAGCTTAATAAGGAAGGAAAAGTGATATACACTGAGGTTTCTAAGCCCCATGGTATGACCTGGCGAGACTGGAGAGAAGGGAAAAGAAATTCCTGCGGTTTTTGCCGTTTTCCACTTCTGGTTGTGGAAGTGACAGTCACAGGGTGACAAGGATATAGTGGGAAGAGAGAGCTACTGTCCAGGGCACACCATGCTCCTCAGGCTCAGGCCAACCCTGGGGGTGATTAGCCCATGTCCTTCTGATGAGGAGGGATGGACACTCTCAAGGCATGGAGAGTGAGTCAGTCTGGGGAAAGATCAGTGGCTGGCCACCAGCTCATCACATCAGTGACTGCATGCCTTGGGTCTGATGGTGGTGCATTCTGAATGAAGCCTGCAAACGATCCTGGGTCCAGGCTGTCCATCACCCCCCACTTGACCTCACCATGACCCTTTTTCCTCTACTGTTATGGAGGAAAGCAGATTTTTGTTGTTGTTGTTTTTTTTGAGAGGTTTTCTCTGTATAGCTTTGTGCCTTTCCTGGAACTCACTCTGTAGCCCAGGCTGGCCTCGAACTCATAGATATCTGCCTGGCTCTGCCTCCCAAGTGCTGGGATTAAAGTTTTTTTTATTTTTTTTATAAATATTTTTTAAGATTATTTTATTTATTATGTATACAATGTTCTGCTTGTATGTTTGCCTGCAGGCCAGCAGAGGGCACCAGATCTCATTATGGATGGTTGTGAGCCACCATATGGTTGCTAGGAATTGAACTCAGGACCTCTGGAAGAGCAGCCAGTGCTCTTAACCACTGAGCCATCTCTCCAGCCTGGAAAGCAGATTTTGACCTCATCTACCTCTCTCCACCTTTGCTGCTCTGGCTTAGACCCCACTGCTGTCATCTGTCCCTTGGAGCAGTGCCTACTCCAGATAACATGCTGAGTTTCCTCCCACCATTTTGCTCAGCGGGGCCCATCTCTGCCTGATTGCATGTGAATACATATATGCCTATGTGTCCATGGAGCAGGTGCATGAGTTTTTGCCCTTCCGTGTTTGTGACCACTATTCTAAGTGGTCGTTCCCATGCATACACTGTGTGCAGTGTCCATTCTCCCTTCCAAGTGCTAGTATAGTATGAGACACTGAGAGCCAGCCAGCAGGATGACCACCATGCTAGGAGCTGCGTCTCCAGGCTCCGCTGTGCTCAAGGAAGTCAAGCGGCCAGGTATCTGACTTTGACTCTGGGATATGAATGGAAGGGCCATGTGCAATTCTTAGGTCATCAACTTTTAAAGACAAAAGCCATTTGACTTTTCCTGTTGTATTGTTGTGAAACAACAGAAATGGAGGGTGTGGATGTGGAAGTCCTGTGTGGATATGGGTCTGCCAGGTCCCTGGCTGACTGTGTGGGATGATTCACTCTGTTTAGATTCCTACATGTCTTTGTGAGAGCAGCAAGCCATCACATGATGTCTTTAAATTGTGTGTGTGTGTGTGTGCCACAGCTGCCTGTGTGAGGACATTTTGGAGGAATCAGTTTTCTCCTATCATATTGGTCCTGGTCTTAAATATTAAACTCAGGTCTTCAGGCTTGATGACAGGCACTTTTACCAATTGGTGAGATGGCTGTTGGTGATAGTCTGTTGCCTAGCTAATGACACATGTTGGCTCTGCACACAGGTCCCAAAGCCTGAGGCCAAGGCTCCGTTGAACTTGGCCTCTCGTCTGAGCTTAGTGGTAACTCCTGTGAGTGGCAGCCCCTACACTTTATAGACAGCTAACATGAGCTAACATGACTGATGTTTAGAGAGTGCCTGGTACTGTCTAAGGTCACAGGTATAGCACAGGAACAACAATCCAGGTCCCCAGCCTCCAGCGGGTGCCTGTTCACGGTGCCAGGCTTTTGCCTGTAGTCTTGGAATCAAGACCATAATGTTGTTATTAAAATATTTACTTGCATGAAAAATTTCTATTACCTGAAACTCATGTATTATAGATGGAATCAGTAGCTTAGAAGGAAATACACAAGAAGAATCACTTTAATAACAAAAGCTATGCAGATAAATTCCTCATTTCAGCAAGCTCTTGGCGGTCCCAAATAAATATATCATTTTTATCAGGCAAGTGCTCTAGAAACAGCGTCTTTGAGAAATATGTCAAAATAATCTTCCTGGCTCTGCTCCCTTCTGGAGGAAGGAAATATGATCGTGACAGCAAAAAGAACGATTAAAAAGGATTTCCTCACTAGAGTGTAATCCACCGCAAAGAAGCTAGCGAGATGGCTGGACCACTCGTCCGTTTCTTGCAGTCCCTAAGTGGCAGAAGGAAGCAGCCTGGGGTCAGAGGTTAGGGCTCTGCCCTCTAGCCTCCTGGCTGTGTGACCCCTACCCCCGAGCCTTCACTGCCTGCCTCTGAGGGTCTTTTAGGAGGAACTTTCTATAATGTAGAGTGCCACGCAAAACAAAAAACAAAACAAAAATGCGACTCAATTTAACAGGGTCGCCCCTTATGGTTTAAGTCATAGAAGGCAGGGGGAGGGAAGCATGGCAAATGGATCTAAGAAGCCTATTATTGGCTGGAGCGTGAAGCATGCGCATGCGCTCCCACACTCCATTCCATTCTCTTAAGTGCCTGGGTGCCTTATTCTCTTCCACTTTCTTATCAGGCTCTCCCAAACTCTGCAGTGCTTACCCTCTAACTCTTTGCTATCTCAGATTCTGTTTCTGTCCAGCCCTCACAGTCACCTCTGCACATCGGGACACTGTTGCTCCGTGGCTGCCTCAGTCTCTACGTGGGACCCCCTGCCCATCCCCTCCCTCTTCCTGCCCATCTGAGTTTCGCCCCCAAACAAGCCTTTATCATCCCCTTTCAAGACATCCTGTAGGACAAGGTCCAAGCTCCCCTCTTTGGCACTTGAGGTCCCTTGTACCTCTCTAGCCCCAGCAGTGTTCAGTGGGGGCAAAGGACGCAGCAGTCTCCACACAGGCCCCGCCCTCCATGTCCTGTACCTGCTCGGGCTGCTATCTTTCAGGCTGGTCTTCCTTTTCTTCTTCTGAGTGATAGCTGGTCTCCTGGGTCCAACACAAGTGCCTCTTCCACGTAGACCTCTGGATTCTCTGAGAAGAGGCCAAGACTTTCTCCTTTGGACTCTCCCCAGAATCCTCTTGGTGCCTCCTGCCTAAGCCCTTTGAGCTGTAGACCCCTGTCCAAATCTAGGGCAGGAAGGTGTAGGAGATGGACAGACAAGCCCAACATCAACATGCTTGGAAGACTGGGGAGTGAGCAGAGGTAAGGAAGTGAGGTGCCTTCATGCACGCTTGAGTGTGTGTGTGTGTGTGTGTGTGTGTGTGTGCGCGCGCATGCGTGCGTGCGTGCGTGCCCTTTAGCAGAAGCATCCTTATTTCAAGTCCAACTCAAGAAACAAATTCTCCCTTTTCTTTCTTCCCTCGGCTGCATGTCTGTGTCTGTCCCCACCTGATTCCATCCTGGTCCATCCCCATAGCAACCCTCAATCCTCACCAAGCCCCCAGGACCTAGATGAGAAGGAGGGGGGCACACATAAGAGACAGTGCTGTTTTGCTTTTGCATTTCTGTCTGGTGCCCTTCTGTTCTGGTAGGTTCCTGACGCTTTGAGATATTCAACATCTGAAGATGAATCGCAGACCAATCCTTCTGCATCACATGCCACTCAGGCGAGCACGGGCAGTCTCTAAATATATATGCACTTATCTTTCCCATGAAGCGGGGTGGGGAGGGATCAGAGCTATAACTGTATTAATGTTCCTGATCCCAAGAAGAGCCTGTACCTGTAGAGTCTGCAGAAGGGTGATAGGTGACTGTCTTTAAGGGAGACAGCGTGTGAGGCTGGAGGCTCACAATGGGTTCTGTGAATCCTGAAGCCTGGGCTCTCTGCATGACACTTGCTGTGTGTGTGTGTGTGTGTGTGTGTGTGTGTGTGTGTGTGTGTGTGTGTGTTTTGTTGCATGCTAAGTCACATTGCCTGGAGTCCACACAGTATCAGACACCACTGATTTCTCTTACGTGTCTCAAAAACTAGCCTAAGAAGACGGAAGTCACATGTGCTTTTGTTACAAAGGAGAGACTCAGAGAAATTGCCTGTGGATTTCTCATCAGTTGTGCCCAATGATACCGTCTGACCCACACAGTGGGACTGACGGGGCTGTGCAGATGTGCCAGTAATTAACCTTGTAAACTCACTTTTGAACAGCCTTCATTCTACAGTTTAGTTAAGTGTGTGTGTGTGTGTGTGTGTGTGTGTGTGTGTGTGTGTGTGCTTCTCCCTCCCTCCCTCCCTCCCTCCCTCTCTCCTTCCCTCCCTCCCCCCCCCCCCCGTGTGTGTGTGTGTGTGTGTGTGTGTGTGTGTGTGTGTGTGTGTGTGTGCTTCTCCCTCCCTCCCTCCCTTCCTCTCTCCTTCCCTCCCTCCCTCCCTCCCTCCCCCCCTCTGTGTGTGTGTGTGTGTGTGTGTGTGTGTGTGTGTGAGAGAGAGAGAGAGAGAGAGAGAGAGAGAGAGAGAGAGAGAGAGAGAGAGAGAGAGAGAGAGAGAGAGATTGGCAGCTCCACTAGTGAAGAAGCTTCTCACTTTCTCCGGAAATTAAGCCAGCTTTCCGTTATCAGATCGTTTCTAAATGAGTAAAGGACTGGATTTTGACATCACCGCCTCATTTCTGCAAGAAAGAGACAGCCTGACAAGTTGTTTTGTCTCACACTCATTTGAGCAGAACATTTTGAAGAATGTCCCTGTGTGTTAAAAGATGCTGCTGGGTAGGAGAGCTGTCCACAGTGACCAAACATGACTGCCATTTGCAAGTAATCACCCCATGCTGGAATGCAGGACAAGGGGAGATGCATTCCTAGTTCCAGGCTTGGCTGGGGGTGGTTTGCTCAAGGTGGAGGAGGGCGGAGGACATCAGGTGAAATATTGTGGCCATCCTGCTCAGATCTGGATGCTGCTGTACACAGATCTGAAAGCAACCAGTTCTGCCCAAGAACATGGTACTCAACAGTAGCAACCTCCCCTACCCCCCACTCCCAAGTCTGTCCAGTCCACACAGTAACAGCCCCAGGATTCACAATGCTTCCTGAGCACCTCAGCACCCTCTGGATACAGCTGATTGGTTCAAGGTGAGGACAGCTCACACAAGCTGGACCAATCAGATATTCCTCCAAGAGACTAAGACTCTTGAATCAAGATGCGCAGGACCAGGGAATCCTTGACCTTGAATGGCCCTTGGTGAGGGCAGGTTCAGTGATGGCCCCCTTCTCCTCAGGTGGAAAGGAGCGAACTCTCAGAGTCCACTGTGGAGCCATTCCTGGGTTGAATCCAAGCTATGGTCCCATCATTGTAAACCTTCAGTCAGGGATTTATTCTTTGGCTTTTGTTCCACAACCTGAAAAATAGAAATCAGGTGAAACATAAAAATATGTCGTGGAAATAATTATCATGAAGCCACCTTTATTTGTGGAGCATCTAGGTAAACATCTAGATGTTTACTTAAAATATTGATGGAGTCTTTGGTTTGGAAAAGATAGGTCTGAGATATGGCGGAAAACTCAGTGACCTAGAAGGAATTCCATTGTCAGGCATAATGAGAGGAAGGATGGAAGGCTTTTTAGAGGAGGAGGCTGATGGCAGGTGTTAGCATTCAGGCATTTGCATTGTCCTGCTCTCGGGGGATCTAGTAGGGCATGCCATCTGCAGTAGTTAAGATGTGACACTATAGCTACTGCTGCTACTAAGTAGAGCATTCTCCCTATGTGCTATATCCTGTAAAAGGCAAGCCCTTCTCACCCCCTCTCTTTCCCTCCGCCCTCACTCAGAGGCCGCCCCTGCGCCGCCCCCCAATAAACCTTGTTGCCTGGTGTGACTGTGTGGTGCCCCTTGGCTCCAACCTGCCAAGGTTGCCTTCTGTCACTAAACAATTACAGCAGGAATGAGGGCTGAGGAGTCTCGGAAGACAGGGGTCCTGGGTGCATTTCCTTCCCAGGGCTGCTCTCACAGAACCTGTTCTGGGCAGCTCCCAGGAGTTCCCATGCATGTCTGTTTCTCTCCCACCACAGACAAGGTGCTGTGGGCGGGGTCAATGTTGGAAGCTCCTGTCCTGAGCTTCCTTATCTCTGCTGTGTTAGTCGGCTTTTCATCCTTGTGACAAAATACCAGATGACATGATCTTAAAACCATTTACTCGGGTTCAGAGTTTCAGAAGTTTTAGTTTATGGTTGCTTTGGCCCTGTTCTGGGACCACCATAGCAGGAGCTCACAGCAGCGAAGTTTCTCACCTCTGCAAAGAGAGATGAGAAAGTGCTGGGCTTCCGAGAGCATGTCCCCAAGGTCCTGACTCGCCCACTCCTGCTCCTAGGCCCCACCTCTTAAAGGTTCTATTACCTTCCAGTGGTACATAGGTTGGGACAAAAGCTTTTGGGGACATTTCACATCTGAAGTGCAGCAGTTGGCAAGCTTAGACACCCAAATGGGCCAAGGCAGGCTATGCAGACAGTTCAGCTGTTAAAGGCTCAGGCTCAGAACCAAAAGGACAAATTGGCCAGGTCAGCCCCTTTAGTGGACTGGACATGAAGTCTCACCTCTGGTGTTTGGACCACAACGCATTCCTTTAGAAGAGCATTCTAGACTCTGACAGGTAGTCTCCTGGGAAGTGAACCTACTCTTCAGGCCATAGTTCAAGGGTCTTGGTCCCTACAGCAGCAGACATGTTCAAAGTCAAGGTCTCTTGGGGGCCCATTAGTTACAGGGACAGTAACCCATCACCCCTGGCATTCAATGATGAATAAAGAAGTGACTAACGTCAGGCTGATTTTGTTCTTTTGAAAGAGAACTTTCATCTCTTCTGGAAGTTTCTTTTTAGTACAAAGGTCAGCATTTTTTGTGCCCATGTAGATTCTGTTGTCATTGTCCCCCTCCTCTGCTACAATGGAAAAAAAAACCTATAAATTACCTGTAAACAAGGGGATGCATATCTGTTCCAATAAAGCTTTATTTATAAAAAATAAGTGGTGAGCCAGATAGGGTACCTGAACTGTTTACTAACTTTTGCTTTTTAAAAAGCCACAAGGTGTTGTTAGAGTGTTTTTCTTTTATCAGTCATACTTGAACACTTGGTGAATTTCCCAATCTTGATGCTCATGTTCCTAGCTTTGATAAATACAAGTGTGTTTTCTTCCTCCATTTCTGGAAGTACATTAGGTATCTAATACCCGTCAATCCCCCTAGATTTATTCAGAACCCTTTCATTATTTCCTCTCACCTGTCTTATCTCTTCCTCTATGTTATGGTTTCTTGGCTATTCAATTTGACATTTTCAAAAATTCTTTTACATATTTAAAAATAATTTTGGATTCCCCTTGAAGATACTAGAGATTTTACTTAAAAATTATATTCTGTTTCCTGAGTCAGTTTTTAGGGTTAGTTCTTTCTATGTTATTGTTGAACATTTATGCTCTGAAGATCTAATTTTTGTCTGGGGTATAGTCAACAATAAAGCATGCATTTGTCTTAGCATACGTGTTTCTTTTTTAAATTATTTTTTGTTGAGAATTCCATATACGAGTACTGTGTTTACATTATCCTCCCTCTCCTTCCTCTAACTCCTCCCATGCTTCATCCTCTCAAATTCATGGCCTTTGTTTCCTTAATAGCTACCATTACATCTATATGCATATATACACACACATACATACATACATACACACACAAGCATATAAATACCACCTACTGGGACCATTTAGTGTTGTTCATATGTATATGTTTTTAGGACTGATTACTTGGTATTGAATAACCAATTAGGGAGCTCATCCCCGAGGAAGATTGAGTTTTTTTTCTTAGCAGTCATTATTTGATAGCATGCATGTTTGGTCCCAGAACACATGCAAGATAAAATCGCCTAGTATGCTAGTTGACTACTGAGATTCAATTTTATGGAGTGGCTGAGTAGCCTATGGGTATGTGGAGGGATCCTAAGTTGTGGAATTTGCTTTAAACATGTCAGTTAAAGAGTAGATCTTAGAGTTAGAAGATTTCTAAGTGCTAGACTATGGAGATCTACTTTTATGGGGGGTATTCATTTTCAGTTATTTCTACAAGCTTTGGGCATGCTCATATTTAAGAAGTGCCACTTCACTTCAACCTCCTTGAAATAGGGCTGGACCTAGAGATAATTCTAGTGGATGGATCATGGCAAATTTCTGGGGTGTGATTCTCAAGACTCAGTAATAAAAAGCATGCCAGTTTCTTTTCTTCTTCACTCTTGGAGAAAGCCAGCTGCCGTGCCGTGAAGTCACTCTAGCAGCCCTAAGAGGAGTGGCAAGGACTGAGGCTTTCAGCCAATAGCCTTCTGGGCCCGCCATCTTGGAAGACAATCTTCCAGCCTTGGTCTAGCCTTCAGAAGATTGTCACCCTGGAAGACATCTCAGCCTTGTGAATGACCCTGAGACAAAATCACCGGCTAAGCTCTTCTCAAATCTCTAACCCATGTAAACTGTAAGATTGTAAACACTTGTTGCTACAAATGAGTAGTTCCAGTGGAAATTTGTTATGCAGCCGTGGATAAGTAACACATCGGGTTTCAGTTTTCCTCCATGTATTTCATCCCCATAAAAATCCATGACTGATTAAGAATTTTGATGAGAGTAGGTTCAGAATTTCCATATATAGATAATCAACCAAGCACCCTGTTTGCAGGCTGACATGCCATTTCTATTTGTACCTGAAGTTTCTAGCTTGAGTCCAGGGTTCTAGAGGGCAGGGTGGTTCTGGGGATGTCTCTGTTTCTGTCTGCATTTAGGGGTGGCTTTGTGTGGCTTCCCCATCAAACATCCACTTCCTAGCTTCCAGAAATTCATTTAGGTCTCTTGTCTACTCCCGGCTCTTCTCCTGCTGTCGGTATCCACCTAGACCTGTGATTTCTTTTACTTTCGTGTAAGCAGGATTTCAGGTAAGGAAGGGAAGAGATAAGCATGATTAACCTGTAGTTTTTAATGGTACCTTTTTAGAATTGCTGAAGACCTGTATGGGTGCATATCAAGAAGACATACATGAAAGTGAAGGTGACATTGCTCCTGGTTGGTGTCCATGTCACAAAGAGCCAACCAGCAAAGCGTGAATGACGTGTGCTTTAATTTCTAACCCCTAAGCTCTGAGGCTTCAGTGAGAGGGTAGGTCCCAACTTCCCCAGAAAGTAAGGCTGTTCACAGCCACAAAGCATATTCTGCCTGTGAAGCCATTGGTTCAGTAGCACGAGTCAGGCCTGTCAACTCTTTCCACGTGACAAAGCCCCTGATGAAGGCTGGGAGCCTTAATGAACAAATAATTAGTTCTAAGAACATCATTTGATGCAGAAGCCAACTAATGCCTTTTTAATTGCTTCTGCTCTTGCATCTTTAGCGACCTTATCTCATGCATGGGATCGTTGTTGTCACCTGCCACCACTGCATGGCTCTCAGGGAGCCACAGATCCCAACCCCAGAGTAGCAGAGCAAAGGCCTCCAGCTTGGATTAGTCCCCCAGCTGGTCCTTGAGCCACCCCTGCACTTGTAGGGACAGAATGGCTAATCCATTGGCTCTCAGGGTTATTGAAAAGTGGGGATTTTCTGGACCACAGCTTCAAAAACCCAAGAATGCAAAGGATCCAGGGCTAGTACAGGTCAGATCTGGGAGAGTGAGAGCAGAAACAAAGGACACACCAGGAAAACCCTGGGTCTCGGGCTCCAGTTTCAGCCATCGAACGCTATTAAATGAAGCACATTTTTACTTTTTTTTTTAGGTCTAGGTGTGAAGTTATATTCTCCCCAGATGGTTAAGACAAGGAGTTGGGGAGAAAAGACCATTCCACAGTGTAGTGTGGGCGGAAAGTGAATGGCTTGGGAGTGGTAGCAGAAAACTGTGTTACGGCTTGAATCTAAAGTGATCCCTAAAAGCCTCATATGTTGTCGCTTGGTCTCCATGAGTTGCCATGACTGAGAGATGATGGGACAGGAGGGCAAGGAGCTCTTCAGTGGGTTAGCCCATTGACCAGTTCCAACTGAAAGGGCTGTTAGGAGGTGGATCTGACTGGGGCTGACAGGTTGTTTGTGGGGACGGGGAGATGTGCCTTGAAGATGGATCTTGTCTAGAACCCTTCCCCTGATTCCTCTCTTGTGGGAGCCTCCCTTCCATCCCTCCTTTGCAGGATCCTCCCTCTTGTCCCTCCCTCATGGGTCCTGTGTCTCATCTCTCTCTTACAACTCTTTCTGCTTCCTGGCTGCTATGAGGTAAGTGGTTTTCTCCACCATGCCTCTTCGGCATAGTTCTGCTTTTACCCAGGCAGAAAAGTCATGAAGCCAGCTGACCCTGCCCGGACACCTCTGTTCATTGTGATCCAAAATGAACCTTTCCCCTCTGTAAGTTGTTTACCTTGGGTATTTTGTCACAGTGACAACAGCTAATTAACACAAGAGCAGGGCCTAGAGGCTGAACACTGCACACCAAAGGGTCAAGATCATCTCTAAAGGAGAGACAGCAGAAGAGGGGTTTTGCTTTCTCTATTTCTATGGAATTTTAGTAAAATCTTTTAAGAATGATAATATTGTAATAATTTTATTAAAAAGTCATAAGACTCGTGTCCCAAAGCCCTGCTGTCTTTCATGCATTCCACTCACACGTTCACTTATTGGACTAACACACATATCTGATGAACCCATTCTGGGTGTCTGCTCCTGGCCCCATCTCCACATCAGGAGACACAGAGTCAGGCCTTTGTGGACTTGAGGGTCTTGTGATCTGGGAAGGGCCCAGCAGAGAACCCAACAAGGCATGCGGGAAGTAGTATTTGAGGGAGTAAATGGGTCATGCTATGAATGCTGCCGTTATTTAACCTACCTTTCCCACATCCGATACTGTAGATGTCTTCCAGGTCAGTACAGAAGATTGTCCCTGAGGGGCTGGGGATGTAGCTTAGTGGGTAGAGTGCTTGCCTAGCATGCATGGGGCTCTGTGTTCGATCCCCAGCACCACATTAACCAGGTGTGGACGCACACACCTGTACTCTTGGGACCATGGGAGTGAGAGTAGGAGAATCACCTCAAGGTCATCCTTAGCTATGCTTAGTGAGTTTGAGGCTAGCCTGGGCTATGTGAAGTTATATAAAAAACAAAGGACTATCCCTGAGGGCTGGGACTATTGTCTGTGTTCATCATCTGTGTTCCAGCACATGTGGCCCTCAATAAATGCTTTTTATGTAAATGAATGCTTTTAAACATCTCCCTAGTGGGTATTTGGCCAGAGAACAAGCTTGTCGCACAGTCCTGCTGTGATGTGGCCATGTCAAACTTCCCATGTCTTAATTTCTTTTGCTCTAAATAGAGATAACAGCACACATCCCACAGAGCTGACAGGAGGATTAGCTCTAGTGAAGCCTTTAAGCACTCGGTGTGTGTCTGGTACCCAGGGAATGGTAGGTAAATGATCATGATGGACATTTTCACATTCTTCAGTTCTTAACCCTCTGGCCGATATAGGCATGGACTTTGCCCCAGATTCACTTTGGTGTGCTTTCAGGGGAGGAGCTGATGAGTCACAGAACAAGTACAATTTAAATTTCAGTACTGGCAACAGGTCACATTTTGGAAAGCCGGTACAGTTTATTCTCATGCCAATTCTGTCTCTGCGTTCTGGCGGATTGCAGGGCTTTGCAATGCCTTGTTATTTCTCGTGCCTTTGCTCTTGAGGGAGAATGAGTGACTTGCCATCTGTGTAACTCAAAGAGAAAGCTCCCCATCCCACCCCACCCTGCGGCCCAGCAGGGAACAGCTCTATCAGAGAAGCCCAGATGAGGTGCCCAGAGTAATTAAAAAGGTGTTAGCTGTGTCTCCCAGAGAGCATTACAGGGGCTCTAATTCGGAACTTCAAACGGTGCTTCTCAAGCATTTTCTTTTCTTCCTGAGTTCTCCTGTCCCTGCAGACAGAGTGGCCCCAGAGAGCTGGAGGTTGGGGGCGAGCCACAAGCCCACAGGCTTGTTCTTGCCATCTCTGATCCACGTTGTGAGATGTGCATGTTTGTCTTTGATTGGCACAAAGCTCTTTCCACATCTGCTGGGAGTAGGCCAAGTCAGGGTTCTCCTTACAGCAAGAAGGGTGAAGCACCTTGTCCTTGGCTGTGTCCCCCACATTTGGGGGCCAGCAATCGGAGGATCTCCAGAGAGTGCCTAACACCTGCAGATGGCCCCCCTTCTGATGCTTGCTCACCTCCGTTCCAGCCTCAGATCTTAGGGGTATCTGTGTATGGATAGTGATGTAGTTACTATGGAAACCTAGGCTACATAAAATTGTGTTAGTGGTTTGTGGCCAGCACCTTTTAAAAAAATGAAACAGACTAGACCAGAATATAAACTATGAGAATGCATCACGAGTGGAAAGAGTAAACATTTTTTAAAATAAAATGTGTGCATGCATGGACACACACACACACACACACACACACACACACACACACACACACACACACACGGTTGTGCTGCAAGTGTGTTTCTTCATTTACTCCAGGAGAAGCTGGAGTTGAATGAATCTGGGCTCCTGGTGCATGGCTGAGACGGAAAGCTTTGACATGAGCTTATCTGTTGACCTACCGGTAGCCTTCCTTCTACAGGTACCATTGCTCATATCCATGACTTATTTCAGCATCTCCCTTTCCACACAGCCCAGTCAAACCACGCCATGCGCTTGTTGGGACAACTAGGACCCACCCTGCCCACGGCCAGTGCTCTCATTTCCCAGTCTGCCAGTTGACCTCCACCTCTGGCTTCACAACACAGTATTGCTCTGGTCTTAGGTGCCTTGAGTTCAGAGATTTTCCTACCCTGTGTTGGGAAACCTTCTGCCCACACTTCCTATCTCCCCATGTGAATTGCAATTCACTGTTTCTTGCTGACTGCTTTCCCTTCATTCCTTCAGGAGGAGCCTCTCTTCCACAAAGTGTCCTCCCACCTTCTGCAAGCTGTTGGCCTCCCACTGTTTGGGGACCCTCATTTTCCCGTTTTTGAGTCATTTCAGTGTAGTTTTGGAGAGATGAAGAACGATCCTTGGTGACAAGTATGCAGACTTGAAAGCAGAAACTAGATATTTTGAAGTTGAGGTACAATTTGCATAAAATGAATTGTTTTCAAGTGAATATGTCAGTGGTATTTAGTGTACCCACAGTGTTCTGCAGCCACTGACTTACCTGATTTTGCGTTTGTGCAAAGCTCCTCCTACATATTGGCTGCCCCAGAAGGAAACCCTAGGCATTACGCAAAAACTGCCACTCTGCCCTCCCCTGTATTCTGTCTGGAATTTTTCTATAGGTAGAACCATGAAATGTCTGACCTTTCGAATCTAGCTTCTTTCATTAAGCACAATGTTTTTGAGGTTGCACCATCCACTTCTTGCTTGTGGCTTAATTTTTATTCCTTTTTAATGGCTTAATAATATTCCATTCTGTTAACATACCACAACCCATTTCTCCACTTACTCATTGCTGGATGTTGTACTGTTTCTGACGTCTACTATGAATTACCTGTGCTTCTAAGGACATGTGTGTACTTGTATTTGTCTTAGTGACAACTTTCAGTTCTTCAGGGTGTGGCTGTACAAGTGGAACCTCAGGATCACAGCAATTATACGTGAACTTTCCCCCTTTTTGCACATGTGCATGCATGCATGTGTGTCTGTGGTACATGTGTGAGTGTGGGCTGTGTGTGGATATGCGGAGGTCTGAGGTTGGCATCAGACGTCTGTTGTTTATTTTTTTGGCTCTTTTGGAGGGCCCGCCACCCAGCTCCCAAATAAATCACATATGGAAGCTTAGTCTTAATTATGAATGCCCAGCCTTAGCTTGTCTTGTTTCTAGTCGGCTTTTCTTAATAACTTATCCTGTCTACCCTTTGCCTCTGGACTTTCCCAGTTCTCTTACTTCTGTCAATCTTGCTCTTACTCTTACTCCTTGGATGGCTGTGTAGCTGGGTGGCTGACCCCTGATGTCCTTCTCCTTCCTCTCTCATTCCTTGATCCTTTCTCCCAGATTTCTCCTCCTATTTCTTCTCTCTACCTGTCAGTCCCACCTATTTCTCTCTCCTGCCTCACTATTGGCCGTCCAGCTCTTTATTAGACCATCAGGTGTTTTAGACAGGCACAGTAACATAGCTTCACAGAGTTAAACAAATGCAACATAAGCAAAAGTAACTCACCTTAATATTCTACATCAGGTGTCTTCCCTTGTCAACCTCTACCTACATTTTAGGCAGGTTTCTCCCAAACCTGAACTCACTGATTGGCTGGGCTGACCAGGGAGCTCCACAGCTCTTCCTGTCTCTGATGCTCAGCTCTGGGGTTACAGGCACACTCCACCATGCCTGGCTTTTTAACATGGGGCGCAGGGAATCCAAACTTAGGCCCTCATGCTTGCACAGCAATTGCTGTACCCCAGCACTGCTCCAGGCCTCCATCCTGAATTTTTTGAGGAGTCATCAGATGGGATCAGACCACTGCACATTCCCACATCACTGTACATGGACACTCCTTTCTCACACCATTATCACCTTTCAGTAGTCTTCTTTTCTGAAAGTGCACCATAGATATCCTAGCTGGCATGGAGAAGTATCTCGCTGTGGTCTTTTTTCATTTCCTTAAAGATCAGTAATGTTGGACATCTTGTGTGCATTTTTTATACCTTCTTTGGAGAAATGTCTATTTTTAAAAAATTCCTTCTTTTCCTCCTCCTCTTCCTCCTTTTAACACTATCATTAGTGTTGAGGATTGAACTCAGTGTCCTGTGTATGCTAGTCAAGTATCCCACCACTGAGCCACAGCCCAATCCCTCTTGCCTATTTCCAAAAAGCAGAGTTATGTTTTTGTTTTTGTTGTTGTATATTTATTTTTATCGTGCGTGCGTGCGTGTGTGTGTGTGTGTGTGTGTGTGTGTGTGTGTATGTGTATGCATGTGCCACAGTGTACACATGAAGGTCAGAGGATGGCTTTATGGAGTTGGGCATGATCCCAACACAGTAGGAAATGTAGAGAGAGTAAGTCCACACTGAGGACCTTAGTGACTTTTGGGCTCCCAATATCTGGGGACTTCAAATGTGGGCTGCTCCTGGTATCCTGTAGAGTGATAGCTGCTCCAGAGAAGGAATACTTCCACTTCAGATGAGGGGACCAGAGGTGAAGAAGAGCTTAAGGCCATATTTATGGATAAGGCCTTTCCTGGATCTCACTCTGTAGACAGGCTGGCCTTGAACTCACAGAGATCCACTTGGCTCTGCCTCCCGAGTGCTGGGATTAAAGGCGTGCACCACCACCGCCTGGCTGGTGTGGCATTCTTATACAGTACTGGGCAAGAAGAGCCAGCAGACCAGGTTTGCCAGGATCTATCCACCTTCACATCTCACAGCTCAGTTTCCAGGTCAGAAACTCAGAAATCCACGACTTTGTCCCCTGGAGTCAGCAATTCACAGTTAGAAGCAACCAGTGACCCCAGTTCTCAGGTGTATATGGGGGAGGGTAAGGGGAGTGTAGAAAGTTGATTGTCTCATCTGAGATCCCCTGCTTCCCTCCACAGGAATCCCCCTGCCAGCCCTTGGTGGTGTGAAGCAGTAGATGGGAACAGATGGCAGTGGCCTCTCAGCATCCTGTGGTCCTGCAGTCCTGGGGCAAGTCCAGCTTCAGAGGGGGATCAGGTCAGAGTGGCCACAGAGCCTTTCAGAGAGAGCTGGGCCTCACCAGAGCTCACCCAGCCAGAGTCTAGTAACCTCCTCTGCTTTGGAATGAGAGCATGTTCTAAATCCTCTTCTCCATTGCTGCCTACTCGGCTTGGGGCCCGCAGCAGATGGCGAGGTGGGCCCTCCAGTGGGTCTGGAGCGTGGGCTTCGAGAGTGCTAATGTTTCTCAGATCTCCTTTGCAGAGCGTCAACTGTGACAACAGTGTAGCTCGGGCCAGGAAACGGAAAGGCACTGCTAGGTGCCAGGAGGGGCTGCTTCTTAATTAAGGCACCTCCCCAGCTTGCTGATGACAGCTGTGGGTTGGAAATAGTCTATGCACCTGTTTGTGACCAGGATCCAGGGGATACTACAGGACTATGTCCAAGTAGGGTCCAGTCCCTTCACCAGAATAACAGAGGAAATGGTATCTTTTCATTATTGAACATTGTTCCACCCAATATGGCACACTTTCATTTCTGTGTGTCCCAATGGTTATGTGTCTCTGAAGAACCCTTTCTAATATGCTTATGAGCAGGAGACTGCTTTAACAATTTATCCACATGTAATAACAAGCAATAGTTAGAAAGGAGAACTCAGATTCATCTTTGTCTCACTGAACCCTTATAGCAATGTGATGGGAAAGTTGAGGCAAGAGGCTGAAGCCCATAGAGCTGGTCACAGAGTAAGTCAGAACACAGGCTTATCATTAGATAAACCTGGATCCCGAGCCTCAGTTCATTATGAATGACAGGGCAGTTCTGGGTACCTCATAAGATCACAGTGAAGACAAAAAAAAATGACATTTAAATGAGTGGACTTGGAATAGAGTTGACTGATTCCCTCCGCGAGTAACATGGGTGGAGCTCATCCTATCAGTTGATAGCCTAAAAAAAAAAAAAAAAAAAAAAAAAGACAGCTCTCCCATGAAGAAGATGGAATTCTGCTAACAGATCACATCTAGACTCCACTACAGCCCACCCTGGGGTTTCAGTCTGCCAATTGGCCCTGTAGACTATGGGCTTATCAAGAATCCATCCATGGTCGTGCGTGTGAATTTTTTCCTTAGACTCTGTCTTTGCCCCCACTTCTCTCTTTTTCTCGTTTCTTTCTTATTAATTACTGTCTCTGAAGAACCTTTGCAGATCTACTTACTAGTAAGGGAATGTTTTAATAACATGTGGCTCTTTTAATGTGGAATAATATACAACAATTAAAAAAGAGAACTTAGCTCTGCTTTTAAGAGAAAACATGTTGTTTGTCTGTTCACACCTTGTGTTTCTCTGAGTGGAGAGATTGGAGCACACCTAGAGAGGGCCATGGAGGCAGGGGGTGTTCTGAGGACCAGGGAGTGTGTTTGGCTCCTTTATTTCTTTACTGTGTGATTTTAGCATATGTTACTGTTGACAAATCCGATAAGAACTTATTGTTTTTGGATCTTCCTTCTCCGCTTAGAGGTAGAAGGGACAGAAGAGCAGCAACTTGCTTGAGTCTCTGCTTCACTGTGATTTTTATAGGCGGATGATGCACTGCCTGGTGGTGGTCTGAGCCTGTTCAGATTCCCATGGCCTTGCCTGCTCAGACCCTGGCTAAGAGTGGGTCAAGGGCATTAGTTCCCATTCTCCAGAGGTCTGGCATCTGGATAAGCTCAGTGCTCCATTGGGTTAGTTGGGGAAGGGAAAGCATGGGCCACACTGCTGGAGGGCACCAACACAAAAGTCCTGTGTTCCAAAGCTTAGAAATAGCTCTCAAGAGTCCAGGGGGCCAGCCGCTGTCCCAGGTGCTGAAAAGCCAACTGTGATTGAGTTTTCACTCACCATCAACTGTGACTTAAAGATGGCGAGGCAGGAGCCACTTTGTTTAGAAAGTTTAAGAGAACAAGATTCAGGTTCAAATTCCTTGAATTTGGCAATAGGGCCATCTGATGTCATCAGGAATATGTCAAGCAGCTCGAACCCCTGGGTTTCCGTCCTTTCTCCTAGGGTCAGCTGCTGACGATCGGAATTGACTGTTGGTTTGTCTGACTTAGCTGAATGAATGCCCCATTTGATGCTTCTGCCAGAAGCAATCTCCACCTCCATTCCTACAGATGGGCAGGGTTCATTTCCCCCTGGGACCAAGCAGGATGCTAAAAGCAATCGAGAGCCTCTATCTCCTCTCCAGCCAGCTCCCTTAGAATCCTTCTGTTCAACACACTCACCTGAAAGACATTCCCTGTTGCCAGTCCCAGAGGAGGCCCTGCTCGGCACATAGAAATGGATAGAAAGCCCACATTTCAGGCAAGTGGAGGATATTACATACAGCACAATAAAGGGGGCTCTCCATAGAGTGCACCTCTGAATGGCCCACGGGTTATAACCCTGGTGCCTGAATTCAGACACATGCGTTCTTTTTTAAAGCCACATTTAGAAAATTCTCTGGTAGTACTATGGGATGGACACTTGCTCTCTGAGACAGCCCTTATGTCTGAAATGTTGAGTCCCCAGAATGGAGATAGATGAGGCTGAGGACAATAGCCATGTCCCAAGGACTCAGCCTTCCACAGAGTGTCATCCATCATCAATACCCACATGGTGCCTGTGTCTGGGGAAAGACCAGCCAGAGGGTGACAATAAGTAGCTCTCTGTAACCATCACTCCTGTCGTGGATGAGTGTGAAACTTCCCCCGTGGACTCATGTGTTTGAACACTTCCTAGCTGGTGATGCTGTTTATGAAGACTGTGGAACTTTTAGGAAGTAGAGGTGGCTGGGGGAAATGGGTCACAGGGATCGGGCCTTTAACTTTATAAACAGGCCTAATTCTTGTCTGTTTTCTGCTTCTTGACTGTAGGTGTACTGTGACTATTTACCTCAGTCATGTATTCTCGCTTTTGCCCAGTCTTTTTTTTTTTTTGGTCGACTTGTTATAAGTTAGAGTCCTCTGGAAAAAGGACCCTCTATTGAGAAAATGCCCTCATTAGATTGGCCTGTAGGCATGTCTGCAACACATTCTCTTGATTCATGATTGATGTGAGAGGGCCCAGCCCATTGGAGGGCACTATCACCCCCTGGGTTGGTGGTCCTGGGTGGTATAAGAAAGCAGGCTGAGCAAGCTATGGGAAGCAAGCCAGGAGGCAGCCCTCCTCCATGGTCTTTGCTTCAGTCCCTGCCTCCAGGTTCCTGTTTTGAGTTCCTGCCCTGACTTCCCTTCATAATGGAGGGTGAGCTGTAAGTGGAAATAAACCCCTTCCTCCACAAGTTCCCTTTGGTCATGGTGTTTTATTGCAGCAATAGAGAACAAATTAGAATGCCCATCATGCTGGGCTATGTTCTCCTAGACTTGAGCCAGGATAAGGCCTTCCCCCATAAGCTTCTTGTTAAGCATTTGGTCATAGCAGTGAGAAAAATGACAGCACCAATCCTGGGGCAGAGGAGGTGTGCCTGAGGGATGTGAGTGGGAGCCCCTGGGGGATGATCAATGTTCAGATCTGAGTTGGGGCCTATAGCTCCCGTAGGGAAAGAACGACACCCGGGTGTCAGAAAGACGAGATCTCTGGCCCTCATAGTGTCCGAGTTAATTTTTGTGCCACTCTGATAGACTGGCTTAGCAATTTCTAAAGAAATGAATTTATTTCTCACAGCTCCCAAGGCTGGGAAGTCTGAGGTCAAGGTGCCAGCATGCTTAGTGTCTGCCGAGATCTGGTTTGGGCACTTCCAAGATGGTACCTTTAAACATGGGGTTCCCCAGAGAGGAGGAAGTCTGTTCTTCACATAGCACAGTTTCCTAGGAGGAATGACCAGCACCTGTGGGCCTTTTTGTAGTGATCTTCATGAGAGAAGAGTCCTCAGGGCTCTGAGGACTATGGTTTAATGTAAGCTGGGGTGGGCCACGCATTCAAACCCAGCAGGCAGTAACTTGCTGTGAGGCTACCTGGGTGCCCGCTCCATCTCCATCTCACTGCCCACCTCCATCCCAAGGATCTTCTTGAGGAGGTTGGACACTGTCCTCCACCTTAGACTGTTTAACCTGCTCCAACTTGCGCACATCAAGATACAAGACAACAAGGACAAGCCAGATCCTCGCACACACTAGTCCTTCCAATCCTCAGATCACATAGCTAATGCCAGATCATAGCGGTTAACAGACTTAGAACTATGCAGAACACCAAGTGAGGTCCCTACTCCTGGACACTATTCTGCCGTCAGCATCTGTTCACAGTGTGGGAATGTCCTGTCCTCAGTGCTGACTGCGTTAGCTCTGTTATGTCTTTAATCACAAGCTTTACCAATGAGTTCCAAAATTTAAATTCCAGAAGACGAGATAGACTCTGAATTCACATTCAGAAGGCTTCTAGTTGTTTGCAGATGGAGGTCTCAAGGTAGAGCAAGGCACAAGCATGGTTTGGAGGAGCAGCTGGGTCTGGAAATCCATTCCCTGAATAGAGATAGAGACCCCAATGGTGGGAGAATCTCCATTTTTTTCCACTGAGTCTTTGGTTGCTGCCCTCTACCAGGCTGGAAACCTTGTGCATCTGGATTCCTCCCTCTTCACCTCTTCATTCTGCCCCAGGCTCTGCACAGTACCTTGATCATCAATGGCTAATTGGTGTTGGTTGCATAATATTTACAGTGTTAATATGGTGTGTGTGTGAGAGAGAGAGAGAGAGAGAGACAGAGACAGAGACTGTGTGTGTGTGTGTGTGTGTGTGTGTGTGTGTGTGTGTGTGTGTGTGTGTGTGTGTGTTTTCAAGGTAGTCCATAGAAAAGGACTGATTCTTTCTGGCTGCAGTGTGCTTTTATCAAAGAAACCCAAAGATTATGTCTGGAGTCAGAAAGAACAATTTTTTTTTTTCTCCATGGAAGGCAGATGCCTTAACCTAGAGAATAAGGGGAGGAGACCTCTTTACTTGTTTGGAAGGTACCATTGTGAGGAGATGCTCTGTGAACTCTATCCCCAGGGAGTGTCTGTTCCCCCACATCTTTCATGGTATCTACCTCACTGGAGTCTAGAGGTGTGACACTGCTTTGAGATGTTTGGGGCCTGGCCCCCACAGCTTCAAGGCAGCAGGTGGTGTTGACATGCTAGGAGTGATACCTATTTAACTGGGTTTAGAATCACCTATGAGGGTGGCAAGGTACACTTCAGGGTGTGTCTGTGAGGGTGTCTCCAAAGAGGAGTACTTGGTGGGGGAAGAGCCTCCCTGAATGTGGGTGGCAGCATCCTCTGGGCTGGAAGCATGGCTGGGCCAAGGAGGGAAAGGGAGCCAGGTGCCGGTGCCTGCTGTCTGTCTGCAGCGTGTGAGCGAGCTGCTGCCTCCCGCACCTGCTAAGAACATGATCCAGAATCTTCCATTCCTCCCTTAAATGGTTTCTGTCAGGTATTTTTAGTCATACTCCTGAAAAAGCGTGATAAGTCCTGAGGCCTCAGTTGCATCTTGCTCGTCTTGCTGTGCCTCCAGCTGTGGCCAGACCTGTGTCGTGCTCACTAGTTTGCACAAACAGAAGCACACTATGTATTTCTCTAGATTTTTACTTTTCCCCATTTCTTTGCAAGATTTACTTCATTCTTTATAATAGCAGTGTAGTATTCCGCCAAAGTGTGAAGTCCGGGGTTCACTTTTGTATTTTTAGCAATTCTCCTAGAAACAATCTTACCCGTACATCTTTTGGATTGGGACTTTTATTTCGGTTGGATCAGTTCCCAGAAGCAGCATTGTGTTTGGGTCAAAGGGACTCCACATCTCTAACTTTAATAAATCCTGTTAGATTACCTTCTGAAATGGTCGAAATAAGTCACATTTCGCCCGCCATCAGGGTTGTGAGTGCCCTTTGCTCAAAAGCTTGCCAGGGCCAGGCACATCAATCTCTCTCAAATTGGCAGTGCTCACACTTCTGTTTTCATTGGCCTCTCCCTGGATGCTCAGGAGGTCTCGCCTTTGTGCTAACCTCTGTCCCGTGTGCTGTCTCTGCAGGTGCACTGGGTGGGTTGCCTGTGAGAGTAGAAGGTGAAGACCTTCTAGAAGGTTCAGGAGTGTGGAGAAGGTGAGTGAGCTCTCCAGGTTGCAGGTGCTCTTGGTGGGCCCAGTGCAAGGAAACAGAGGATCTTATAGCATGCCCCAAGGCAACCTAAGAACTGGGGTCTCCTTCTCCACAGTCAGAGTTGAATGTAGATTGGCTTTTTCAGAAGTGAGGGAGCCATTTGTTCTTGGGAGGATTTAAGCAGACATCAGAATGAGTTTTGTTCTTTATTCATAGAGGACAGAGTGAGGGCAGAGGACAGAGAGGGTGTGCTGCTTTAATCTCTATGATACAGCACTCTGACCAAAAGCAACGTAGGGGAGGAAAGTGTTTGTTTCAGCTTTCCTTCAGGTCACAGTCCATCATTTAAGGAAGTCAGGACAGGAACTCAAGCAGGGGCCCAAAGGCAAGGACGTAGAGGAACAGTGCTTGCTGGCTTACTCACAGGCTCACTCTTGACTAGTTTCCTCCCTCCCTCCCTCCCTCCCTCCCTCCCTCCCTCCCTTCCTGTCTTCCTTCCTTTATTTCCTTTCTTCCTTAAAATAGATTTATTTTTGTTTTTATTTGTGTGTGTATATGTGTGCATGTGTGTATATGTGTGTGTGTGCAGATGCCCTTGGAGTTAGAAGAGGGCACTGGATCTCTTGGAGCTGAAGTTATAGGTGGTTGTGAGCTGCCCACCATGGCACTGAGAACAAAACCCAGGTCTTCTGGAGGAGCAGCTAGTTCTCTTAACCACTGAGCTATCACTCCGGTCCCCTTAGTGAGCTTTCTTATACAGTTCAGGATCACCTGCCTAGGGAATGATGCCACACACAGTGGGATGGGCCCTCCTATACCAGTCAACTGTCAAGACAATCCCCATAGACAATGCCTGCAGGCCAGTCTGATATGGACAGCCCCTCAGTTGAGACTCTTTCCTAGGTGATATTAGGACAGGGGGTTTGACAGAGAGGAGGTCATGAGGAGATTGAGGACAGCACACCTGCTCAGCATGGGGTCTTCCAGCTGCTGCCTGTGAGCCTTCACTGCTGGAAGACCTCCAATGGAACAGGTATGAATTACAAAGAAAGCTTTGAAAATCTGCTCTGTCAATCATAATTACCACCTAAGCTAACCTGGGCTTGCAGAGACAGGCTGTCCCTACTTGCCTAGGACTGAGGGGTATCCTTGACTAGGAAATTTCAGTGCTAAAACCAGCCAAGTCCAGAAAAATTGTTACGAATTGATCCCCTGACCTGGAGGTAGCCATGAAGACAGCAGTTTCTTTGAAGTAATGTAAAATCTCTGGAGTGGTTCCCAGGCTAGACTACAAAAGGGGGTGTTGGAGGCACGGTCTAGTCAGTCATGCTGAGGTGCTGAGGGACATGGCCAGGCACAGTGAGGGTGTGGCAGCAACTTCTGTAAAGCCTAAACTTTTGCAAATGTCAGAACAAGGGTCACACTAAGGTCGGCCCTCGTGGAGCATCTGAGTCAATTTTCCCTTCTTACAGAATTGGTACTAAGCTGTGGGTGCCACCCTCAAAACGTATGTTCTTGTCATTATTTCTAGAATCTGTGCCTTAGATGGCAAAGGATGTTGACTTAATTAGGGTTTCTATTGCTGTGATTAAACACCATGACCAAAAGCAACTTGAGGAAGAAAGAGTACACGTTCTGAGGTCACAGTTCACTGAAGAAAGTCAGGGCAGGAACTCAAGGCAGGAACATGGAGGTAGGAACTGAAGCAAAAGACATAGAAGGACACTGCTTACTGGCTTGATCCTCATGAATTGCTCAGCCTGCTTTCTTATACAACCCAGGATCATCTGTCTAGGCTGGCACTGCCCTCAGTGAGCTGGGCCCTCCTACATCAATCTGATGATCAAGGAAATGCCCCACAGACTTGCCTATAGGCCAATGTGATGCATACTTTTTTTTTTTTTTTTTTTTTTTTTATCATTTGAGATTCTCTATTCCCAAATAGCCAGATTTGTGTCAAGGGGACAAAATCCAGCACAGATGCACTAGAGTTGAGAATCAAGAGAGAAGAGGAAGGATTTAGTCTCAATTACTCCGAGAACCCCAAAGGCCAACACACAAGACCTTATAGCAAAGGATGTAGGGGTTGTATATAGACTCAGAGAAGGGATGTGATGACCAAGGCTAATATTGAGGTGATACAGCCACATACCAAGGGTTACTATGGCAACCCCTAGAAGACAGAAGCAGCACCTTGTCCTCCAGGAACCTCAGAGAAAATATGACCCTGCTAATCCCTTGGTTTTTGGCTTCTGGCCCCAGGACCTATGAGGGGACACATTCCTATGCTTTGAAGTCACAACATTCCAGTGTTCTGTGGTCACAGCAGCTAGAGGACACTAATGTAGTGTTCAAGACCTGGGCTTCATGGGCCCCAGAGAAGAGAGGAGTGTGGCTTTGGGTCCACCTGACAATCTGTTGTTTAGGATCTCAGGAATAATGGAGACTTGGTGGGGAGGAGTCACCAGTGGCCCAAGCCTTCTGAATCCCAGCATTAACTCTCAGGAGTCATAGGACCAGGCTTCTGCTGTGCTCATGAGTAGTGGCTGTGTCTCCTGCAGTCAGTCACAGCACTCTGCCAGGCAGCTGGTGTTCAGGGCTCCTAGGAAGACATGCATGACTCTAGCTAGCAATGTGGTGAGATAGAAACTGGTAGCAGGCAGGGAAGGCAGGGCGGGCTTGGCAGAAGAGCTGGTGCTAATTCATTCAAACAGCATCTCCCATTGGCTCAGCCTTTTCCAGCTTGCAAGGTGTTTTTGCATCCTGTTCCTCCACTGATGCTGGCGAGGGTCCTGGGAGGGAGGCAGGGAGGGCTGTCAATGTGTGGGGAAGCCACAGCTACGGTGGCTGGAGGAGGTGTTGAGGCCCTGGTGAGCAGAGGAGGCAGGGCTGCTGCTTCTCATCCAGAGTGTCCTCAACTTTCAGGGAGCTCCCAGGGGCTCAGGCAGGTTCTAGGGGTGCTGCACCCCAGCAGTAGTTACTGCAATGCCACTTGAGATAGAACGTCTCCGGTTGGGCTTCCCAGTCGTAGATGCTGGGTGTGCAGATAGGTATGAAGAGATATTCTGGGGACCTGCGACTGGAGAAGGGAAGGTGGGATGTGGGTGAGGCTGAGTTACAGTGCCACCCCACAAGTCCTCAAGGGCTCTGCCACCTGCTTGCCGTGAACTTGGGAAGTTACTTAATCTATATGAACTTTAGTTTCTTCTCCTCTGAGGATCAGACTGCCCATTACGCTGCTGGAGGGTACTGGAGGGTACTGGAGGGTGTGTACCCTGTGTTGCTTCAGGGTGGTGCTCAGGGCAGACTGGCTTTCCTTCTGTTAGCCCATCCCATACACGGTGTTAACTCTGTGTGTGTGTGTGTGTGTGTGTGTGTGTGTGTGTGTGTGTGTGTGTGTGTGTGCATGTGTGAGTGTGTGTGTGTGTTTCACTGAGTTGCTGGGCACCTGCAGTATTCCCAGCCCTAAACCAGAAGCTCCTAGGGAGTGAAAGTGGGAGACATCCTTGGGTCTACCCTCAAACAGTTTTTAGTCCAGTGAAGACCACTAAGTATCCTTGTGGGCTGAAGATATGGTTCAGTGGTAGGGACTGTCTAGCATGTGTGGGGTGTGAGACTGTGGGCTCTATCCTAAGTAATGCAAACAGACAACACCCAAAACAAGCCCAAAGTCGTCCCCTTATGAATTAATAATAAGTTCCCATGTATGATTTAATTCACCCTCAAAGCATAAAGTATTTTTAAACTCCATTTACAGATAGGAAAACCGAGGCTCAGAAAATGGAGGGGCCTTGGTAGAGATCCCTGGGCAGGTTTGTAGTGATGGGACAGGATGTGGAATTCAGATCTCTAGGGTCTCAAACTCCATCAGCTTCTCAAGGCAGTGGAGAGGCCATTGCTGTAGGGTTTGTCAAAGTCCCTCTGTAAAGTGGGGCTACCATATCAGACAGAAAGAGGGGTGGGAGATAGCTGGGAATGTATTACATGGGTTCATTAGGGTCAGCTGCCTGGATGGGGACATTCTTGCTAGGGCCAAGGGAAAGAGGTTCCCAGAAGAGATCTGCAGGAGGCTGTGGGGTATGGGGGACCCCAAACCCACAGGAGATAAGTATTGTCAAGTGCTCTCTCTGTCTCTCTCCCACTCCCTCTCCCTCTCCCCCTCCCTCTCCTCCCCCCTCTCCCCCTCCCTCTTCCCCTCCCTCTCCCCCTCCCTCTCTCTCTCTTCTCCCTCTCCCTCCCTCTCCCTCTCTCCCTCCCTCTCCCCCTCTCTCTCCCTCTCTCTCTTCTTCCCTCTCTCTCTCCCTCTCTCTCTTCCTCTCTCCCCCTCTCCCTCCCTCTCCCCACCTCTCTCTCCCCCTCTCCCTCCCTCCCCCTTCTCTCTCTGTGTGTGCGCGCGCACGCGCGCGCGCACGTGTGTGTGTGTGTGTGTGTGTGTGTGTGTGTGTGTGTGTGTGTGTGTGTATGTATGGGCGTGCTTGCATATCTCCCAGCTTGAGTCTTCTCATCCAATGGGGAGAAGGCATGAGAAAAGGGCTTCTGGGTTTGGAAGTGACCTTGCTCTGAAAAGGGGCTGATGTCCTGGGATAGACAAGCTTGAATAATTCTTGGCAACAAAGAAGCTGGAGCTAGTGTTGGAGGGCTGTGTGGGACAGTTTAAATTATTTTTAAAGCCTGGTTTAAAGTGTACAATTCAGAGATCAATTATTTTTATGATGCTATGTAACTAGCACTGTTGTCGATGAGTGAAGGCTTGGCATCATCCCAAGGAGAAACACTGTCCCTGTTCTTCTCAGACCCTGTGGACTTTAATCTATCTGCTTCTATATATTAACTCATGTGTGGAAACATATACTAATATGGACTGTTTAGTATTGATGAACAGTTTTGAGCTTTATAGAGCTGTGTATCAGAACTGGTTTATGGCTGGATACTCCGTTGGATGTGCATAGCACATTTTGTTTGCCCATCTATGGTCAGTGCTACCTGCTGGATACCCTGAACAACACTTCTAGGAACTGATGTGTCAGAATGTATTTGAGTTCCTGTTTTATTGTTTTGAGTGGAGTTGATGATGTGCTAATTTTATATTTAGTTGTGTCTGTGTGTGGTGCATGGATATATGTGCATTTGTGTATAGACACATGTGCGTGCAAGAACATGTGTGTGTATGTGTATGTGGCAGACAGAAGTTGGTGCTGTCAATCTCCACCTTACATATTGAGGTAGAGGTCTCTTACTTGAACCCACAGCTCCCAGTTTGGCTAGTCTAGCTCTCCAGCTTGCCTTGGTGATCTCTTGTCTCTGCCTCTTGTATGCTGGGATTACAGGTGGGCCAGAATGCGTGCCTAGCACTTACATGGGTGCCTGGGGATCTGAATTCTTTTCTTCTTGCTTGCATGGTAAGCGCTTTATTACAGAGCCACCTTTCCAGTTCCATGTTTGGCTCTTTAAAGAAGAGTAAACTATTTTTCCACAGTGAGTGTGCTCTCCTGTGTTCCCAGCAACAGCACACACACGGACACACCAGCCTCTCCAAGCCAACACACCTTTCTCTTCTCTTTCTTCTTTAAGTCAGTTCTCCCGCTGGTGGGAGGGCAGCTCTCTGTGGCTCTGGACTGGCGGCGGATGGTGCCAACCATCTTGAGTCTGTTGGCCCTGCACCTACCTTTTTTTGGACTAATGTCTATTCAAGTCCTTTGCCCATTTTAAAACTGGGTTGTTTATTTTATTGTTATTGAGATGTGGGAGTTTTCCATACAATTTTATGAGTGACGTCCTTTAGCTAACCTTACAGCCTGATCAGATGTATAATTAACAAGTATTTTCTCCCATTCTATGGGTTGCCCTTTCATTTTCTTGACAGTGATTATTTGAAGCATAAAATTTAAATTCTGATGTGGCCCAATTTATCTAATTTTTTTTTCTAGCAGAGTTGGAGTTCATCAAAAGATGTTTTTTAGTGTGAAGGCTAAGAAAGGGCTCCAGGGGAGAAAGTGAAACACTCTGGAGAGCGCCGATGCGGGGTTCTCCAGGGAGAGATGCTTTTCTTGCATTTCCCCCTTCTTGCTCTCCCTCTGGTGTCATACTCATGAATCCTCCACCAAACCCAGGGTCATGAAGATTTCTTCTACATTTCCTCCAAGAATTTTATAGTTTTAGCTCTTAAATTTGGGTGGTTGATCCATTATCATATATGCTGAGAGATATGAGAAATCACTTTAATATTTCATGTTTAATGCTGCTATCCTATTTTTTTCAATAAAAAGAAAAACCAGTACTTTGAAGTAAAAATCTGAGATGAAGCAAATAAAGTTAGATGTTTATTTAGTTATTAAAAGTTGGATATTTAGTACTTTGTAGAAAGAAAGTACTCAGGCAATCCCAGATGATGTGGAATTCAGCTTCCAGTGCCTGGGCCAAGAGATTTTGTAAGCCATTCTACTGTTTTAACTGGGGTGCAGGGTGGGCTGCAGAGGCTCTGGGATCCCACTGAGTAGACTCTATTCAACAAGTTAGGGGAAGGGCCTGACAATCTGTTCATTTTCTGTTTTATTACTGGAAGGGCACCTAATATGTGATTGACTTTCTGTGATAGTTAGCACTAATTGAAAACTTGACATAACCTAGAATCGATTCTGAGGAGTCTCAAAGAGGGATTATCTACATTGGGTTACCATGTGGGCATGTCTGTAGGGAATTGTCTTAATTAAGTTAATTGATGTGGCAAGTCCCCATCCAGTGTGGGCGGCACCATTCCCTAGGCAGTCCTGTGCTGTGGAAGAGAGGAGAAATGGAGATGAGCTCTAGGTACGCAACAGTTAAAATTTTTCTCTTCTCTAGACTGGGGATGCGACTAGCTCCCTCAGATTCCTGCCTCTTTGACTTCTGCACCAGATGGACTATAACCTGGGCCTGTGAGCTAAGATAAACTCTTTCTCCTCTAAATTGCTTTTTGTCAGGGTGTTTTATCACAGCATCAGAATGAGATAGGACACCTGCATACAAAGTTTGTATGTATGAAATATGGTATCGCGACTGTGTGTGTGTAGCATTCTGCAGTGCACCTCCGAGATTCATTCCCCTCTCCCTCCCTGGCCACCACCACTCCACTCTTCAATTCTACAAACTTGACTATCCCAGTGTCCTCTTTAAGTGGAATCACGAAGTGATTGTCATCATGTGACTCACTTCACTTAGCCTACTGACCTCCTGCTTACCTGCATTATTACACATCTGTCAGGTGAGTGCTGGTGAAGACATGGAGAAACTTTAGCTCTTACACACTACTGGCAGGAGGGCAAGATGGTGTGTATATGATGAAAAAACAGTATGGAGCTTCCTCAAACATTGAAAATAGGACCCAACAATGCCTGGGTTGCTCCAAAGAGCTGAAATTGAGATCACAAAGAGACATTAACCACCTCCATGTGCATTGTGGCCCTATTTATACTTGTGGACTTACGGAAACAGCCTTGATGTCTACACATAGATAAGCAATGGCTTATACACTTAACAGAATATTACCCAGTCTCAAAGAGGGGTGGGTTCTGCAATATGCAAGAGTCTGAGCCTCTAGCCTACTTTCATGAGACACAGTTGGTCCAAGACAGCCTTAGCTGCTGCAGGGGCTGATGGCCAGGTACCCATGGCCTGTGTGCCCAGCCCTCTGCCTCCCTTGTCCTCTTTGCCCAGGAGAACAATGGTCAGGACTGGGCCATGGGTATACAGGTATATGGGAAGGACTGAGCATCATGGGATTTCCTCCTTGGAGGCTGTGTTTGGTCGACATCCCTTTATAACCTGACCCATCAGCACTGTGACTAGGTCAGGTGATAGGCACCCAGGGTACACTGGGTGTAAAGGGGTTCACTTGTAAGGCCATGAACCTGCAGACTTGGCATGTGTATGGCTCAGACAGTGAGGTCCTCTTGATATTTCATACCCTGAGTGTCTCACTGACCTCATTCTGGTTCCAGCCCCTAGTTTAGAGTCCCGGTGAGGTCTCTGGTGGCCCATTAGGGACAGGCCCAGCTTGGGGTTCCATGGAGGAAAGTGTGGAAATGTGAGAAGATCACAAACAGACTCCCCAGTAGTCAGACAGCACAGCTACCTCATTTGGCAGGCTGAATGCAGAATGAAAACTCATTGTTCAGAATTTCAAGCTGGAAACAGCATCGCATTTAACTCACTGAAGCCTCTTCTGGCTCCAGGGACCCCAGGCTGTGGCCTGGGTCACTGGACCCTCAAGTCCAGCCTTGCCAGACCTGGAGTGGTAGGATGGCTGGTTTGAGAAAGAAAAGTCCTTGGCGGATACAAGGAGCCGGTAGCATTAGAATTGTGCTGCCCACATATGGTGGGCTGATTCTCTGAACTGCTGCGCTGGCCTTCTGGACTGAGGCCCTCAGGCTGCCTGGGCCAGCCCTGGGAGGAGCCTTTGTTGGCTCTGTTTTACAAAGCTGCAGCAGACAGCAGGAGACAGCTTCATCTTTCCCCACCACAGGTGCGGGACTCTGCCTGGGGGTGAGCCATCTTCACTCAGGCTCTCTCCTTTTAAAGCTGAGCAGGCAGGAAGAAAACCTGTCAGCCCTCCCCACGGGGGGAGCAGAGGTTTGACTGGAAGCCTGGAGCTTGTTCCTGATGGGAATGAACCTTGCAGAAATAGTGGATAGGGCTGAGTTGTAGAAACTGCAAGCCCTGGCCTGTGGACCTCGGGCAGCAGCCTTCTGGGACTCGCTCAGGCAGCTAGGTCTAGGCTTTCACTCATCCTGCTGTGCCCTTTGGAGAGCCTCAGGACTCAGGAATAACATGGTCGGGTTTGGAGAATGTTTGGAAACCTGGTCCTGTAGGTGGATCCAGGGCCCATGTGGCTAAGATTCAGTTCCCACCTTCAGTTCTCAGGCCTTGAACTTAAGACTCAGCTTTCTGTTGGCGAGAGTTCGTAGGTAGCCTTGACCTACCAGGCCCTACTCACACCAGGGTCCTGGGCTGATTGGGGTCTTTCTGCTCTGGTCTGGCTCCAATACCCTGTGGCTGCAGCCACCAGAGGGGTGGGGCAGAGTGCATGTGTGTGCCTGTCACTTTGCCTCTCTTGTTACTGTGAGTCTCTGGGTGTCTTCAAGCAGCGATGTGTCAAGGAGGTGGGCTCCACAGGGCAGCAGAATGAGGGCTTCCACTGCTGGTGATTGAGGTGCAACAGTGGGTGCTGAGAACTCTCACTGCCCTGTCCCATGTGTTCCTCATCACATCTTCAGAGTGTGAGAGGATGTTAAATAAGGAACACAGATGTTTAAGTGTCACCCAGGTCAGCCTCCAAAACAGCTGGGCTAGGGCAGAGTGCAACCCACCCACTCAGAACTGCAACTCATCCTGTATCCTGTGGTTCAAACAGGCTTTTCAAATACATCGAGTAGCAGGGTATCTGGGGAAATAACAACACAGCCAGCAACAGAGGAGACGTTCTCATTAGGGGAAGGGGTCTGGTCATGTTCTTGCTTGATTTCTTGTTGCTGTGATAATCACCATGACTAAAACCAACTTGGGGAGGAAAGGGTTTATGTGGCTTACAGGTTGGAGTCCATCACTGAGGGAAGCCTTGACAGGAACTCAAGATAGGAAACTGGAGGCAGGAATTGAGTCAGAGAGCACAAAGGAATACTACTTGCTTCCTCTGGCTTACTCAGCTAGCTTGCTTATATACCTCAGGTCTACCTGCCTAAGGATGATACTGCCCACAGCAGGCTGGGCCCCATGCCATAAATAAGCTTAAGAAAATGCCTCACATACCTTTTATCCTCAAGCCAACAAGATGGAGGCAATGCCGCAACTGAGGTTCCCTCTACCCAGGTGTGTCAAGTTGACAATCAAGATTAACCATCACAAGCCACAAAGCCTGGCTTTCTTGCTGTGATTTTCAAAACTGACTGTGGTGTCCCAGAAGTCTAGGGTAGGTTGGAGAGATCAATCTCAGCCAATACAGAGCCCTCATCAAGTGGTGACCCTGCCCTGGGCATTTAGGGTGAAGGAGGATGATCCCAACTCCCTTACCAGTGTGTCTGCAAAACATTACACTTGACTGCGTATTTCTGGGCTACCATGATAGTCTAGTGTGGTGTCTCTTGGTCACTGCATGTGGCTTTTACAATTTTATTTCTCAGAGGACAAGGAAAATGTGTAGATCCTGGGATCTATAGACCTGGCATTAAACCTCAGCTAGGGCACTTCTGACCTCTTTCCTGCCGTTGGTCAGTAACAGTCTCATCACTTTATAGAAACACACAGCTCATCTTCATATCATCTAAACATAAGGTAACTCTACTGTTAGTACATCTATAGAAACAGGGGACAGGAACACAGAGAGGTTAAATCACTTGCCAGCATCCGGGGAGCTGAGGCGTGAAGAGGTTGCGTCACTTGACAGAGTCACAATCTAGCAAGTGGCAGTAGAGCTGGGATTTGAGCTTGAGATGCTGGCTGTAGGTGCCATCCCTGTCTTCAGGGTGAGCCTAAGATCATTGTTTTAAAAACATTAGCCCACAAATCCTGAGAAGTAGTGTAATACCCACATCTCGAGACCCCCAAACAAGACCACCACAGAGCCGATATCCAATGCAAGCACAAAGGGGTTTATTACTAGCAAAGCAAGCCTGGGATTGGTCCATGTCCAACACTTGACACAGCAGGTGGAGGAGGATGGCCCTGAGCTCTCAGTGTGAGGAGTTTTTAAAGGGAAAAACGGCAAGCAGGGTGGTACAAGCCTTTGCATCATATGATTGGGTAAGGGTATGTAACCTTTGAATTCACCAGTTGGGGGTTACAGTTATCATTTTGGGCAGGCCTGGACAAGTCCCAGGCTTTGTCCTTGAGCTGCCATGGAGGCTGGCTGGCCTAGCATGTCCACATTGACCCATGCATGGAGCTCTAGGTTGGTGAGGGGTTCCAGACAGTAAACAACTGGCTGAACCTTGAGCGGTCAGAGTATGTGCAGAAATGGAGCTACTGCAAGGACTATGTCTTTTGTTCATGGCCCTCCCAGAAACTGCTTGCTCAGGTCTCAGGAAACTGAAATTGAGGCCTGATCTCTGAGAGAAGACTGACAGCCTGTTATGGTGTCTGCTTGGTCCTTCCAGTAGCATTTATTCCTGTTCACTTTTATAGTTTTTTTTTTTTTTGCTATTTATTTATTTTAGGACAGGTCTCATGTAGCCCAAGCTGGCCTTGAACTTGCCATGTAGCCCAAGGACAACCTTGAACTTCTGATCTTTCTGCTTCCTTACAGGCGTGTGCCACAACACCTGATCAGTGTGCTGCTGGGGATCAAACCCAGTGTGTCACATATGCTAGGCAAGCACTCTGCCAACGGAGCCACACCTCAGCCCCAACCACTCGCCATTTTGACCTGTAACGGTAGCCTCATGATTCAGTTACTAGATCTCCTTTTGTGGATGAGGTGCAGAGGCCACACAACTTACCTCAACTCCTCACCCAGCTAGGAAGTAGCAGAGCTGGGATTCAGTCCTAGATGGTTGGTCATCAACTGGATTCCAGAACCTGCACTCAGCTGTTGCACATTTTTATTATTTACGTAACTGGGCTTTAGAATGAACTGGAGTTGTCAGGCTTTGTGCAGAAAGCAATTTAAAGTTTAACTCTGCCCCATTAATTTATTCCCTTGACTAATTCTTCCCCCTTCCTTGATGGAACCTCAACAGGTTCTCAGCTTTCCTGTGAACTCCTAGGGATTAATAAATAGCTCATTTTTCTCTAGTTGTTAAAACACCTATCTTTTGTATAATTGAACCTCTAATCTCACTTTTAATCTGAAGCAACTTCTTCCCAGACACCCTCCCCCCAGACTTCCCTTGGTCAGGGGCCATCACTATAGGGCTTCTCTGTGCTGAAGGGGGAGGAGAGGTGAAAGCTCAAACTCACATATCTGGTCTGGTGTTCTTGGGTGAGGGGCCCATTCCAAATAATGTTCTCTCATGGAACACTTTGGAAGGTTTTTGGGCACCTCTCATGACCCTGTCCTGTCATGGGCTGCCTCTGGTTATGACATCCCTTTTGCTCATGGCTTCCTGTTGTTAGTCCCCAAATGGACCGGTGTGGGTCTTTGGAAGGGGGCCCTTGGATTCAGGATGATTCTCTCCTGAGAGAGGCTGTTGTGTATCCTTCCAGTTGGACATGAGTAGCACCATCTTGGATGAGGGCATCTGGTTACTCCCATGTGATCCTTATGAGATAGAGCTGCACAGATTCATGGATCTTTAGCAAGGCCCTTCCCTAGGTTAGATGAGAGGTAAGCGATTAGCTGGGTCCACTCTTTCACAGTGCGGTGGTCTTTAAGTTATCCCCGGGACCCTTCAGTGGCAGCTTCTCACAGGTCCTCATGCTGTGAGTGGAACAGTTCAGTGCTGTTATTGCCCAGGGGACTTCCTCTTGATGTGGCTGCCCTTGAGCCCACCAAGCTCCTGTTAAGTAGTCCCAGGGAGATCATTGGTCACCAACCTGCATTGGGATGGAGCCCTTCTTTGGTCTCTTTGGACTCTCTCTGTGAGGGTGAATAGATGTGACAACCAAGGGCCATGCATCATACCACGAAGGAATCGTGATTCCCACAGCCACCTCTCTTTGGACATCATCTTCAACCCCTACTTCCTGTCTGGATGTGCTGTTCCTCTCATTGGGTGGTCCATGTCTTTTCCTGCCCTGACTTTGGCCTGACTTATTACTCGCTCTAGATATAGTATGCAGAGGAAGTGACCCCATGTCAATGCCAGCCTCACTTCTGAGATTCTGCTTTAGGGCCATGAGATGACTCTGAGGATAAAGGTGCTTGCTGCCAAGCCTGATGGCCCAAGTTTGATGCTCAGACCAGAATTCACAGGACAAAAGGAAAGAACCGGTTCTGTCAAGTTTTCCTCTGACCTCCACATTTGTGCTGTGTCACGTGGGTCACTTTGCCCAAAATAAGTAATAAATGTCACAGCCAGGCATGGTGGCACAGGCCTCTAATCCCAGGACTTGGGAGGCAGAGGTGGGTGGATCTCTGAGGTCGAGGCCAGCCTGGTCTACAGAGTGAGTTTCAGGAGAGCCAGAGAAATCCTGTCTGGAAAAACAAATATGAATAAAGAAATAAAGAAAGAAACCAATCAATAAATAGTCATAAGATCCTGTTTTTCTCTACCGATACCCTGTTATCATGCTCCAAGGAAGTTCAGGGTTGAGAAGGAAAGGCTCTGGGGGGATGAGATGCCATTGGGAAAGAGTGCACCAAGGAGGAGAACCAGATTGTGCCAACTGCTAGCCACCAACCCCACTGAGTGAGAGGCCTTCTGATATCCATGGGCTTCCATATGCAACTGCCTGATGGTCTCAGCTAGGCACAACTGAGCAGATGATCCACTCCATTCTCCTTGGGAGTCAGAGTACATGGGGAGTCAGGAGGCTCCAGGTCACAGAGTTCTAGATGGTGTATGGTGTGTGTGTGTGTGTGTGTGTGTGTGTGTGTGTGTGTGTGTGTGTGTCTGTCCCAGAGGTGAATGTTGGATCTTCTTCAATCAATTTTCACCTTATTTTCTGAGTGTGTGGGTGCTGGGGTGCTGAACAATGGTCCTCATATTTGTAGGGAAAGCATTTAGTTGACTGAACCATATCTCCAGCATTTCAGTTCTTTGTTTGTTTTTCTTTTTGAGACTTAGCCCCTGATTTGATGTGTAGCTGCTGCTGATCTTAAACTTCTGATTTTCCTGCCTCCAACTCCTGAGTGGTGATAAAGGAATATACGACTACTGCACTTGGCCTATTCAGTGCTGTGGATCCAAACCAGGCCTTCTGGACTGCCAGGCAAACATATAGACCCCACTCCAGCAGGGGCTAGATGAGAAGGGTTTGCCATCCAAACCACTTACAGCTGTGCTGATCAAAGCTCACTGTGTGACATGGCAAACTCATAAATGTGTCCTGAGGTAGTGATCAGGACAGAGACAGGTGTTGTGAGAGGAGAATGGGCTATGCCTCTGGAATGTTCCTCCCTGCTGGGGACACCAGCAATCATTTCACTAAGTCTGGATCAAGCTTTCATTACTGAATGGGTTTGGAGCCTTGGGGTGGACAGCCTTAGTATTCCACTGTGTCCAGGTTTCCGATGCAGAATTAAGGTTCACTCAAGGGTCCTACTACACCTGGGTGTCTAGGAGATGGGCTCTCATGTCATTCTGCATACCCTGCTTCCCAGCCCCATCTCCAGTGGCTGGAGTAGAGGCCCTCTAGCATCACTAGTGGCCCAGAAGGGGCCCAGTTGCCCTACCACAAGAATACCATGGACTAAGTGAGACTGAACATTTCACTGGAACTTGCATGACAAGATATTCTCTTCCTGGCCTGGGCCCTGTAATGGTCTCTGTGCTCACTAAAGAAGCCACTCTGAGGCCAAATAACTTCCCCCGCATCACCAGGTAGGTTCAGGGTCAACTCTGAGGAACTGTTGACAGGACCTTGGAAGTAGATGCAGAGATGGGGGCAGTGAAGAGAGCACTCGGTTGAGAGTCTAAAATCTTGGTTTGCAGTCCATCTGGGAGGCCATGGGGTTGGAATGGTAACTGTGGAGAAGGAAGACAGAAAATATGGGAAGTAAAGCAAATACCATATTGGCAAGGGGAGGCTTCCTGGAGAGGGCATCTGGCAGGATGGGCTGGGCTGCCGATGTGGGCTGGGCTGGGTGTTAGTGACAGAAAGCCTGCTCCAGCCCCGTGGGTTCATCTCTGGTATGGCTCAGGATGTAGTGCACGGAAGTCATTCATTCATTCAGTCAGTCAACAGATAGCACTTGCTGAGTATTTCCTATGTTCGGGGCCCTTCCTAATCGGTAGAAAGAGCAGTGTAAATGCAACAAAGTTGTGGCTCTCAAGACATTTAAAGTCTAAGGATAGAGAAAGGCAAGATGTGGGTGACAAGTGCTGGGCTCGCTGATCACCTGTGAACTCTCTGTGGTACCAGCTTAGGATCTATAGCTCCTTTCCTCAGGCTGGATGTCTGCTGGACCCTTCCAGCTCTACCTGTAGCCTGCCTGTGCTCTGAGCAAGGCTGGTGAATCAAACCTGTCTCTCCACACCCCAGGTGGTCAGTCGTGTGAGTCAGCCTTTCATTGTTGCTGTGCTGACCCAGCCACCTGCGGACAGAGGTGCCCCTGGATAAAGAAGCCTTGAGAGCTGTCCTGGCAGCAGCAGGCCTTGGAGAGTTAGCCTCCCCAGCACTCGGCCTGAGGGTTTTCAGTACTGGCACATGTGACCTTCACCGTCTCGGAGATGCCTGTTGTAGCGATTACCACAAAAACCAATTTTAAACAACACAATTTATTTGACTATCACCGTCTTCATCTCTGGCTAATTTTTATCCCCGTAGTTTTTTCATGCTTCTGCTGACAGTGTCTCATTTCTCCAGGATATTTTGTTATAAAACAGTCAAGGTACATCAGATTTCCTTCCCAGGGGTGACAGAACCAGAAGAATGGAGATGTCCTCAGTGTGGGAAAAACAGGCTTTCTTTGTTAATGTTGAAAATGATGCAAGATACTTGTTACCAGCCAGCAACTTTCAAGTTGTATTCCTTTCCTAGAAAAGCAGAAACCAGAATGATCCCCAAAGTTGGACAAAGACTGCTCAGACTGAGGTCAAGGGAGAGATTGGACTCCAGAGACTGAACTTGGTTGAACAAAAGGAAAAATATTCCTAGGCATTTATTTCTTGAACGCTGACCAGAGAATGGAGCATGTAAGCATAGACCAAAGACTAGCTGGCTTCTCTCCACAGACTGGTTATAGTGTTTTGGGCAAGTCTGTTCACTGGTCTGGGTCTCACTTTCTCCACCTCTGGGCACACTCAGTGTATGCCTCTGAGCAATGGGCACACTCGAATCTTGCTGGTGCTGCAAGCATGGGCAAAAACAGCAACTTGGCTGTATCCAGTAGCATCGAGGATGCAGCAAGACCCAACACTTAATGATTCTACTGGCTTCCCATCTTTGAGAAGCCTGCCAGGTGGGCGAGGTTTTCACATTAATCGTAAAGCAAATGCATAGGGAACAGCTCAAATTGCAGGCTTTGTGAATCGGGGGGGGGGGGCAGGGTGAGTGAGTGAGTCTATTCACAGAGTGCAATTAAAAACAAAGAAGTGTTACGTTTTGGGTTCATGCAGTCATGGGCACAAATCTCATGTCTGGTCCCATGAGCATTGGAAGTGTGAGCTACCCTAAGCAGTTTCCTGGGGGGGAATATTTTACCTCTTCTGCAATCAACACACATGCAGTGCTACATAGTATCCCCCGGGGGGGGGGGTCTCTTAAAGTTCAGGCAGAGAAAGTGTGTAACCAATTTCTGATTGTGGTTACTCTGAGGAAGAAAGAGACCTCCCTTAGGAGTCAAGAGGGGAGGGACTTCGAACCTGGCTGTAATGTCCTATGTGTGTATGACATTTACAAATATGTAAATTTGCCAAACAGTAAAAGACTTAATTATAAATGCAAAATATGTTAATATCTTATAAGTATGGAAAAACCAAACATGTTATAACTGATCTATCACATATATACATATATATCTATATCTATCAGGTGACATTAAGAAAGTGTCAGTTCTGATGGATAAGTAAGAATACTGCCACTTGTTTTTCCTGCATCTTTACAATTTCTCAACAAAATTAAAAATGTCAGAGTACAAGAGTACACTTAAGTATCAGCTAGAAAAGACAGTTCAGTAGGAAGCAGGGAGCCTGTGTTTGACTCCAGGGCTTCAGGTGCTGGCTGGGGGTCCATCTGAGATTTCAGCTTAGGAGGCCTCCAGCTCATTGGTCTTGCTTTGTACCTCTGACCATGCTGTCCTGTGAGAAGCTGATGTGGCTGGAATTGGCTACAGTCAAGAGAGCAGGGCTCTAATAGGACCACTGGCAAGAGGCTGAAGATGGAGAAACCAATTTAAAAAATTCCCTTGGAGTTTCCCAAAGTGTGGAGGCAACAGGAGAATCATAAACTGGGCACAGTGCAGTTAAAGGCAGGGAGAGATGGAGGAGAACACAGAGCCAGTAGCTTCATATTGAAGATGATTACTCAGATCAAGTTCTGCAGAAGTTGGGGATATGTGGGCTCCATGCTGCAGAAGCCAGAGGAGCCCCAGCTTGGAAGTCTCTCTCTGCAATCAGTGTGGATTTCAGATGGCAGGAAGAACCAGTGGCAGGGGAAATGCCCAGGCCACACTTTCCCCAGTGACTGCTGAGCCACTGCATCTTATAACTGCTTGGACAAATGCTCAGTAGAAAGCAAGAAATCATCTCTGAAAAACAAAACAAAAACAGAAACAGCAACAACAAAAACCTAATAATGCCCCAGTGGTGACCTGAGCCATCCCAGCCCTGGTTGTTCCCATGGAGCATCTGCTCTCCACACTCTCTGTAAGACCACTTGTAAGTGCACAAGGCAGAGTACAGTGTTCCCAGTCTAAGGCTCAGGTGGATGAAGAGCCTCGCAGAACCCAGCTAGCATGGCTGAAGGTGCTTGGGGCTCAAGGTTCCAGCTCTTTGGACTCTGCCCTGCAGCCTGCAGACCTTAGGTCTCTGTGAACCAGTCTTTGCTCACCTCAGACCAACCCTCAGTTCCCCAATTTGTGGGAAATGTCAAAGAGAGAATCTTGGTATTTCTTAGCTTTGCCCTTTCCTGGTGACCTTTCCTGCCCATGATTCACAATTTTATGTCTGTACTGAGCCTGTGCAGACCCAGGACCTTACATTGTCTGTGGCATCTGCTGCTGATTAGCACACAGAATAGACCTTCCAGGGGTGTCCTAGGCTGTCTTCCCTCCAGGAGGCCCAGTAGAGCAGTACTTGTGGATATTTTTATGGGTCGTGTTTAAAAAATTACATCCAAATTAAATTTGTGCTGATTTAATTAGAAAATGTAAGCCTAGGGATTCCTTTAGTGCTGCTGCTGCTAGGTTCTGGGCAAACAGCGCTCTCTGGAAACTGATGTTCATACCAGGAGCAGATGAAGGGCAGCTTGGGCTGCCCCTTGCTGCCTGTTGACTAAATGATCTTAGGAAGTAGGAGGGCAGAGCTAGGAGCGCCCTGAGACTGCCAAAGCTCTCATCTCTCCTTGCATGGAAGATAGGCGGTATTGGAAAAGAGGGCCCGAGAACTGTCTGAGAGTTGAGGACACACAAACAGTACTGGATGGCCTCTGTGATGGTGGCATTGCCTAGAAGCCTCTACAGAGAAAGGGCATGGTCCAGGGGCTAAAAATCTCTGCCTCTTTCTGCAAAGAGCAGAAGCTGAAGCCAAGGCATAAGATTGACTACAAGCCCAGGCACCCAACACAGGCCCCAGTGAAAGGTGCAAGCCCCTGTAGAAAGCGGTCCCCTGCCTTTCTTTCAAGATGTCCACAGCCTAATTTCCCCAAACCCAGGCACATGTTGCCTTACAGAGCAAGAAGGCCTTTGATGCTGTGACTACAGCAAGGGTTGTGACATGAAGAGATGCTGCTGGATTCTCCTGATGGGTCCAAGGAAATGGTTAAGTTCCTTATAAGAGGGAGGCAGGAGGGTCCAAATAAGGAGATGTGATGGAAGAAGCAGAAGGTGGAGGAGGGCATAGAGGAAATGGGAGGTGGGGAGGAAGAGAGGATGAAGGGAAGAAGGAGTAGGAAAGGACAAAAGGGGGAAAGAGGCAAAAGGGGGCAGGTGAGAAGACCTGGAAGATGCCTTGCTGCTGGCTTTGCGGTTGGAGAAGCCAAGGAATTGGGAGGCTTTAGACAAGCAGACAGGTGCCTCCTCCGAGTGCCTGGGAGGAGCACAGCTTTGGTAATACCTCCTGTCACCAAGTTCTGATGCACAGAACTCAGGACTGTACTGTTGTTCAAAGCCACTGTGCTTTGAGACAATATTCCTGAGAAGCTAAGGTGGGCACAAATGCTGAGCTTCAGGATTGGAAGGAAGAATGATCAGCTGGATTTTTTTGTTGCATCTGTTGAAACAGCTAATGGAGATTGTTCTGTGCCTTTAGATAGGGGTCTGGGGATTCTACCGTTGACTGTCATTGTGTAGCTCATGGGGTCAATGTGGCTTTGACAGTGACTGCACTCGGGGCTCATCTCCCTTCCAGACTTCAGTGTGTCTTTTTCTGAGTTCCCCCTTTCAGTCTAATTTGCAAGCCTAATTTGTTGTTTGCAATTCCAGGACAGGAGACAGTTTCCATCAGACTTCCCCTTTTCTCATCATTGAGCAAAATTACATATTCCTCCTCCTAGAGACTTCAGAATCTCAGAAGCTCCCATTGTCCATGCCTCAATTTTGCATCCTTTAAGCACTGAGGCTCTTTCAGCGATTCAGACAAGGTCAGCTGTGGGCCCCTAGATGTAAAGGTTCCAGAGAGATAGGAGGTGGATCTTCTATTGGATGCTATGTACAATATACAGAAAGGCAATTGTTGCTACTCAAAAGGTGTGCACCCAAGCTAGTAATTAAATACTCCAAGTGTTTAAATGCTACCATAACATGGGCAGAGCAGTATTTACCATGCAGAGTAGCTGGAGGCATTGGAGATACTACGCATATAAAGATGAGAAGCAGCTTAGTTAAAGGGTGTCCTAGTGCTGATGAGGGCCACAGAATGATGGTAATGATGATGAAGATGGTGGTGGAGACCATGACAACCTTGAGCCTTGGGTCTGCAAGTGCACTCAGGGGTGTTGTTGGTGCCCAAAGGCTTGACTCATATGTTTTGGGGACAGCAAAAGCAATCAGTAGATTAAAGAACAGAAATAGCTAAATAAAAACAACAAAGCCAAGCATATCTCTTGACACGAAAGGGAACTGTAAAGTTTCAAGTGAACGCTTGCATTCAAATGCATTTTCTCAGTCAGAATATTTAGAAATATCTTCCCACAGAGCACAGCTTGTTTCTGTTCCTTGGAAGGGAAAGAAGATAACAGAATTCAACAACTGCCTTTCTTGGTATAACAACCACCGCTGATGTCCCTGGAAATCCTTCCCACTTAGACACAGACTTCCAGTGCTGATGAGCAGATGAGTTCCTGGGTCCAGTTAACCAAGGACCAATGAACATCCTTCCATTAGTCACTTTCTCTGGTCATAGGCCATGGTGACACCCTGTGACTTGGGCTCCTGGTGTCCATTTTTGGTCATGGTGTCTAAATGGAGAGGACTTCCCATTAAGTCTGACCTTGGTTCCTGCACAACTAGAGGGTATCCAGGTAGAATGTCTGCAAGCCTGAACTGGTATGCAGAGTAGGCTGGCCTCAGTCATCTTGTATGGTTTTCAAGGCATCTCCACAGCTATGTGTTTGATGGGTGAGAACTGAAGGTTCATGGAGGTAGTGCGGGTTCAGGTCCCACAGTGAGGACATGCCTGGTCTCTCATTGCCTCTGCTGCTGGCACTGTGTTGATGAACAATTGGAAAGCAGAGTGACTTTGTCCCTAACAATGTTTAAGATTTATGAATCTGTAACTCATGTGCCCATGGGCCAAGCAATGTTCTAGAGGGACCAGGAAATACACCAATGTCAGTCTCGCTGGGTTTACACTGGTCTCCATATCCTCTGTCAAAAAAATCCCCAGTGGTCTAGGACAAAAGGTCCTATTAAGTTAAGCAATCCCTCAGTATTGTTGCTGTGTACTTGGGGAGACACAAACAGACATCTATTCACCCCACATAGAAAATTGATGACAGAGCAAAGTAAGGATTCCACTGAAGTCCAATTTGGTGAACTAATAATTTCTACTGGGGTCTCAGGAGTACAGGCACGGTGTTACAGGAGCAGAAATGACTCAAAGACAGTTGAATCACCAAAGCCCACTGTAGCATGGGTGACATTTTGTGACAGACATAAACCTAGGCACAGACACAATCTACAGGCAGCTCAGTAGGTCAGAGAGTTCTTTCTAGGCATCTTGGTTTGTCTGAGCCTCTTCCAGGAAGCTCACCTTCCTTTATAGCTTATATAGTATATAAGAGAGGGTGGGGCCTAGTGCATCTAGTCAGTTTCAGGGACTTCCTGAAGCTTCTGAGTTGTTTACTTCCTGCTTAATGAGCTAATCTGAAGGATGGACTGTTTTAATTGCTGTACAACAGCTGCCTCCCTCTTTACTGAAATTCCCACATGCTCTACTATAAGTCACTTTTGTGTCATTGTGAATAAATACCTGACAGAAACAACTTAAGGGAGGAAAGAAAGTTCCTTTTGCTCACAGTTTAGGGAAGTTTCAGTCCGCCATGGTAGTGAAGGCATAGGCAGAAAGAGCAGGGGTTGGGAATTTTCACATGACAACTTGACCAGGAAGCAGAGTGTGAAACTTGAAGCAAGGCTGGGCCACAAATAACCCCCCAAAGCCTGCCTCCAGTGATCTCTCTCTGCCACCCAGGTCTCAAACTCCAAAACATCATAGAACTACCTGTGAACAGTGTCACCAGCTGGAGAACATTTCAGATCCAAATAAGAGCCTAACAGACTCTTGTCACATTTTCCCTTCATTGTGAAATTTGCAGACATGGTTTTCCTTGGTGCTGGATGTGAGTTTCATGAGGACAGAGGCTCCATCTCTTCCATTTTTCACACTCTAGGACATCCAGCCCAGCACAGCGATGTAGCGAGTGCTCAGTGCGGAGTGTCCAGATGGCTATGACTTCATCACTATGATGCTTCAGCTCAGTTAGGCCTTACTGCAGTAGAGGCTTCAATATCATCTAAGTAGAGTCCTCCCTGTGAGGGAGCAAGCTTGGCCAAGCAATAGCATTCATCTCCTCGGGTTCTTCAGTTCTCAAATTCATCAAGAACATTGAGTAGGATTTTTATAACTATAAAAATTCTTTCCTACTCCTGGAGCCTCCTATGATACCCAGGTATCCACCCCAAACTATGAATAATACCCAACTCTCCATATACTGTGCTATTTGACTAAACATTGTACATACCTCTAGTAATATTTAAAGTTTGGCACAGTAAGAGAGAAACAATACTAATACTAACTAAACTCAAATGAAATCATACTACAATAGAACTTATTTAAAAACTTGGAGTTATTTCTTGAAGTTTCTGTTGAATATATTCAGATCATGGTTGACTGCAGACAACTGAAGATGAATTTTGTGGCCACAGTCACTGATCTGATGAAGAAGATGGTCTCAAGCCTCAGGTTTAGCCAGGAAGCAAAGGCTATTTCAACTGCTAGTTTGCTCAGGGGCCTAACCCAGTCATCAGACATGGTGTGCTCTATTCTACAGTCTCAGAGTACACCTTTTAGTGCCTACTATGTGCCAGTCATGGTTCTTAACACAGCAGGCTCAAGATTTGCTGTTGCTTCAAGGAATTCCCTGTTTTATCAACTGGGGTAAGCAAAGAAGGCCATGGGAAGACCCAGTAGAAACTTGATCTTTGTTCTTAATTCCTTGAGGATGAACCCAGGAGTTTGTTTCTTGTCCCTTCCCTCCCCCCAAATTTGGTACTGTCATGGGGCACACTGCATGTGTGATGGTTAGTATTGATGGTCAGCTTGACAGGATCTATAATAACCCAGGAGATTAGTGTTTGGACATGCCAGTAAGGACTGTCTAGATCAGTTTAGCCTCTCACATGGGCATGACCGTGAGGGACTGCCTGGATTAGGTTAGCCTCTCAGACATCAGTGAGGGACTGTGTAGTTTAACTGAAGTAGAAAGACCCATCCTAACTGCTGGACAAATAGAACAGAGAAAGGGAGCTGAGCACTAACATTCATTGCTCTCTGCTTCCTGACTGTGGATGTGATGTGGCCAGCTGCCTGGAACTCCTCGCACCACATCTCCTCCACCTGAATGGACTGTCCTCTTAAACTGTGAGCCCAAATCATCTTTTTATCCTTCAAGTTGCCTTTGTTAGAGTATTTTTTTTACAGCAACACAGAATGTAACTAAGACATCTTCGCAGATGTAAGGCCTTGGGTAGTGGATGAACCCTGAGTCAGCCAGGCAGCCCTCATTCATTGATTGAGAAGAAGGAATGAAGTTATCTCAATTTGGAGCTGACTTTCATGCTTGAAACTGGTGGTGGGGACTTGAAGTCATGAACAAGATGGTTAGGCAGTGTATGACTCCTTTTCTTCATTTCTATTTCTGCTTTGAAGTCAGCATCAGAAGCCGTAGCTGGGGCTGGCAGTCCCCACTCCACAGACAGTGCATCTTCAAGGTCATCTGAGGTGGACATGCTTTGGTTTACACTGCAGGAACTGACATCTTTAGAAACCATATTCTCTAGTCAATGACATCATCTTTCTTCATGGCTGTAGTATCATGTTCAATTTTAATAGGAGTGTATTTAGTATCTAAAGTGTGTCCTGTTGTCCAGGATGTGTTCATGGCCCTTTCACTGCCAATCTTCATTTTGATGACATGCTAGATTATGGTCACAGAGTCTGAATTATGTCACATGGTCCTGTGAGAAAATCACTGTCAAGAGGATAATTGTACAGAGTATCTAGCCACCTCAGACCTTTATTTATCTCTCTTTATTTCATGTTACAGGAAGAGCTCAGAGAAACCTCAAGTGGCTGATTGCTAGGGTCCAGGGCTGGATCCTGAGAAGGTGGCATCTCTATCCTTGACAGAATTTCACTGGTCCTGGTCCTCTGCTCATTTTGAATACCTGTGCTAAGATAAATTCTGGGTGGCTTCCCTTAGCCTTTAAGAATTCTTTTTATCTAGTCACACTCTGTTCTTCAGCCTATTTCTCTAACCATTTCTCACTTTCTCTGCACTCTGCAAAGTTACACAAAGCGTCCGTTAAGCCTTCAAGACAATGTGCATGGCATGTTTAAAATCCCGGCTTCTGGCCTTTGGAAACAGCCTTTACCCTTTTACTTGATGGAAAACCTCTAACTGTTCTTTCAGACTGGAATCAAACACCTCCTCTCAGGCAGATCATCCCCGCTCCTCCTACTCCCACCCCTGCAGCTGAATATAACTCTGGTTTCCTCTTGCACTTTGTTCTTCCTGATCCGTAGAAAATTCTCACACTGGCTTTTAGTGGTTCACCTTATTTTAGGTCTCCCTCACTAGTCTACAAGCTCCTTGAAGACAGGAAGCATATTACACTCCACAGTTTAATTCTCAGTCCTGGGCCTAACACTGTTCCTGGCACTGAGGTGCTTGATAAATGCTCATGGAATGAGCAACTGAACTAAGGATCACCTGTGGGAAATTTTGAGAGGATTCCCTAATGAGCAGTACCTCTCTCCTTCAACTGAATTCAGAACTAGAGGGGAATTGAGAGAGTTAGTGCAAAGAGACCAAATGACCCTTAAATTGGCCAGGTAGGAAGATGGTGACCTAGGAAAATCCAGATGCCTTGCTCATTACAGATTCCTGTAGAGCCAGGGGGCTTGACTGACAGCCTGGGCTTTGGGATATGGGGGAGGGGTCACAGCTGCAGATCACCTGATCTCTCATTGGTGTGAGCGCAGCTGGAAAGAGTCAGTTCCCAGTGCCTCCCACTTGTAGGGGTGGAGTTCATTTGGTCAAGAGGCCAACTATGGTTAGCAGAAGACAGGGAAAAGATTTCCTCCTAAGCTGCAAGGACTGTGGACATTTTTCTCTTTATGGATCTATTCTACTACTTTACCTCACAACCCAATTCCTCATTTCCAGGCCAAACATTTTGTAAAAGTAAAATTTCTCATTTTCCCTCCTTATCCTCAAATGCTCACCCTCTTTATAACTTCATTGTGTTTTTCCCATGGCTACTTCTCTGGAAAAATAATATACATCGGTGGACACTCAGAGACCCAGTCCCTGTGATTCTGGGGGAGCCATTCCATACAGTTCTCAGAACCTGTGGTGTGCCAGATGCTTGGCACCTGTACTGGAGACAGGATGTGATATCACTGGGGCCTGCACGCCTCCAAGATAATCAGACAGTACCAGGGAAGGGAGGCATGAAGAAAGGAAACCACACCAGAGCCTGGAGCACAATGGCAGAAGGAAGCACAGGGGACTGCCATGAAATAGAATTGAAATGACAAATTTCACTTGCTTAAAAATGTTCAAGTAAAGAAAAAACCACTCAAGGGTAATCGGGGAAGGCTTCCCAGAGGAGGCAACACATGGGCTGAGTCTGAAAGAGTTGGTGATCAGGGCTGGGCGGTGGTGGCGCACACCTTTAATCTCAGCACTCGGGAGGCAGAGCCAGGTGGATCTCTGTGAGTTCGAGGCCAGCCTGGGCTACTAAGTGAGTCCCAGGAAAGGCGCAAAGCTACACAGAGAAACCCTGTCTTGGAAAAAAAAAAAAAAAAAAAGAGTTGGTGATCAGTAGGAGTTATGAAAAGTGATGATGATGATGATGATGGCGGTGGTGGTGGTGTGTGTGGACACTCCAGGAAATAGCATGCATTTCCCAGAACTATGGAGAAATTTAGTATGTGGAAGAAATTGCAAATTGAGCGATGTGACTGAGGCATGAGATTCCAGCTTCAGAGTGTCTGGAAAGGGAGTTGGAGATTTGGACCAGTAAATCAGGAACCTGCATCAAAGCCTGAGGGACATGCAATCAATTTTAGTAAATAGGTACCTTTGCGGCTTGCTGTAATCCGCTGAAGGCAAGCGAATGCAGTCATAGCTGAGGTGGAACCGAAGGACTTTTTTTTTTTTTTTTTTAATTTCAGGACCATGGCCAGTGGCTGTCCTAGCACCACAGGTGGCAGCCCAGGCTGTGTGTGGAACAGGCCTCATTCTCAGTTTGAATGACACTCCAATATCCCTGGATGAAGGAGTTGGGAAAGTGGCTGGAGAGATGTTCAGAGTCTGGTGATAATGAAGTGTGTGCACATGTTCAATTATTCATGGGCTGGTGCAGAAGGATGCTCTTCAGGAGTGGATACTGGGATTGAGGTAGCACTCAGTTTTTCATGAACATAAAGACATTATTATATCGGAAGCACAGAAGGACCAAACCCCGAGCCCCTATTATACCCAGGATAAGAAGGTTCTCTTCCATGGTTGTGTTTTGATTACCTTTTTAGATACATGCAGCCACTCAGGGACCAGAGTTCTTGGGCTCAGCTTGGGCCTGGGATCTCTTGAAGGCAAACTGCTCATTACATTCGAAAGTACCAGAGCACACAATAGAAACTCTCAGCCTACAAAGATTACAATTCATTTGAACACTCAAGAGTTCTTTTTTATATGGGGTAGAAATAATAGCTTTCCCTCACACCTTTGGCGATACACAGCCCCGTCTCTGGCAGTTCTGAAAAGGCATCCTTTCCCTTTTTGCTGCCCGAGTTAGCATCCATCATTTTCCTTTTCACTCGTGAGCACACATGGAGCCAGGTGTGAAATTGAACTGTTACTCAGAAATCTCTAAACTTCTTAAGTCACCAATTCTATGGTCTCCTGAAGAGTGAAACTGCCTGTTGGGGAGCAGAGGTCTCCTGGATTGATGGGCCTGTAGAAAGAAGTACACTCTAAGCTTGCATCCAGTGAGGACATTTGTGTGTGTGTGTGTGTGTGTGTGTGTGTGTGTGTGTGTGTGTGTGTGTGTGTACATACATCTAGGGATGAGTGTACATTCTCAAGTTTCTGGGAGCAATTAATGTTTTCAACTTCTCTAAAAAACACATGACTACTCCAAAGTAGTTAAGGTTTCAAGAGAAGAATAGATTTAGAGAGCTCAAATATCCCCGACTGAAGTTGCTACCCATATTCCCATCTCACTAATAACCCGACAAACCAAAGTCAATTCCAAGGTGGCCAGAAATAGATTCACTGTCCCTGTTTCCTATTGCAATGTGCTCCAAGCCTGGAGCTACACCTGGCTTGTGGAGCATCCTTGACTAAATCATTGGGCTTGCTTGGCAGAGGGGGGGCATAAATAAATACATGCAGAGCTTCCAGTGAAGAAAAAAAAAGAGCTGCAGAGGCCAGGGTTGCTCTGGTATAATTCCAAGCCACCACACCTGGAGTTTCATTGAGCCACACAGGACCAGGGCAGTTAATAATGGAGATTGTGAGACCAACCTAATCCAAGACCCTAGCAATGTAAAGAGCACTTACAAGGCATATTCTGAATTTTATTAACCTCCAAATCCTTAGAGACAGGCAAGACCCATATTATGTTTTGAGAAAAAAATGGTAGTAATAGTGGTGCGGGTGAGACTGATGAGCAGCTTACTTCTAGGTCTTTGTTTTGAATGGGTGAGTTCTCTGGAACTTCAGAAAAGAGTCTTCCTACCTATGTCTTGCTCCTGTATTCAAAGAGAAGCTGACATACTCAAAGCAAGTTATCCAGGGAGATGACCTGGAAGGATATGTCTGTGCCTGTATGGAGGTGGGTGCTGCCCAGGCGCTGGTGAGAAATGAGCCTTACTACTGGCTCTGTCATATTCTTTTTAGCCTAAAGTATCTCAAGAAAGCTGGGAAAGGGACCTCACTGTCATGAACACCAGAGGAAAGGGAAAGATGAGGGAGGAATGACAAGTGGTTGGAGGTCTGAGGTAGAAAGGCCACACCAGCCTTCCCGAGACCTCAGATTTCTGGCTCAGAAAGGCAGATGTGAATATGGACCACACTTCACATGTACTAAGACTTGTGAGATGGATGAACTTTGTGGACACTGCTTAACTCATGCATCCCAATGATGCTGCAGAACAAATGTCATGGAGTCCATTCACAAACAGCTCACTCCGAATCTAGGAATGAGGGCAGAGGGAAGCAGCAGGGTTGCATTATATAAACAGCAACATTTCCATTCTGAAAGGCTTTCAATTAAAGATTGTTGTAAGATGAACAATGAATGGTATCCCAAAGATGTCCACACCCCGGTCCTCTGACTCCGTGCTATGCTACTTCATATTAGGGAAGGACTTTTTTGTAGATGCAATTAAGTGATAGATGAGATGTGTGATTATTATGGGTTATCTTGATAGATCCAGCTTAGTTTTGGGGGCACAGACAAGTGGAAGAGAGCAGTAGGTACGTCTATGAGGTGAAGATGTGACTCCAGAGGACAGGCATTGTGAAAGCTATCTCACTGATGCTTTAGAAGATGGAGGAAGGATGTGTGGGCCAAGGCAAGCAGCAACCTCTGCACCCTAGGAAGGAAAAGGACTTGAGTCATCTCCCAGAGTCTCTAGAACAATAAGCCTTGCAAAGACCCCAAGGGTGGCCCCATGAGACTGTGTCAGACTTCCAACACACCAGCACTGTAAGAAAGTAAACTGATATTGTCTTGAACCATTAAGTTTGTGTCCATTTCCGACAGAGGTCAAAGAAAACAGATGGTAAAGAAAATGGAACAGAGTCTAGAGGTGGCTGGAGGGAGACGAGCATGGTCAGAGATGGTCTCTCTGAAAGAGTGACACATGAGACCTGATAGCACCAGGACTAATTTTGAAAAATTTAAGAGAACAGATTCCAGGCCAATGGTCCTCAGAAAGAACCTGTGGTGGGGATGAGCTGGTGACTCTAGACAGAGGGAGGTCAGAATGTGGAGACTTGGTACTTGGGAAAGTGGTCCATGGCCAGGACCACCACTGGGAAGATGATCAGAAGTGCAGATACTCCATCTGAGACCAATTAAACCAGAATGTTGAGGAAAAGAAAGCCCTGTAATAGCTTTGTGTGAGACTCATTTCTTACAGCATTGAAGCCTCTAGGAAAGTTGAAAGTATAATTAAAAAAAAAAAAAAAAAAACGCTTCCATTTTCTTGAGTCATTTGAGACCTGAGTGCTGACTGATGTCCTAGTATCTGCAATATTTCAATGTATATTTTCTATAATGAAGAACATCCTCAAGGAAGGCATGGTGGTACATCCGTATAAACCTAGTTCTTGGGAGGCTGAGGAGAAAGCATCAGGTAGTGAAGGCCAGCCTCAGATATGCAGTGAGTTTGAGGCCAGCCTGGGCTACGTGAGACATTGCCTCAAAACAACAAACAAACAAACAAAAAACACCCCCCCCCAAAAAAAAACAAGGGATGGAGAGACAGCTCAGTCAGCAAAGCGCTTGCCTTGCAGGAGGGTCTGAGTTTGATCCTGCATGACTCGTATAAAAAAAAATAGGCAATGCCTGTAATCCAGCACAGGGGAAGAAGAGGTAGAAGGATCCCAGGCTTATTGGCCACCCAATCTAGTTGAATTGTTGAGTTTAAGGCTTAATAAGATCCTCTGTCTCAAAAAATAAGGTGGAGATTAATTGAAAAAGACAGCCGAAGTTGGTCTTTGGTCTTTACACACATGCATATCCACATATGAGTGGAACCTCCCCCACTACATGCACATGTACGTGCACGGCCACACACACACACACACACACACACACACACACACACACACACACACACACACACGCACACACAAAGAGGGAGAGAGAGAGAGAGAGAGAGAGAGAGAGAGAGAGAGAGCATTTTCCTACCTACTTACAAGACAGTCATCATACAAAGGAAACTGACAAGGATATATTGATGTATGGAGTCTTCAGAGCTCATTCAAATCATCCTAGTTGTCCCAATAATGCATTTTACAGGAAAAAGATCTATTTCCCAATTGTGTATTGGATCTACTTCCTGGGTCCCTTTAGATTCCTTCAGTCTGGAACAATTCTCATCTTCCCCTTGACTTTCGAGACCTCAGAACTTCTGAAGATCATAGCAGTTATTTTGGGTCTGTGTGATGCTTCCTCATGATTAGATCGCATTTACACATCTCAGGCAGGAATAGAACAGAGCCACCGGTGTGCCCTCCCACATCCTCTCCTCCATCCCACCCAGCACCACGTGATTCCAATTTGTCCCTCACTCGAGATGTTTATGCTCATCACTTAATTAAGATGCAGCCTGCCAGACTTCTTCACTACAAAGTTATTCTTTTCCTCTTTTAATTAATAATCACCTTTACGGCAAAAAAGAGGCTTGAGATTGCATAATATTTTATTCCTCCCCACATTTTAGTTAATTCACTTTTTTTTTTCCTGAGGCAAGGTTTCTCTGTGTAGCTTTGCGCCTTTTCTGGATCTCGCTCTGTAGACCAGGCTGGCCTCAAACTCACAGAGATCTGCTTGCCTCTGCCTCCTGAGTGCTGGGATTAAAGGCGTGTACCACCACCACCCAGCTTATTCACTTATTTGTATCTACTGTGTTTCCAGTTTTATTCCATGGGCTGTGATCCATCACTGCTACTATTTAGTGTGGTTATCTCACTGGTGACCAATGGGAACTAGGTAGAGCTTCCCATTGTCACTGTACCATGTCACCATTATCCTTTGTTTACCTCCTTAGTTTCTGGACTAATATTTTTCTAGATTCACTGTTGCACATCTCCTATGTCTAGAAGCAGTCATTTGTCCAAGGGACACTTAGCTTTTCATGGAATATGGTATTTAGTAGCTATGATCTGGGCACTAGACCCATCTAACGCTGTTGGAATAGTTCTTCTAGGCTTTCTTTGAAGACAGAGCAAGGAAACTTGCTTCGTGTTACACTTAAATTTATTCTTTATATTTTTCTCTAACTCCTGAAATCCATTAGGTTATCTCCACACATCCAATTCTAACTTAACTCCACAAAATCTATTTATTCTGGATTTCTTCCTTTCAGTGTTCATAACCAGTTTCTCAGTAGTGATGACCCCGGGCATTAGTGTTCTAGGGCTGTCACTAAAAAGTGCCACAAACTGAGTGGTTTTGACAGCAGAAACTTATTTTCTCATAGATCTGGAAGCCAGATGTCCAAGATACCAACAAAGCCTTTGGCAGGGTGGATCCTTTCTGCTGGCATGAGATTCTGTTCTGTGCTTTGGCCCTAGCTCCTGGAGTTCATTGCAGAATTTTTACATGCCTCAGCTTCTAGGTATATCCTGCATTCCTGTGGGTGGGATGTTGGCTGGCATGGGGTTTCAGTCCTCAGAGAGGTCAAGAACACAGAAGTCCCCTCAGGGGCAGATGTGCCCATCTTCACATGAACACTTCTCTGATGTATGAACGGTTCTATGCCCAACTTTGTTCTTTCTATAAGGACGTCAGCTAGATGGATTAGGGGCTCTCTCTGTTATAGACTGGCTTCATCTTACCTAATTTTATGTACAGTGACCCCCGTTTCTATGTAAGGCCACATTCTGAGGGTCTTGGGGTGAATGTATCACCATGTGGTTTGGGGGAGACACAATTCAGTCTGCAACGTCTGGCCTCTGCTCTCATCAATGTTTATGTTATGTTATGTTTGATCATGGCTCCTCAGTTGCTCAGCCTTCTGTCTTGACTCGACCTTTGTCTCTCAGGACTCTGAACGCTCATGTCAGGCTACTTACTGCCCTACCCTGTGTATTGTGTATTTTTGCTCCCCCTGGGGTCTGACATTCCACGCCCATCACCATCTCTATGGAGGTCTTCTGACCTTGTTTGGACCTGAGATCTTCATACCAGGTCCCCTCCATCACCCAGTCTTGGATCTGAAGTTGCTAGGCCACTCTCTATCACACAGATGTCCTCTTCAGCCAATCTGGCACTCTCTGTCCACACCACACTGCTCAGATATTGACATTCCTCACAATGTCCCTCCCCTGTGGGTGCCCTGGTTTCCTAAGAGAGCTCCAGCACCCTTGGTGGGGCATTCCTGTGCTAGTCAGCTGGCTGTAGCATGGAATATTTAGGAAGGAAGAGTATGAAAGAAGGCAGAGGAGGCAGAAATAGGAACAGGAACAACCAGACTGTATTTCAGCCTCTCTCTTCAGCTGTCATAGAGCATGGCTGACAACCATGCTGGCTGAAGAGGCAGGGGACAGATCCAGGAGGGACTTTTAAGCAGTAGCAAAGAGTCTCTCTCTGGTTCTCTTTTCCTAGGGCGTTGATGAAAATAAGCTTATCTGGACAGAAATGTTGTGGCGAACAATGTAAATTAGATGCAAGCTCATCTAAGAATCCTTATTAACTAAACAAATCCCATAAACCCCGCTCTCCTGAGTGTGCCTCTTCAGCTGTCAGCACGCTGAAGTCTCTCCCTCCTAAGGTGACAACACATTCTCTGTCAGCCTGCCGTTTGCACCTCCGACTCTGGCTCCCCTCTCCTAGCCATGCGTCTTGCCTTTAAGTTCCTCCAACACCCTATTCACACCTCGACCCTGTGCCATCTGCCTAGGCTCTGTTCTGTTTTTAACTTACATATACCAAGAAGAAGGCCTTTCAGACCTCAGATACAACTTGATTTGTGTTTTTGCAAACACCCCTCCGGTTACTTTGCAGGGAGTGCGTTTGGAGAAGCCCAGAGAAGCCAGCCGGACAACCTGGGGCTGCAGAGCACCTAGGCCAGAGGTTGGCAGTGTGGGCGGAGAGGCAACAGGGGAGTTGAAAGGAGGGAGTGATGGGTTGTGTTAGTGAGGCAGGGCTGGATGGAGGCTCCAGGGGGCTGGATGCCGGAAGGAGAGAAGGACAGCAGATGGCACGGCCGATATAAATCCAGACATGCTGGAGGAGCTTTATGGATGGCAGTCACAGGAGACAGGGGAAGAAAAGTGTGTGGGAAAGAGGGTGTCTAGGAATTCCATTTGGGATGGATTCCATTTGAGCTCCTCAAGCACTGTCTATATCAAGTAGAGTTAAATATGTCTGTATAGTGGAGCAGGGCAGACAAGCCAAGTCTATAAGGCATTGACTAAGGAGGAGTCTTTACAGTAGGATTGACTTCAGGATGAGGCCTCTTCATGACACTCCAAGAGGTTGGGAACAAAGTCTTAGGGAGACCTGCAAACATTGACTCTGTGGTAGCCATCGAGGGAAGGGTCATGAGTGAGCCCTGGACAAGCTGAAGCTCAGCACTTGTCAGGACTGGTCTGAAATTTATGCTAAGTGGAAGAGGAGCCAACAGAGTGGCATGGATTTGTCCTCAGCATGGCCACGCACACGTGGGACCACTGCCAGGCTCCTCAGTCTCAGCCCCAAGCTGAGGGCTTTGCTCCCACTTTATGGTGACTTCAAAGCTAGTGTCAGAGCTGCAGGTCTCAGAAGGCAGCTCTGGTCACACTTTAACTTGGAGACCCCCTGATCCCATGCCATTAGTGGCTGGCCCAGTAAGTGAGGGCACATTAGAGATTACAGATCACTGTCACCCTGTCTAATCAGTACATCAGCTCTTAAGGGGTGGGAGCATTTTTAACAGGTTTATTTTACAGACAAGGAAACAAAGACTCAGAGGTCTTTTGTCCAAGACCATATATCCAGGACACAGTTGAATCAGGACCATCTGCTTCTAGAACCTCCACCCCATACGCTCTACCTCCATCAGAACTCATGAGGCCCTTAGGCTCTGCCAACACATGAGAGCTCTGGCCGGCAGGCTTTCCTCAAACAGCCAGCCAGGTGCTACTTTATGCTGGGACTGATGTCCTGTTCTGTGACCTCAGGCTCAACAAGTCCCCTGGCAGAGACTGTACTCACTGGCTCAGATCTACCAGTCCTGAGCCTTCAGCCCAGTGACTCACAGCACTTTGGCATCAGTTCCCTATCACCTCTTCCAAGGGAGGACTCCCTGACTCCTCTGCCCTCCGTGGCCTCCAGACTGCAATAGGCCCGAGTGCTCCCCGGCTCAGCCCTTGCATATCTGTGACACATGCTTTTCTGCCAAGCGGAGAAGCATGCTGCAGTCACACATGGCTCTCCAGTTGAACTCTGCTTCTGCAGCTGCCTCCATCTCAGGTACCCACATTCAACATCATTCCTTGGCCCTGGAGACCTAATTCAGCTTTCTCTGGAAGAGCAGAAGCAAGATGATCCAGTGTGGACTGAGTCAGGGACTCTTGGGGCTGTGAATTTCCTCTGCTTCAATGGTTGTCACATGTATTCTTCCCTTTCCTTGTTAACCTCAAGCCAAGCCTGTCCCAACACTAGCCTCACCACCTCCTGGAAACCCACTCCTTGGGACAGGGGCTCTTTCATTTTCCCTTTAAAAATAAACCACTACCCTCCTGCCCTACCTCATGTTGTCCATTTCGTGGTGCTAAGATACAGTCTTGACCTTGAGCTTTCCATGCTTCATTGAAGCTTTCTTACCCTGGTGTCATCTCATGTGGCCTCCTCTATCTTGTCCTTCTTTCCAAAACATGACCCAGGATCGTTGTTCCAGAGGCCTTTTCTCCCCTCAAGACATCTTTCCTCTGTGTAGCCCTGGCTGTCCTAGAACTCTCTCTGTAGACCAGGCTGGCCTCGAACTCACAGAGATCCACCTGCCAGAGACTTTTTAACTTTCCTCTACCCCCACAAAGACACACAAAATCCAGAAGTATTTCCTGAATGGTCTGTGTGCCAGGCACTGGTCCAGAGCACTGCACTGTTCCCCTTTCCTGTCCCAGTGGATTCTGGGAGCTGAGTTCCCAGTGGAAACTTCAGAAGGGATCCGTGGAGCATAAGGATGGGTCTGTTGCATTGCATTGCTCTTGGCTAGATTAAATAGTCATCACCAGCCAATGTGGTTAGGTAATCATCAAACCACATAATACAGAAAGTGTGCTCCTTAAAAGCCCCTGCCTAATCCCTGGCAGAAAATGCTAATCCGAGGTACATGATGGCCTTTAATTTTTCTAGACAGGAAGTGTTTTCTTCAGTCACATAATAGCTTTCCCTGACATAATAATGAAAGGATGTGGATTTAAAGTGGCTCAGGACTCTTGAGCCTTTGTGGCAGTATGGAGGGCTGGCTGCAGGGAAGTAGCTTGAGTAACTGCTGACTGGCTGGCTTCGCCTTCATTGAATTAGCTGCTTACAAAGATGGAAATTTACCAAATTAAATTTTAGTGAGTGATTTCTGTTCACATAAATGCAAGAAGTGAGTTCCTTGTGGATGTGGTAGATAGACCATCCAATGGGGCTGGGGTGACATTGGTGGAGTGCTGTGGAACCGAGCAAAGCCACAAGAGAGAAGAAAGATTTGGTCCTGGTCAGCAGGAAGCCCATCCACAGAGTGGGAGAGAGGAGGCCCAACTCTAGAATCTGCAGGTCATGGTCAAAATTCCAGGTTCCCTACTCCAGGCTGATATGTCCTAGGTAACACCATTTGCAACTCTCTGAGACTCAGTTACCTTATCTGTAGAATGGGAACGTGGTGAAAATGCAAAATGGATTCCATCTCTGAAGGCACTTGCTTACCAACAAAGGTGTATGCAAACCGTGGTTGGTAGTTATTCCATAATTTCCAGCCTCAGGAAGTGGAGTGGGTACAAATGAGAAACAAGGCAGAACAGTCCCTCTAACAGTTAACTTTGTAAGAGGTAGGCAATGAAACAGGCTACTTCTTTACCTGTTATGGGATAGACAGGACCTAACATGACTCTGCATGGGTTCCTCTGGTTATGACCAAGCAGCCAGTTAGTCCAGCAAGCTGATGGTTGTCTGGGTGATCACCATCCACCAAAGAATGTGATGTCAAGTGAAAGCAATAGATGGGAAGACAGTTTGACTTCTCAATCCTTAGCGAGGCTGAAGACATCACCACAAATGGCCCTTCGTTAAACATGTAAAGCCCATGTGTGGCAGACCATTGTTAAAAATATCCACTCTCCTTCCTAAATCATCCTCAAACTTATCTGCTTACTCCTGGGCTGAGGCTTGATCAGACCCACTACAAAATTAACAGGCATGATGGGAAGGAGGCCCTGGAGGGATCTGTGTGGTGGAGATTTCCCATTTGTGCCTCGGCCATTGCCTTGAGAAGATCCCCCTGCCCCAGTGGCTGCTGCTTCTCCCTCTAGGCTAGGCTCAGGAACAAGTACAGAAGGATTGAACAGAGCCTGGCTTGGTCAACAACCCGTTCTAGACCAAGCCTTAGCCCAAAGCAGAACAGTTCAGTCAGCTTCGCTTGGATCAGACACTGCTCATCTGACTTACAGACATGGGGGAAATAATGCTCAGCTCCCTAGGGCAGAGACTGGTCACTGTTGTGACACAGGAAGAGTTGACTAACACCAGGAGCTTCCTATTCACTGGCTCATTCAGTCTGCAGAAACTCCCCATAGTACAGAGAAGTCAAAAAATTGCTTTCTTTTATTAACCTTTTTGTTAAATGGAAGAAATTGAAGCTCAGAGAGACTAACTAACCTATTAAGTAGTTAAGCCAGCCTTTCAGAGCTTTTCTACGCACTAGGATGACTTCTTAGCTGGGGAGCTGAGAGATGCCCTTGGGTACCAAGGGTGGAAAGATAAACTTCCTCCCCTTCATCATTTCACCCAGGGCTAGTCTATCAGAAGGGCTGGAAGGGCTGAGTGACCTCCCAGGGACAGCTAATGATTGGTCTTCAGTTCACATTATGGCATTTCCTGTGACTTGGGTTGGTGCCCAAGTATCACTGGGCAGAGATAGAAGGCAGTTTGTCATGTGTAAATTTAACAGGCAATAATGCCAGCTACTAAATTGTATATCATTCCTAACGATGTTGTCAGCCCCTAATCAGTCTAATTTATATTGTCAACATGATGTAATGGTCCCACCAGGCACAGGCCTTCACAAATACAGGATCCAATCATGTGAGAGACTAAAGTGAATTTCCACAGTTGTGACTGAAAATTAAATTAGGATTGCTGACTTCCGTTTTGGAGATCAGGGAGAATGTATATGAAACACCCAGCCTGGGCCCAATACCTAGTAGGCATGCAGCTGGTACTGCTGTGAGATGTCAAGCAACTGAGCTAGCTGGTGTTGGGGCTCCTGTCCTTAGAGCTTCAGAGGTGTGCAGTAGGCTCCAGAAATACCATGGGTGTCATTTCTAGCTGCGTTCTGTTGTTTCTTTTGAGAAAAGTGCTGTAAAGTTTCCTGTGGTGCTGTCATGTGCCAATTTACATCTCTCTACAGCCCTGGGAGCTGGAGCAGAGGAGAAAGATATTTAGGAACGGGCACTCTCCTATTCTCCATACTCCTTGGGTAAGGAAATCCCATCTTGGAAATGGCATGTCTTAGTCACTGTTCTATTGCTATGAAGAGACACCATATCCAAGGCAACTCTTAGAAAAGAAAGCATTTAATTGGCAGCTTACTTATAGTTTCAGAGGGTTAGTCCATGATCATCATTCTGTTAAGCAGACAGGCATAGCAGCTCAGAGCTTTACATCCTGATCCACAGGCAGCAGGCACACACACACACACACACACACACACACACACACACACACACACACACACACACGACCTGGTGTGGGCTTTTGAAATCTCAGTGCCTGCTCCCAGTGACAGATCTCTAACAAAGACATGTCTCCTAATCCTCCTTATCCTTCTTGAACAGTTCTGCTCCCTGGTGACTAAGCATTCAAATATAGGAGCCCATAGGAGCCATTCTCATTCAGACCACCATAGGCAGCATCACCACCCAGTTAGTAAAACCAGAAATCCCAGCCTGCGTCCCTGACTCCTCCCTCATCATTTCCAAACCATGCCATTTTGTTCATCCACAGCACCACCCCTATGCAGGTCATTACCCTATGGACCTCCTTAGCCCATATTTCTGGTCCTGCCCTCTGTCCAGCGGCCAATGCCATGGGCTTAAGTCTGTGTTGTGATTTCAATCTGAACCATCCCCCACAAGGCTTATGTTTTGAGTGCTCAGCCCCTAAATTTGAAGGTTGTGGAGCCTTTAAGAGGTGTGTGTGTGTGTGTGTGTGTGTGTGTGTGTGTGTGTGTGTGTATGTGTGAGCCGGCTGGTATGAGTAGGTGATGGTAACACATGCTTTTAATCCCAGCACTCAGGTGGATCTCAGAGAGATTGAGGCCAGCCTGGGCTACATAGTGAGTTCTAAGCCAACCAAGACTGCATAGTGAGACCCTGTCTCAAAAGAAAACATAAACTAGCAAGTCCTCCATGCCCACACAAAGAGTAGATGACTGGAGGTGGGCCTTCAGAATTATACCTGTCCTGGCTCCAGACTGCTTTCTCTGTACCTGGACTGAAGCTGTGTAATGAGCCTCTTACTGTCCTCACAGCTCATCTTCTCACCACTGAAATCTTTCCTCCTTTGGTGATTTGAATGAGAATGGCCACCACTGGTTTGAATGAGAAGGGCCGCCATTGGCTCACACATTTGAATGTTTGGTCCCCAGTTAGTGGAACTGTTTGGGAAGGATTAGGAGTGCAGCCTTGTTGGAGGAGGTGTTTCACTGGGGATGTGATTTGAGGTTTCAAAAGCCCATGACAGGCCTGGTCTCTCTCCTTCTGTCTGCTGCCATGGATCTGGATGGAGAACTCTTAGCTACTTCTCCAACACCATGCCTGCCTGCCTGCCTGCTGCCACACTCCCTGCCGAGATGATAATAGACTAATCCTCTGGAACTGTAAGCAAGCCCCTAATTAAATGCTTCCTTTTAATAGTTGCCTTGATCATGGCATTTCATCACAGCAATAGAGCAGTAACTAAGACACCTCCCTTAAGCGGTTTCTGTCAGGCATAATATTCCCAGCAACAGGAAAGTTACCAACACAGTCAGACAGCACATTGCGGCATGCCCCTGAGTAAAATCTTGGCACTCGCCCGTGTGTCAGAGTTTTGCCAGGAAGACAAAATCCATGCCAGCTGGCTAGTCACAGGGGGCCTGAATGTAGGTGCGTGAGAGCTGAGAAGCGACGGGGAGGGGTGAAGGGTCTTAAAGATGAGCGGCAGTTCCCTGGGCTTCAGATGTAAAGGAAGGAGGCGCTGTGGATCAGGAGCAACGATCAGGGCCCATCTCTTTCCTAAAAGCTGGGCCACAGCACCATCACTGGAGAGGGCGGTGACAGGCACCGGTGCCTGTGCCTTTCCCCCTTACTCTTCCTGGCCTTCTAATCTTCTCACCCTTGCAGTCCCATGCTTGGGCATCTATTCCAGAACTAAGGGTGTCTGTGTATGCAGACTTTGAGCACAGCCACGCTTTCTACCACACTGCTTGTAACAGCGCCAAACAGCCATCTGCGTGGTGGATCATACCTACAATCCCTGAAGCCTGAAAGCAGAGACACAGGGAGGTCACTGCAAGTTCACATCCAGCTTAGTCTACGTTAAGAGTTGTGGGGCAGCCAGGGCTCTATGGTGAAAACACTTCCTCAAGAAGAAATGACACAGAATTAGAAGCAATTCTAAATGTTCAACAACAAGGAAACATCTGAAGGCACCAGGTCTTTTCACACAGGAGACCAGAGCAGCACATCAACTTACCCATGAATGATGGCTGTGAACCCAATAAATTAGTGGCAACCGAGGAGAGTTTATGTCCAGTATCATATCCGTTTCCCATATTGTTGCCAGGCTCTGGGTTTCTTTGTGACTGGTGCCCATCTCAGAGGGCCACTGGCCAGGGATCAGAAGGTAAGAGGAAGACAGAATTAAGTCACTCATTGAAAATGTCATTAGATACTAATAGGTCATCCTATGAAAACTTGGTACCCATTTACAGCCCACTAAAAGTATGGGAGGATTACAGAACTTCCTACCTCCACTTCCTCAGATATTGATGTGATAGCATTTACAAATGAATAGGCAAGGACCTGCACCTGTGGTTACTAATGAGACTGAGTGGACCTGACCTGTGCCACTGACCATTAAGTTCCTGTTCTGAGTGTGATGGTCTCTTCCTCACCTCCCTAGTCATCTCTTGCTTGGTGAGGGATAGGAGCTAAACACTGACCATAGGTTTTTAAACCCTTCACTTGTCTGTGTTCCAAACATTGTGCAGAATGTCTTCTCTCTCATTGAGATATTATTTCCTAAGAACCTCAAGTTACTTACATTAAGATTAATGTAGGAACCACAATTTAGTTGTGTTACTCAACTCTTAATTTCCCCCAAATCTAGATTTTTTTTAAAAGTTCTTTTTCACACACTATATTTTGATCATGCTTCCCCCTCAATTCCTACAAAAAATTTCCCCATCTCTCTACCTACTTCTGTGCTTTTCTAATTCCTTCCCTTCCTTTTCTTATTCCTGTTCCCACAAATTCTTTCATCACTTTACAGACATATACTGAAGATGCCTTTGCAGAGATGGCTGGGAGCAGAAGATCCTTGTGTGTGGAGTGTTCTCCTCTCCACCTTCAGTTTGAGGTGGTTTCTTTCCTACCGTGTAAATTCAGAGTCTTTGTTTTCATGTTTGTCTTCCCATCAGACCTGGAGACTTCACCTTACTCCTCTCTGAGTCTTCATTGAGTAGGACAGAAGGGTGGTAGGAAACGGGGACCCCTTCCCCACACCCTACAGATTCCTTCTCTCTCTGAGCACTTGCTACTCATTGTGACTCTGGTCTCCTCTAAGTGCTCCAAGCAGACGCCTGGCTGTATCAACATGCCATAGACCACACACCGTGAGTCCTGGGACTTTGTGTCTTCTTCCCCAAAGCTCCCAAGTGGCCATTACTCTACTTCCTATTGCTTCCCTCAAACTCCAGAAAACAGCTGCTCTTGGCCAGTGTAGAGGAAGCAGAGTGAGTCAGAAGTCTAGAGAGGGAGCCTGAGACAGCTAAGAGGCAGTAAACTGTTCTTAAAAGTGCTTCTTAAAGATACTCACACATCCACATCCCATCACCAAAGCCTTTCTTAAACATTTGTCACTTTCCAGGAACACAATCCTTGTGCCTCCCCTCCTCCTGGCTCCTGTTCCCTACGAGTTCCATCAATCCCTACGCCTACCCAAGCACTCTGGAAGAAGGTGCTGGGGTTGCTAAGGGTGAAGCTGAGGTGGGCAAACAGATGGGAGATGGGATACATGGTGTGATGGCTATGGGGAGGCAGCAGAGGGAGGGAGATGCTCTCGAGGGAAGAGGAGCTAAACACTTACAGCTCATTTCTCCACCTGCATGTATTTAGTGAGCACGGTGGCCATCCAGCTGGGGAGAAGAAAGACACAGAGCATAATTAATAAGAGGAAGGGGTGGCAGGCAGAGCGGGAGGGTGGGGGGGGGGGGAAGCTTAGCAAGTGGAGTTGGAAATTCTGGAGTTTATTCCCATCTCAACATTTTGTAGTCTGTTTGGCCTGGGGAGATTTACTAAACTTCTCAGTGTTCCATTTTCTTCTTGCATGAGACAGTTAGAATATGAATGGAGATGATGATGCATCTCTCAGGGCAAATGTAAAGACTCATTGCTGGTAATAATCTGGGCAATATTCTATGTGTCACACATTACACATGTTTTACCTCTCATCTTATTTAGTCCTCCTGAGGCCCCCAGGTGAAGGTTTGAAGGTAAGAAAAAAGTCACAAAGAGGTTGATAACCTGACCCAGGCAGTGTGAGTAATGATGAGAGACCCACAGAGGGACCCCAGGGACTCTAGTCACAGTCCCAGGCTCTTTCTTCCCTGGAGTCTCGGTTTGAGAGTGGGGTTGAGCACCAGCCATTGGAAGCCTGGGAGATGGGCTTTGAACCTACCTGGCAGAGTCTTTGGCTTCCATGTTTCATCCCTCTGTTTTGTTGCTGAGGATGCCTGGTTCTTGTACCCAAAGCTAATTCTAATGGCAGAGGGCAAAGCACCATCTGGGAGAAATATTCAGCCTGCTGAAGCCTTAGTTGCCCTAATAATTCTGGTGACCTCTCTGGGCTTGCAATAGTAATTACAAGGCCTCTTTGAGATCACAAAGCTCACCTGTGGGTCACAGAGGCCCCGACAGGATAATGGACTGCTTCAACACAAACACAGCAGTGTAGACCTGATAGGAAGCAGGCTGGCTGCTATGTTTATACCTTTGCAGACAGGGCAGCTGAGGCTCATACGAGAAGTGACTTACTTATAGTCACCCAGCAACAAGAACCAGACCAGAACCCAGGCAGGACAAGTCCAGGCCTACCTCCCCACTGGGTGGTCACCTGGGCTTCCTCGGTACTGGATAAAGTCCCAAGCAGGGACTTCTGCTTTGCACATCATATTGTAGCTTGCAGACTACATCATCCCTGTCTCAATCACTGATTGCTGTCTAATAAGTGCAGAGGAAGCTGTAGCCAAATTGCAAAGGAGTGGACTGGGCTCTTTGAATAAAGCTTTATTTGCAAAGACACAAAGTGGGCTGGCTTTTAGTGGCAGCCTACAGCTTGCCTTTTCTTGCTTTAAAGATTACATTTTTTTCCCCCTCCAAATCTGGTCTGCAGCCCACAGAGCATCTGGTATGTTGACATTTTGCTCCAAATGTCAGGACCATGATTGGTGGTGGGGAGACAGCACCTCTCCCATGAGATCCAGTGCCCATCTGTCCAGTGCCAGGACATGCTGGACTGTCTTTCACGACTTGGATTATCCTCTTATTGTGAGGACCCTTCACAGCATGCAGCATGAAATCTGAAAAGCTAACATGGCAATGAGAAAAGAATCTTGTGTGGTCAAGGACTGGGCAGGCTGCATCACTTGCACCCCATCCTTCCTCATGCTTCACCTTTCCCATCCCTCTGATACCCCCTTGAATTTCTCAGTTCTCCCATTTGTTTCCATGGCAAGTTGAGAACCTGTTCAAAGTAGAGTTCATTCCTCACTCACTGCTATGCTGCTATATCCACGGAGCCCCACACTAGGCCTACTACACAGTTCATGGTCAATAAAGGTTGCTGAACAAATAAATGAATAGGTGAGTGGACTTAACGTGGATGATGCAGGTCCCAGAGGAGCTGACGTCTACCCTTTAGATTGAGGCGGAGACAATGCAGAGCTGAATTGGGGTGAAGTATGTTCATACCTGCCGGCCGAAAGCTGTATGCTCCAAAGCTCCTTGTTCCTTAGTGGGCATCAGGGATTGAGGCTTCAGTGCCATTTTGATGTGTGATGACCAGGGACCAGCTGTCTGGATCCAGTCCTGGGCCTCACCCCTCTTCATTAAAGGTCTTTGCAAGGAACACAACCAGAATGGGAGTCAAAACCTGTTAGGGTCTTCACTGTGTCATCCCACCCCCATATGTGCTGGAGTTGTAGCTGCCTGTGCCTCACATGGTGGCCACATTCATAGGCCGGGTCTTTACAGGTGCTGTCAAGTTAAAATGAGGACCTGAGGGTGGACCCTAATCCGGTATGGCTGGTGTCATCCTATAGAGGGAAAATTTGGACACAAACACTACGTAGTGTGGAAAAATAATGGGGAGAGACCTAAAGAAGGAGTCGGAGAGATGGCTCAGCAGTTGAGAGCACTGGCTACTCTTCTAGAAGCCCACGGTCAGTCCTCAGCACCCACATGGTGGTTCACAGTCATTGTAACTCTAGTTCCAGGGGATCTGATGCCTTCTTCTGGCCTTTGTGGGCAGTAGGCATGTGCTGTGGGATGTCTTTCTGTATGCTGTGAATATGTGTGGCTCCTATTGGATAATAAATAAAGCCACTTTGGCCTATGGCAAGAAAGCTTACAGCCAGGCAGAAAATCCAAGCAGAGATACAGAGGGAAGAAGGGCAGAGTCGGGAGAGATGCCAGCTTCTGAGTGATTATAAGTGGCTGCAGGAACACGGGTGAGAGAGATTCGTTCCGGCTCCTGGGCAAGGCAGGACTGGAGAAACTTCCCTCTACAGGCATGCATGTGGTGCACAGACATACACACAGACAACACACTCACACACAAATAAATAAATGTAAATTAAAAGAGGCATGAAGAGAAGGCCAGCAAATGGAGAGACTCAAAATAAGCCCCTTCCTTTCATCCCTCGGAAGCAGTTGGCCACCCTGGCACTTCCATTCTAGACTTCCCACCTGTGGAGCTGCAGGACAGGTATCTGTTTGTGTAAGTCACCCAGTCTGTGGTCCTCTGCTATGGGAGCCCTTAGCAGAGCAGTCCAAAGCCTTACTGTTGTCATTGGTTTTGGTCAACTTGACACAAGCCCATTATCCAGGAAGTGGGGATCTTAATTGAAAAAAAAAAGCCTCCATCTAGATCGCCTGTAGAGTGTTTTCTTGATTAGTGATTGATGTGGAAGGGTCTCGCCCACCAGAAGGGCAATGCCACCCCTGGGCATGTGGTTCTGGGTGGTATAACAAAGCAAGGTGAATGAGCCAGGAGGAGCCAGTCAGTAAGAAAAGTCCCTTCATGGTCTGTTTCTGTTTCTGCTTCTGGGTTCTTGCCTTGAGTTCTTGTCCCAACTTCCCTTGGTGATGGAGTGTGACCTGAGAGTTGTAAAAAAACAAAAAAACAACAAAACAAAACTCTTTCTCCCCCAAGTTGCTTTTGGTCATGGTGCTTTGTCACAGCCATAGAAACTCTGACTAAGACATTTATACTTCAAAAGTGGCTGGGAAAGTAGAAGAGGAACTGGTGGGGACTTGGAAGGGGCCTGGGAGGAGACAGAGGAGAAAGGGTCAAAGCGTGGTGGTACATGATCAATGAATAATATCTGTGTGTATGGAAATGCCACAGTGAAGCCTATTAATTTGAATAATTAACATATGTTAATACCTAAAAGAACAGCATGGATTCCAGATCCAGATGCAGGGCTCTGTTGGAGTACTCTGTCAGGCTATGTTCTTACTGGTAAATGTAAATAATGAATTTCTATTTTTTAGAGTATTAAAAAAAACACTATGTGTATGAGTATGGGTTGGGCTTGTACACATGAGTGCAGTGTCCATGGCAAACCAGAAAAATTAGATCCCCTTGGAGCTAGAGTAACAGGCAGTTGTGAACTGCTGGGTGTGGGTATGCAACCAAACTTGGGTCCTCTGCAAGAGCAATACATTGTCTTCACCTCAAATCCATCTCTCCTACCCCTAGACATGCATTCTTTGTTTTAAATAATTTTTATTAAGACATTTTTCTATTTATTTTACATACCAACCACAGATTCCCCTGCCTTCCCTCCTCCTGCCCCCCCAGCCTTCCCTCCCAACCCACCCCCCATTCCCACCTCCTCCAAGGCAAGGTCTCCCATGGGGAGTCAGCAGAGCCTGGTACATTCAGTTGAGGCAGGTCCAAGCACCTCCTTCCTGCACCAAGCCTTCGCAAAGTGTCTCACCATAGGCACTAGGTTCCAAAAAGCCAGCTCATGCACTAGGAACAGGTCTTGATCCCACTGCCTGGGGGCCCCTAAACAGTTCAAGCTAAACAACTGTCTCGCTTATCCAGAGGGCCTAGTCCAGTACCATGGGGGCTCCTCAGCTATTGGTTTACAGTTCATACGGCTCCACTAGTTTGGCTAGTTGTCTCTGTACTTTTTCCAGTCATGGTCTCATAGAATCCCTCTTCTCTCTCATCGATTGGACTCCTGGAGCTCCGCCTGGGATCCGGCCGTGGATCTCTGCATCTGCTTCCACCAGTAACTGGATGAGGGTTCTGTGGTGACAGAATATTCAGCCATCCAATCACCAGAGCATGCCAGCTCAGGCACCCTCTCGACTATTGCCAGTAGTCTATGGCAGAGTCATCCTTAGCACTCTATTTCTCCCTATTCCCGTGGTGTCTTCATTTATCATGGTATCTCTTTCCTTGCTCTCCCACTCTGTTCCTGTTCCAGCTTGAATCTCCTGCTCCCCTAAGCTCTCATCCCCCGTCCTTTGCCCTCCATAACTTCCCCTCACCCTCAGTTTGCTCATGTAGATTTCATTCATTTCTCCATCACTGGGCAATTCATGTGTCCTTCCTAGGGTCCTCCTTATTAGCTAGCCTCCCTGGAGCTGTGGGTTGCAGTCTGGTTATCCTTTATATCTAGTAGACATGCATTCTTAAAGTGCCACCTGAAATGGAGCCATTGACCTATGCAGAAAGCCAGTTTTGTTTTTTTTAATGTACCATGCCAGGTACTGCAGCTCCATGGAGGGTGCCTACGTGGGGTGTGTCTAGAGGCTGAGAGGTTGGTGCTGGGACTGTGGCAGGCTGTGGTAAGGCTGTACTGAGATGACAGGAGCCATGTGGATGTGGAGAAGGAAAGGACGCAGGACTTGTGAGAGAAGAGGAACCTCCCATTCTAATCGGAACGCTCCTTCATTCCTGATTAAGCGAAGGTGGCACAGGCTTGGTGTGTATTTTAGTCACTGTGATATTAATTTCACTGAGTTCCCAGGCCACGACGACTCTATGAATCCTGCCTTTCCTGAGCTAATGGGCTGGCATAAATAACTCCAGGGGGGAAGCACTCGGCCTCACAGCTCCTGAGCCCTGCTGGAGTTAATCAATCCTTGGCTCCATGTGTAGCCGAAGGCGAAGATGTCAGGTCAGAGGTTGTGCCTGTCTGGGGCTAATTTCCTTCTAACAGATGCCTCTCCAGAGAGCATGGGTGCCCTGTATTTAGGGGAAGGCCATACTGGGCGGGAGAAGGATCAGGAACCTGGCCTCTGAGTATTTTCTTGGTCCAGAGACTCAGTCAGTGCACACAGTGAGTTAGGCTAACTCCAGTTTTCTTTTCGGTGGACACGCCCATCTCTTGGGAAGGCTAATTTGGTCTCTCTTGGCAGCAGATGCATAGCCCCACTGTCTGATGTCTACAAGTGTCCCCCAGCTAGTGGCCCACCTCATCTGGCACTACCCCAATCTTCATCTCTCCCAGAAGACTGGATGCATAGGCTTCAGAATTTGGCCTGGAGCCTGGCTGCTTTAGTTCATATTTTGGCTCTGTGTGCTACTTGCTCTGAACATTTTCTAAGCCCTCTGACTCCCCATTTCCTCATTTGTCAGACAGGCAAGGAGTGATGAGGGCCACCATCCAGCCTAGCTAGCGCTGCTCTCCCTCAGGGCTTACTATAAGGACTTAATGCATGACCATGACCACGAGTCAAGGCTGGGGCTGGGGCCTGCGCAACAACAGAGAGCTTACTGAGTGTTTGCTATTATTAGATCTCTCTCTCCTTGGGGATCTCATCTGCCCTGGTTTTATGGCAGCTCAGATGCTCTGACCTTCTCCACAGTGTCCTAGGTAAGGACAGGACTGTGGAGGGTGTTCTTAGGGACTCCACTGTTGGGAGTCTCAGTGTCTTGCCAGCCTGGCTGGGAGTTTTCCAGGTCTCAGCACAGGCAAGGGTTCAATGGTTAATTCATCTGATGTTTTGTCGATGGGGGTTATAGCATCTTGTACTGTGACAGGCTGTGAACAGAGCCTCTTGGGCTGGGTCATCTTGCAAACTGTCTGCTGAACACATACTCCAAGGACTAGGAAGGAGAGAATAGAGGGGCTTTAAGCAACTCCCTTTGAACACAAGACTTGATGGTCACAAAGCCTCATTACCCTCTAATTTATTTATATTGTTAAAGTTTAGTTTATTCTGTCAGAATTTCATATATATATTCTTAGTTTGCTTTCTGTTGCTGTGATAAATATCATGATCAGAAGCAACTTGGTGAGCAAAGTTTACTTGGCTTGGAGGCTCTGATCACAGTTCATCATTGAGGGAAAACAGGGTGAGCATTCACGCACGGCAGGAACTGGAGCAGGGGTCATGGAGGAACACTGCTTACTGGCTTGCTCCTCATGGCTTACTTAGTCTGTTTTCTTATACCCCAGGACCACCAGAAATGGTACCACCCACAGTGAGCTAAGCCCTCCCACACCAATAATCACTCTAGAAAATGTCCTACATGCTTGCTTACAAGCCAATCTGATGGAGGCATTTTTTTCAACTGGAATTTCATCCTCCTAGATGACCCTGACACATCAACTTGATAAAAACAAACAAACAAACAAACAAACAAACAAACAAACAAACAAACAAACAAACAAACAAAAATCTAACCAACACACACACACACACACACACACACACACACACAGAGTTTTTTGATTATATATCTGTTTCCTTCCCCCTCCCACTGAACTCTTTTTTTTTTTTATTTCATCAAATCCTCCTTTTATTTTTTTGTTTGTTTGTGGCTCGCTCTATTATTTAGGCTTGCCTACATAAACAGGGGGGATTATTTACTTGAGCAAGGGCAACTTAACAGAGGCTACACCACTAAGGACTGTGAGTTCTAGTGCCATTAACTACCTACTATAGCTTCTGTGGGGGGTGCTTGTTATCTCTCCCTCCATGATGGAGTGTTGAGTCCAGTCTTAAACAGGTAGTCACTGCTGCTGTGAGTTAACGTGTGTAATAACCATGTCCATTCCTGAAGACAATACTTCAATCTCATTTCTCCCCATTTTTGGCCCCTACACTCCTCTTTCTTCTGTGGTATTCCATGAGCCTTGAAAGATTGACCCTTTTGAGGTCTTGTTGGAACCTCTCCAGAGCACAGGGGGACTAACACCTCACTGATGCTGAGACCGCGGAGGGAATGTAGCCTCCCAAAGGGCACAACTGGGTCAGTGGGACTGTCTTCAGCTGCCCGGCTTCCCCAACTTGCTCTGCATCTGCACAGCTTGGTGCCTACTTCTGGAGTGACTGGTCCAAGACTCTGACCCTTAACCAACTCAGAAAGTTGATCTCAGGTTTTGTGCTGCGGAAGGGTGCCCTTTCCCCAGTATCTGCACATGGAACCAGAAAGCATAATTCTGAAAGGCTCCATGATGTGTTTATTTTCAGAAGTCGTTGGGCAAACCCAACTCCCGGAGACAGAGGCTCAATTCATTAAGCTCAGATGATTAATTATGAGGCAATTAAATATTTGATTAAATTAATCCTAAAGTGTTTAAACATTGTTTTGCAAAGAATGTTTTCTCATTAATTATAAGGAGAAATGCATGAATGAAGCAGGGATGAGGACCATGTGGGGACCAGAAGGTCTGGAATATGCCCTTGAGGTTTTCTTTTGGAGAGGCAGGAGTAGGAAGGAACTTGCCTGCAGTCCACTTCTCTGCCCTTGGCACCTCTGTGCTCCTGTTTGTAAATGAGTCTAGGGAGGATGGAGTCACAGATGAATCCCTGGTATACTAGAGTCCAGAAACAGGAGATCTGGTCCTGACTGTTGCTGACACCTCAAGGGTCCTTAAGTGAGTGCCTGCCCTATTGATCTCAGGGTCTGTGTCTTCTCATAGGTACATGTGGGGATAACATTAATTCTTCAGTTTCTTATGGGATGAGCTTCTAAGGAATTTAATCCACACTTCTATTGTCAACCAAGGAGGTAACACTAGATCAGGGAGTCTCTAATCCCTCCTGGTCCTCATTTCTGTAGGCTCCATCCCGCCTTCCTCAAAACCCTTCCCTTCAGTGGATAGTGAGGCTTGATGGGACATAATGTGGCCTTCAAATCTTGTGACTAAAATCTACTGGGAGGGATTTCCAGAGATGAGCAGACTCTGAAAGGGAGGCTGACCAATAAGCCGGAGTGACTGGAGCTTCTGGAAGGTGTCCTGAAACTTGATTCCAGGAGGAGCTTTGGAAGGTGCTCTGTTGCTTTGAAATGGCTGAGGTCTAGAGACAAGAAGAGCTTGGGACCTGGAGGAAAGGAAGGACTCTGGGCATAGTCTAGCCAAGCAAAGCAGAAGGCAGACTATAGGCAGCTGGAGATGCTAGGTCCAGGGGGAAGGAGCTTCAGGGGTGGTGTGGCTGGAGGCCAACCTGAGCCCTTATCAGCTTTATTGCAAGGGAGCAGCAGAGATGTTGTAGTGGCTAGAATAAGTATTTTTTTTTTTATAACGTTGTGGTTATAGTCTCTGATGGCTCTGTCCTATCGATTGTACCCCTTCCCTTGGGCTCCCGGGTGGCATGCATGCCAGGACGATGGATGTGAGTCTCCAGGGTGGACAGCTTAAAGCCCTGAGACCCATGAGCCTGCCAGAAGAACAGCAGGACATAGCTGTGTTAGTCATTGCTGATGGAAAGAGTGGGCTGATAGCCTGGAGTGCTGGGTTCCCCTCCTGAACCTGCTAATAGTTAGCTGTGTGAACTTGGGCTGGTCACTTCCTTATTCTGAGCATAAACTTTCCCCAGAGAAGGAACAGTTCTGTACTGATGTTTTGTGAACCTGCTCCCCTCAGGGCCCAACTTTTCTTGCTACAACCCTATTTTGTTCCCCCATGTCCAGGCAGAGGCCACAGGAACCACTGGCTATCCCTAGCTGTCTTGTTTTAAGCCTTCTGAGTCTTCCTAACTACCCTTATCCCCACGAAAGCCTTCACTCTAGTCTGGCTCAGCTCCATTTGCAAAGCTTCTGGGATGGTCGAGGCTGTACCTCTTCTTGATTTGGAATGAGTTGAGGGGCTCTGACCTTTTTTCCAGTTTCCCTCTTCCCTGGCAGGATGCGACCCAGGTTCCCTGCCAGCAGTCTATACTAGGATGTCTGGAACAGAGTAGGACCCAGAACCATTTCCTCCCATCTCCAGTCACTGGAACAAACTCTTGTCTTCCCCTTGAGCATTGCAGGAAAGAACAAATTTCTAAAGCCAAGGGCTTCCATCGGTGGAACTCCAGCCCACCGTATTAGCAAGCTGAGGAGTCCCCTGTTTGCTTCTCCTCTGTCCAGCCTCCCATAGCTCTCCTCAGCATTTGGGGCACCAAGAGGATCCAAACGTTCAATCTACTTTGTGAGACTTAAGATACTGGGACATGGAGGGAGGCCCCGGCCCTTCCTAGCAAAATTCCACATCCTTGGAAGCTGTAGGTTATTTGAAACCAACATGCACTTAACTCTTACCGATTGCCTGATGATGTTGGATTTCTCCATTTCAAATTTGATAGAAGAGAGAGGAATTCTCTTTTAGAAAGTCGGTATAGTGTGGTGGTGAGAACGTGGGTTTGGAATCATGCTGGAGTTTAGTGGCAGCTTGGCCACTTCCTAACAGTCTGATGTTTCAGGCAATTCACCCTCCTTCAGCCTCAGTTTCCATCTGCGAAGTGATGTGTACAGAGCCCCCGTCTACCCGACTCACAGCCTTGACATTAAAATAAAGTGAGGAGTGTGTGCATCTGACACCTGCGGCCCAGGGAATGATAGATGGGAGAAGGTGGCCTGGTTCCCAGAGCTGCTGCTCACTGGAGGTTGGAGGTGAGGCAGGGGTGGTACCGCGCTGCACAGTATGGGCTTGGCTGTTAGCCTGCATCCTGGTGAGGCAGTGACTATTCTGGTTAATTAGAGCAGAACGAAAATCTACCACAGTGCTGCGGAGAGGAGGTAGCTAGGGGAGAAGGAGCTCAGGGGACAGAGTGCTCCAGCCGCCCCGAGGAGGAGGAGGATGGCGTAGGAGCAGCGGGGAGGACGGCAGGGCAGACAGGGTGGCCAGACAAGAGGGCCACCTGGGTGATGGCTCCTCCCAGCAAGAACTCAAGGAGGAAACGAACCTGTTTCATTTACAGTGCACATTTGTGTCTCAGTTAACTTTGAGCCAAAAGTGCTTTTCTCCAATGTGTTCTTTCGGTCACTTTTGGTTAATCTTTGGGTCATTAAAGGTTTTTTAAAATTTCAGAGTTGCCTCCATTGCTGCTGCCATAGAAACCAAGGTACTTGGAAAGGGTTAAGGACAGGAAGAATTCTCCCAAACCACACCTTTAATTCGCTGTCACCACACAAGGAGAAGCCATGCTTTATCCTTGGAAATTAAACACATTTTCCCAAATGACAGCATCTGGATGTAATGGCAGGGGATGGGGACACCTGAAATGTGATTCTAGCTCTGTTACTAGGAGAGAATGTCATTATCCATACATCAAGCATTTCACAAAGGACCCAGGACAAAAATGAAGACGGAAAAGAAAAATGTTAAAAATCAGCTTGATAAGGACTCTAGGGGGGTGGAGCGATGGCCCTGAGGTTAAAACCTCATGCAGTTCTTCCAGAGAACTGAAGTTCGGTTCCTAGCACCCATGCTCCATGGCTCACAACCACCTGCAGCTTCAGCTTCTGGGGAATCTGGTGCCCTCTTCTGGTCTTTGTGTGCACTTGTACTCATGTGCACATACACTCATACCTCCCATAATTAAAAATAAATTAAAACAATTCATCAAGAAAGACTCCACAAATAGTTTAAAAATTCACTTTGTTTTTGGTTGGGTGTGGGGAATGCAGGGCTCCCCACATGCTAGACGAATATTCTGCCACTGAGATTCTCTAACCCCTGAACTATTTTATTTTTATTTTTGGGTGATGACTTAAGAATTAAAGCATTCTTCAGTGGTATAACAAGAATAACTATTTCTAAACAGAATTGTGCATTTGTGGAATGTAAGTAAGATTAAAACCAGGGATGAAAAGAAAAACCTATGTCACCACACTGATAATCAACAAGCCGATGAACTCCCTACAGAGTTCTGAAAGAGACTTAAGGAGGAGCAGATTGTATTTGGACAACCCAGTCACTTCAGTAAGGCCAGGAAAAATGAATGAGGCGGTGAGACAACAAGAAAACATTTGTATGGGTAGAGAATACAAAGAGTCGGGAAAATTTACGAATTAAAGAGTCTGAGGCAGAAGATGGATACAAACTGCATACATGAGAATCGATGGTCCTCCTGAACACCAGCGGCAGCTAGCAAATAGAATGAAAAACATCCATTTGTAACAGAAGCAAGTGATCTAACATGCTTAGAAATAAATATAATATATGCCTGACCTTTATAAAGAACATTACAAACCCTGGTGGGATGTGGACAGGGGGAGAGCTGTAATATATTCCTAGGATGAACATTCTTGGTACTGTGAGAATGTCTCCTGCCTCAGGTTAATTCTGTGAATTAACACTGCCTGCCTCTGATCAATCCCAATAGGACTCATCCACACACACAAGATTCCAGAGACACAAGCAGATGAGAGTTTCAAAGACTGTGCTGAGAAACAAGAGGATGTGGCCAAGCCTAACCCATGACACATTGCAACGTTTTCTAAAATAATAATTTAAAAGATAATAAAATATGAATGATGCTGGGAGAGTGGATGGTATTGAAGAATTTTAATTTAGAACTTCCCTCACATGAAAATAGACTACAGATGGATTAAAGAGCTAAATATAGTCTTAAAAACAGAAAACTTAGCAGAAAATGAAATATGTATTACTTTTGTCAATAAAGACCACTCTTGGCTTTGAAGCAAGAAAGGAATCCACCAAGGAGATGACTGATGGATGATGCCAAGAACAAAATTAAAACTCTGTTGTGTTACAGAACACACACACACACACACACACACACACACACACACACACACACACACACACACACACAGAGCAGCAGCAGAATGAGGAAATTCCAGAAGGAAAACGTAGTCTGTTTTACTTTGATATACAAAGGGCTGATAACTGTGCTGCAGGAAGACCTCATTAAAATATCTGCAAGGAAAATTATTACGACTCAATAGATAAGTAGGGAATGCATCGCAGAGACGATCCACTTGTGGGGGAGACCCCGTGTGTTAGCAAACACCTGGGGGAGTGTTTAGCCTCTCTGCTAATCAGAGCAAAGGAAACCAAGCAGTTTAAATCTCTCTGATACTTGTTGAACTAGCAGCAATACCTCCCCCCAGAAAGTGCTCTTGTCACCAACCCTGTGTCAGGAATGGAGTGGGGACACAAACTGAGTCATGCTCAGAGGTGGAAGGAATGGCCTTGCTGTTTTAAGTAAGCAGTGTGTGGACATCTGTGTCCTTCAATCCTGTTAGTTTAGTTCTGGAAAGGAAGACTGTCCCTTTGATGGTGTTTCATATGTCCCTATTTTTTTTAAAGGTTAGCAGTAACCTATACACTAGGTGATAAAGGATTGTTGAGGAAATTATAGGTTACCTACACTATATTTTAAATTTGATTATAAAAGCTGTATGAAAATATGAAAAATGTTTATTAGGCATTGTTAACTGAACAAAAAAAATCCCTGCCTGCCAAATTACACACACAAGTACGGCGAAGAGAAAAATATGTGCTTCCACAGACAACAAGGGCAGGGAAGAGAAACAGGGAGATGAGAATAGTTTCCTCTGTGGGATTTAGGGTGCCTTGCTTGTTGATTTCATTTTAAAAACGTGGGCTTCTGAAGCCTGTGAGGTCCACATCACAGGCTCTTTCCCAGCCATTGCCCCTCCCTGGCTGGGATCTCTGTCCCTCGGATCACCCTCCATGCTGGTTGCCTGGACCTGGGCCAGATAACCAGGCCAATAGCTTCCAGTAGCTCTTCCAGATAGCTCCAGAAACCCCTGGCTTGGGACACCAGCAGGCCATCTTTGCAGCTTAGCCTCAGGGGGCGGGTGACTGTCCTCCTGACAAATGGTTACTTCAATGCCCACAATGACCAATTCCATCTGCTTCCTGTACTTTCAGGACATCTCAGCTTTAGCCCTAAACTGGAGGCCAGCAGAGGAGCTTTCAGGGCTAAGGGACAGCTTTTCCCTAGGTGAGAACAGAGAACAGGGGGCAGTGCCAAGTCTCAGGCAGGGACAGGGACAGGGACAGGGGCAGGGACAGGGGAGTTGGGAGCATCATGCCAGCAGCTACCCTGATGAGTCAGGTGGACCTGGGAGTCAAGCTACCTAAATTTTACTAGAGCTTTGCTCACCTCACCCAGGCCCTTAGGCAGCCTGAGCTCTATAGCCCAAAGATCTTCCACATGCTTATCCATCCTAGAGTTGCTCAAATGTGTGTGTGTGTGTGGGGTGTGTGTGTGTGGGTGTGTGTGCACGTGCATGCAAGTGCAGCATGTGCATGAGTGTGGCGTGTGTGCTTGTTCATATACTCCGATTTCTCCTCTCTCATTCTTAGTGATTGTCCCCTCTGCCCTACTTCCTACAGTCTCTGCTTCCTTTTCCTTGCCTGTAAGAGTCTGCGAATAGGAACCAGACAGCCATTGTTCTGAATGATGCAGAAACAGCCCAGGAGCAGGTGGACAGCATTCCTTTTTGTACAGGCTTTCCAGCTAGGAACGACAGCTTCAGGACTGAGCTGACTCCCTCCAGCCCCGTTTCCACAAAAATACCACCCCACCACCTTTCATGACTTTTGCAGGGTTCTTGGAAACTTATAAGAACATAAGGGGGGGGAGCACAGTGACACATGGCACTTTGATGGAGAGTTCTGGCACTGAGGTTTCTTTGGCTGGTCTCCCCTCATCCCAAGGCCCAGCTTCCACCCTGGGTGCATGAATCCAGATACTTGCCCTCTGGGTGGGGGCCTTCACACAGGCTGTGAGAGTGATGTGGATTGTTATCCCAGGAGTGAGAAGCTCTCATTTCATTTATACTGTAATAAAACTCCTATCGATTTTAATAAAATTGAAAAATCTCTTTGTGGCTGAACAGCCCGGGGCCCCACCCAATCGCTACCTGACTGGCTGCATTTTCTCCACACTGTGGACATCGTGATTCATGGCTGGGCACCGCTGCAGCCCAGGGCCGATTTTCCCGGCAGAATGAATGTGAACTATAAAAAGTTGCACATTTGAGTACCTCCCAAGAGGGCTTGGCTGGGAGGGAAAGAGTTTCCAGTGAGGGGGTCAGAGCCATGGAACAGCCTGAGGATGGCTTAGGGAAGAAGCAGAGTCTGAATTTCCCTGCCCCAGATGCTGGTCCTCAGTATCTGTCCTACCTGAGCTCTGAGAAATAGCTTCACCTGACCCTCAGAATCTTGTCCAAGATGGATGACTTCTAGTCTCAACCTGAATTCCTGGTCCCTTGAAACCATAACACTCCCTATCCAGGTGATCAAGCCAGAAGCCATGTGCAGCCCTTGACTCTCTTCCTGCAGTATCTAGGACTCTCTGTGCTCTGTCTGCATCTTGCAGGTGCCCTGCTTCTCCACAGAACCATTTGTGCTAGTCTTCCTCTTTGTCTCTTCTCTCTGCTCAATTTGTCCACCCACACACTTTGCACACGGCACTAACCCCTGACATCAGTTTCTCCCTGGTCTGTGCTCTTGTTGACCCTGTACATATTCCCTTCCAGCATCTCACACACACACATAGGGTGCATTTGCCTTTGTTACATTTCTAAGCCCTCTCTTCTATTAAGTCAATTCTCTGTAATGGATGGGAAACAAGCACAGAGAGGTTAAGGAATGTGTTTAAGCTCATACACTGAGCAAGCAGCAAAGTCTGGTGATGGACTTGTAAGTCTGGGCTAGTGACCACTCTGCTTGCATTATATGAGGTTACCAAGGCACATGTCTTTCATCCTCCTCAGGACTGGTGAGTGCTTACCACAGGGCTAGGATGCTCTCAGCATCAGGTGTAGGTTGGATATCCAGCTTGGTAACATCCTCTCCACAGGGTGACTCGTCCCCACACCATAGTCTTTCATCTCGTCAATGCATGGGAGTCTGCAGACTGATGAGGAACCTTGGCTATATTATTGAGCTTGTATCCTTGATATAAGTGGGCTCCATCACATCAGGTCTGGATAGGTTAGATAAACCGTGAAGTGCCTGGCATTTCAACTCTAGAAAGCATGAATCCAAAGTCAGGAGCCTCCCTGGCTCAGTGCTTCTTCAACCATGCTTCCTTTTCCTCAGCCTCCATCTGTAAGTCCCACCTGTAAAGACTTGGAGGAAGTGCATGGCCTTCAAGAGCCAGTCTGAGGCTGAACTCTACCTAGGAATTGGGTGTGCAGAATGATAATTCTCAATAATAGTGTAGATTTAGAGAGCTCGATTGCAATTAACTAATGAAAAAATAAAATATGAGCACAAGAATGTACTATTCTGCCTCAAAAAGCATAGATTCTTGCCATTTGTGGCAACATGTACAGATAAGAGGAAATTGTGTTAAGTGAAATAGGCCAGGCACAAAAAACAAGTACCACATGCTCTTCACCATGTATGGAAGCTAGAAAAGTTGATCTTTATGGTTTTGCTTCTAACAGAAGTGAGGCATAGAATAGTAGTTTCCAGGTACTTCTGAGGAGAAAGGAGAAAGAAGATAGGCATTCTGATTTTTGGGATGTTGTGGAATAGAATATTTGTTTATTTATGTAAAGATGTGTTGCACTTGTTTATGTTGCATTTGTTTAACTATGTAAAGATGTGTTACTGTTTTACCTTGCCTGCCTAACGCACCTGATTGGTCTAATAAAAATGTCAAACGGCCAATAGATAGGCAGAGGAGGGATAGGCAGGCCTTGTGGGTAGAGAGAAAAGGGGAGCCAGCCAGGGCCCAGCCATCCAGGGCCCAGCCATCCAGGGCCCAGCCAGCCAGGGCCCAATCAGCCAGACACGGAGGAAGCAGGAAAGCAGGATGGACAGCACATAGATGAGGTAAATGAGCCTCGGGGCAGCACAGAGATGACTAGAACTGGGTTAAATTAAGTTTTTTAAAAAAAGCTATCTAGAAACAAGCCTAAACTAAGGCCAAACATTCACAATTAATAATAAGTATCTGTGTCATGATTTTGAGGCTGGTGGTCTGAGAAAGCTGGCTATAATAGGCACAAAAATATATTTATTCAGGGGAAATGAGGTCTAGAACTTTACAGTGTAAGAACACAACTATAGCCAACAATGGCTTCATATGGCTTCCAAAGGAGCTCGAGGAAAGGAACTTGAGTCTGAGGTGATGGATATGCTAATCACCCGACCAGGTGAGTATACACTGTATATACATGCCTGAAGTTCCGAAGTGATGGATATGCTAATCACCCAGACTAGGTGAGTACACACTGTGTATACATGCCTGAAGCTCTGAAGTGATGGATATGCTAATCACCCAGACCAGGTGAGGACACACTGTGTATACATGCCTGAAGTTCTGAGGTGATGGATATGCTAATCACCAGACAAGGTGAGTACACACTGTACATACATGCCTGAAGTTCTGAGATGATGGATATGCTAATCACCTGACCAGGTGAGGACACACTGTGTATACACGACTGAAGTTCTGAGGTGGTGGATATACTAATCACCCCACCAGGTGAGTACACACTGTATATATGCACTTGAAGTTCTGAGGTGATGAATATGCTAATTATCCTGACCAGGTGAGTACACATTGTATATACATGCCTGGAGATCATAGTGTATCCTGTAAGAGATTTACTGAACTAAAAAAAATTGAAAATTTCTGGTATGTATTGACCTGTACCACTATCTCCACCTCCATGCTTCTAAGAGTATGCTAGACTTTTCTAGACTTCTTTAGAAATAGAAACATAGAGTATATTTTTTTCCTCTTCTGATTTCTTTGATTTATCATACAATACTCTCATTTTGTAGTACGAATCAGTAGTTTTTATGATTATTTCCTTTTTAGGGTTGGATAATATTCCGAGGTGTGGAGTAACCACAGTTTCTCATCTGGTGATGATCATCTGGGTTGTTCTCAGTCTGAGAATGGGGCTCTTGTTTCTCTCAGGTAAGCACCAATCCACGTATGACAGATATAAATTTAATTTTAAAACAATGTTTTCATTTAGTTGTAGACTCACAGGTAGTTTTAAGAACTAATATAGAGAGATCCATGATACTTTTTCCTTTTACCCAGTTTCGACCTATAATCACACGTTGCTGAACTTTGCTAAGGTTTGCATCGCAACCTGGCTATCCACACTGTTACAATCCACCAACTTATGCAGGCTGCCCCAGTCTTACTTTGCCAATCTCTGTAGACAGCTAGTTGTACACAGTTTTGTGACACACATAGACTCAAGCGTTCACTGCTATAGCCACGGAACCAAGCATTTCCATCCAGAAGACCAAACTCCACCCCGGAACATCAAACCTGAGTGTTGGATTTCAGTGGAGGCCTGCAAGGATGCTTCTAGAGCTCTAACAGCTGAGCAAGAACTGAGAGTTGGAAGTGTTGCCTAAGGTTCAACAGCATTTCTCTGACCCTGCATCAGCTCATGACTCTACTCTTGCCAATCAGCCAACAGATGTAAGACAAAGAGCCCAGGAAAAAGTCCAAGGACTTTCCAGCCCTGAAACTGTTCAGTAAGACATCTTGTGTAAAAAATGAAGGTCAGCCCCCAGGCTTCCCTTCATTTCATTACAAACTAAGAAGAACCCAGACCCAAATTCTTTTCAGTTAAAGTTTCTTACCCATTCATTAAATGATATGAAGAGAACAATAGATGTGTCTAGTCTCAGTTGCTTTTAGAATAATGTAGAAACCCGTGTTGTACAATCGGAGTGGCAGGAGCCTCATGGGAAACTCATACGTCTTGGCTGCCAACACCACCAGCATATATTGAGCAGGCCTGGTGCCTGGCTGCATGGAACATTGGTCTGAGAAGCTCTTTCTTTCAGTTCGTTTCCAACACCAAAAACCTGCCCCACTGCCAAATGAGAGACCACTATATAGTTATTTTTCTCTTATTATTAAAGTGTGGCAGTATTGCTTATAGTACATGTTTGTTAGCAACTATTATTTTAAACAGACAATATCTCAGCATAATATTTCATGGGAGAGCAAATTCACCATTTAAAGGCGTGCTTGGATTCAGTCCCGCACATGCTATAACTACCGCAGCAAAGAACACGAGGAAGCAGTGTTTTTGTGTGTGACAAGAGCAGGGAGGCAATTCCTCACTGGAGAATAACTACCCTTGTGGATTTAGTCAATCGCTATCTCAGTCTTCAAAATACACCATCCTGAGTGTGAGAGGCTCTAGCGTTAGGGAGCCACTGAAATATAGATGAGAAATAGGGACTTCACAAGTACATGAGGTGCATACCTGCCATGTGACATGGATCTGTAGATCATTTTATAGCAATAAATATTTTATCACAGTTTACAAAAAAAGTCTTTGTTTGTTGAAAGAAAATGAAGGATCAGGGAAAAAAGCTTTCCTGCAAAATACAAAATTTCAGTCAATGGAGTTGGTGTGCCTTTCCCGTTGTTTTGGAGTGAAGAATGCTACCATGAGATTTACTTTTTAAAAGACAAATAACATACTATTTTCATATTTTTACTTTCACAATTTTAAACCGGATTAATAGTTAAAAATCCAACAGTGAACAATTTAGAAAGTAAAATACTCAATAAGGAAAACAACTGTAATAACCAGTGTTATGAAATGTAGAAGAAACATTTGCATTGCATCATTTTTTCATTTATTACATCAAAGAGAATCCCATCTCAAACGTAAATGGGATGAAGAGATGGCTCAGCAGTTAAGAGAACTGGTTGCTCTTCCAGAGAACTCATCTATAATTCTCAGCACCCACATCACAGCTCACAACCATCTATAACTTCAGGGAATCTGACTCCCTCTCTGGGCTCTTTAGGCATCAGGCATGCATGTGGTACATAGACATACAGGCAAGCAAAAATACCCATACACATAAAGAGTTAAATAAGTATATTATTAAGCCAAAATACACTCTCTTGTCTTCATATTTGGTGCCATGGTGGCTTTTGTTAGATGTCTACTAAGATGAGATTTTCTATATGTTAATGTATAATAAGACTGAAATGAGATACTTCCCATTTGAAATTTTATATGGTTTAAAAACATCTCATCCTTTATTGGCATTGCGCCATTACAAAACTTTATTACAGAGTTTGTATTTAGCTAAACCGTTATATTAACTAAGAATACATTCGTTTTTTATTTGTAATAATTGAACTTAGAATAAATTGATCTATTATATTAATATAAAACACCTCTCCAGCGTTTTTCCAGAACCCAAGATATGGATGACAAGATCTTTCATCATCTCTGGCCTTGTCTATGGTTACATCTTTCTCCCTCTTAGGTTCCGGCTCTCTGATTTCCTTGCAATTCTAGAACATGCCTTGGGCTGTCTGTAATTCCTGCTCTCTCTCCTCTTATTTAGGCTTTTCCTTGTTTTGAATATCTTATGTAATATTAATTCCTATGGAAAAATAAAAGCCCACATTCACTCGTTATTCTACTTACCTTCTGTTCCCAAAATCTGACTAGATATCCTTGGGACAAGGGTAATTTTTCTTCCTCTCTCATATCTATTATCCACCCCCCTTATTTCTTTTAGCAGTTGGAAACTCTCTCAATTTGATCTGGCCACATGACCACCTGTAGGAGAGACTACATCACTCTGACTCCCTTGCAGCTAAGTGGTCTGCAATAGGCTCAGTTAGGGTTGATTGGACACATGTTGAAGTGCTGTATGTAACTTTGAACTATCTACTTACATGTGTCTTTTGTTCTCTTCCCACCTCCCATGTGTCATGTGGCCATGAAGCCCAGCCAACTTTGGTCATATAGAGAGGACTAACTTTTTGTGATGCAGAGAAACAAAATGGAAAGATCCAGAATTCCTGAAAATGCTGTAGAACAGAAATGCTCACTGACTCTGGACCACACAGCTCCCTCTGAGAGGAAAGTGACTTTATCTCTTTGGGGCCACAATATGTTAGAGTCTCTTTGTTCCAGCAACTTTGTCATACCCTGAGTTACATAATAACTTTCCAGCCTTGGTGTCTCAGTGTTAAATTGAAATGATAATTCTATTTAGTGGTATTCTTTGAAGGGCTAATGTATTAACACATGGATGGGCTTTTAATAAACTCACAGTGCTTGTTGGTTATTGCTATTTATCTGTCCTCATAACTCTACTTGCTATCTAGCAGGATATAAAATGTGCCCTTGTGTGGTGATATATTGTGCACCTCAATATAACTTATTTGGGGATTAGAGGACAGAGCCAGCCACTAGATTAGACACAGATGCCAGATAGTGATGGCACACACCCTTAATCCTATCACTTGGGAGACAGAGATTCTCTGGATCTCTGTGAGTTCAAGGCTACACTGGGAACTGAGCCAGGCATGATGGCACACACCTTTAATCCCAATACTTGAGATCTCATTCCTTTGCTTGGGAAAGCACTCATGCCTTTAATCCCAGGAAGTAAGATGGCAGGGCAGAGAAAGGTATATAAGGCATGAGGAAACAGGAACTCACTCTCCTGGGGCTGAGGATTTCATAGCGGTAAGAACTAGTGGCTTGCTCTCTGCCTCTCTGATCTGGATCTTTCAGATATTACCCCAATATCTGGCTCTAGGTTTTTTTTCTTTTATTAATAGGACCTTTAAAGATTCGTGTTATACCCTTATCTGCTTGTTTGTTGATCACATCCTTCACTGGGTTGCGACTTCCACTAACAGGGTCTATGTCTGTCTTGTTCTGCTTGCAGCTGTAGTCACAGTTCTAGAACAGCACCACCCACAGTTCTAGAAAGTCAACGAGTGCCATGGGGAGTGTTTACATGCGGTCCTCTTCTTTTCCTTTCTCTGCCTCTCGTATCCATTAGTTCCTTCTACTCACGGCACCTTGGAAACCCTGTATGGTCCGGCCATTTCCTTTACTTGTTTCTAGAGCGTAGTAGGCTCAGATTCCAGGAACATCCCGCTTAACCGCAGCGTGAAGGATCCACACGCTGCCTAGGAGGAAGCTGGAAGGCTGCTTGTGCTGCCCACTTCCTTCCTACGCTCTGTGACAGCCACACACTCCCGTTTCCACTGCAGATGTTATCACAAGATGGGAGCCAGGCTGCATTCTAATGGCTGACCACCGTCTTCCACCTCTGCCTGAAAAGAAAGAATTATTCCAGTCTCCTCCTAGGTCTTTTCTCTTTTCTCACGGTCTCCCCAGGCTCCTGGGCACGATCAGCTGGTGTGTGGCGGGAGGGTGCATTCTGGGGGGAAATGTGACAGTGACAGCAGAGCTGCTGCAGGCTGAGTGATTTTGAGATGGAGAGGCATAGAAATTTCAGCACAAAGTACAGGAAGCCTGGGGCAGCAAAGCTTTCCACACAAGTCAAAGAACACAGAAGTCATAAATGAAAAGCCGGTCAGATCTGAATTCATAAAATATTTATAATATCTGAACAAGGAAGACACAACAAGATTAAGAGACAAGCAAGAAAGTGGTATGAAATATTTTTAATGTGATGATTAATTTTTATTGCCAACCTGATTGGATCCAGAGACAAAAGTCTAGGGCATTGGTGAGGCACATCTTTGGGTGTACCTGTGAGGGCATTTCCACTACTGATTAACGGAGGAGTAAGATGTGCCCCCAAAAGCAGGCAGTGCCATTCCATGAGCTGGGGTCCTAAATGAGAAACAGAGAAAAAAGTGATTCAAGCTGTAGGACCCACCTCCTTCTGCTTTCTGATCCATTTGGTGTGTGTGTGTGTGTATGTGTGCATGTGTGTGTGTGTGTGTGTGTGTGTGTGTGTGTGTGTGTGTGTGTCCACATATACACATTCATAGAAATGGTATATTTAGTGTTATATATAAACCTTGACTGTCAACCTGACTGGACTGCGAGTGTCTAGGAGATGGTAATACATATTCTGGGTCTCTAGGAGCAGCTCCTGGGTGGTTAACTAGTGGGAAGGGCTGCCCTGAATGTGCATAGAACCCTTGCTGAGGCTGGGGCCCTGGGTGGAATAAAGGAGGAAAAAGGGGGGGCTTGCAGTAGAGACATTTTCTCCCCCTGCTTTCCCAGGCACCATGGTGTGTCTTTCACAAAAAGTGCTTTCTCTCTGCACTCCCCAGGCACCACAGTGATGTGAACTGCTCTGTCCTGCCAGGCGCTCCCTGCCAGGATGAACTGAAACCTCTGACAGTGGGAGCCAGAGTAAGATGCCCCCCCTGTCAGATGTTTATGTCAGGCATATTCTCACAGCAATGAGGCCACTACTATATATGCATATTGTCACATACACAGACAGTGCACAATATCTATATCTATATATGTTACAACCTATATGTAAACAAATGAATCTACTTACATGAGAAGGGCATATGTGTTTCTGAATGCAGCTGGATTTATAAGTGCTTATGTGCTTAACTGCTGTCCCTGGAGGAATAGGAATCGGGAGCTCAAGTGGGTGGAAAGTGTTGAAGGGAGAGTCTCATTTTTTTTTCCTGAAAATTCCTGTATTTTTTGATTCAGATATAATGTGACTACACTCTGGCATTTGCTGAGTAATGAGAAAAAATATTAAAAATATAAAAAGAAGAATTCCAGAGACGGCTTCCACCAAAAGAAGGCCAGAGGGAATTGACTACCTACTGGTTGGCTTGGCTGCCTGCGGCCTGTGCCTGATTGGCTGAGGAAGGGCTATTTTGGTGTGTGACTGCTCACCCTCAGTCCCATGCCCCTTTGTCCTGGTGGCTACAAGTTGCTTGTGTGAGGGGCACAGGAGGGGAGTTGGCAGCCTGCTGGAGCATCTGCCATGAGGAGGAGACCCTCAGCGCTGCAAGTGCCCTAACCTCCCGTTTCAAAGTGCATTGACTCCTCCATTCATTCACACAACCTGGTAGAATATTTTCGAATAAATCACGAGCCTGGCAGTTACATTCTCTAAACGACACCGGAAAAAGGATTATGGTATTTACTACAGGGACAGCAAGATTGATTTTTCACCCAGAAAACCTGCCAGCTTCTTGATTTAGGGAGCAAGCGATCAGCACAGGCTAGCCCTGATTTATACGGGGGATGGGGGACTGTGTCTTCCTCAGGGCCTTCTCCCATCCCAGACGACACTTAGGGTGGGGCAGGGCTGGGACAAGTGATTTCCTGCTAGTTCATTCTGAGATGGCCCTCCACAAGCAGGAACACAGCAGCGCACTGTCCCACAACTGCCTCCTGGGTATCTTCATTTCTAATCCTGCTCCCAAGGCCCTGTCACCTGCAGTTCTAAGACTGTGATGGCACTTCTGCCACTTTCTACACTGGATCTTTCTTTGCCACGTTGTTTATGGGCAAGCCAATACTGTCCTTGGTCAACTTTGTCTACCCTGTATCTCACCTACTGATCCTTATCACCACATCCATCACTCATTTACTCTGTTTCTAGGTTTCCTCCGTCTTTGGTATGAGACCCAGGTCATGTGTATACTCAGTTGGGTTAACTTATTTCCAAATCATCCTTGGTCCAGATCTAGCCTGTTATGAAGAATGAGCCTTCAGCTAGCTAGACGCCACCTGGTGCCTCTGTAGAGATTACTGAAGGACCAGTGTGGGCTGTGAGGAGGGCTACATCTACAAGCCATTGGAATTGGAGCAAGCCATCATGGAGCTGCTCGGACGCCAGCCTATTTACCGACCCCTGGTTCCTCTGGCATGGATGACCACCTTTCCTATTCCTTCTTGAAATCTGTGCCTCCAAAGCCATCTCCCAGCTTTCTTCCCTACTCAGGTGCTCCGTTTGATTAGATTTGGCTTTGGACTGTTAGCTGTCTCTGCTCCCAAATTGCTGTTGTAGCTCTTTAATCCAAATTCTGACAACAGTGTGCCTCTTCTATGGTAGATGCTGCCCAGGGAATTGTGAAACACCCCAGTTCACTGAAGTGGGGATCAGGGGATGAGTCTTGCTCTACAGACGCTCATCCTGACTCTACCACTGTTGGCTCCATGAGCTAGGGTGAAGCTTTTTACATGCATCCATCTCAGTTTTAAATAATAGCAGCTAACATTACATGGTTATTATAAAGTAACCTGTTTCAGTATGACCATGTAAAGCTGCATCTTGATTAAATACTCCGTCAATTGTAAGCCCTTACCGCTGAATCCCATGCTGAACCTTGGAGACTCACCAATGTGAATTACAAATGTCTTCAAAAACAGGCTCCTTGGGCTCTGCTCCATATGTCTTGCTCAGCTGTCCTGCTGCTGCTACCTGGGATGTGGTGACATATAGGAGGCTTTGGTGTCACCAACAAAGATGTTTTCTATCAGGGAGGCCCTGAGCTACAACCATCTGAAAGAAACACTTTCCTCACCCTCTCTCATTCTCAAAAGAGAAGAAACAAAGGATATCACAAAGAGGGCTTGGCACCTCCCGAGGATACAGCTGCACACAGACACCAAGGGACCAGAACCCTCCCTGGGAACCCCACAGTGTAATCAGAGGAAAGACCTGCTCAGCTCAGAGTGGCTGGATCCTTCACACCCACACCCAAGGCCCTCCTTCACATTGCCCATTGGGCCAGCAGCTGCTAAGTGTGACACGACTATCCCTGGGAATATGCACTCCTTTCAAAGGAAACCCCAGCCAGTAGGTGTGGGGAGGCAGGAGAGTCAAACTCCCCAATTTCTGATAACTTCACTTCAAGGATCCTCATGGGCTAGTTCTCTTTTCTAGATGTGAAGCAGGTTAGTTAAGATGCTCCTTAAATAACTGCCCAGAGCTGGGCTCATTCCCCAGGACATAGCATGGTTGATGCAGAAGCAGGCAAGATTTTTCTGCAGCCTCCCCCCCCCACACACACACAAATGAGGCTAGCAGGAGGAGAAAGTCTCAGAGCTGCATGACAGGGGGCTATAGGCCTTCAACTTGAGCTCCCAGAGAACCCTTACCTTCAGAGTTTAAAAGATTTGTAGGCAGGTTAATGATGATTTCACAGTTTTCTCCAAGAACAACCGTCGAGAATCCGTGTTACTAGATACTACACCCCACGGTGATTTCTCCAGTCTAAAGCAGGAATGTACAGCTACAAGTCAACACAAGGTCCCGGGAAGCAAATACAAAGATGTCACTTTTTTTTTCTTGAGCAGAATCTCACTCCCCAGACTAAGCGTTTGTGAATCTTAGTGTGCAGGCATAGGAAACAGGGTCCTTCTCCTACATGATATCTCAAACACCCCAAGATTATGGAATCCTGGGAGGGAGGGGCCTTCTCACCCCTTAGCTTATCTCTAGGAGCCACTAACCTGCTCATGAAATGACCAGCAGCTCTGCCATGCATGCCCTCCACTTTCGTATTTTTAGCAGTTTTCAAAATGTACTTGACCGACTTGTTTCCGGTGCAACTGTTTATCTCCCGAGTCAAGGTTGTTCTGCAGCCCGAATCTTTCACTCCTGTGAGCAAGTCTCCTCAAGCCTGCATGACCCCTTCTTCCTCCAGCAGCACAAAGCCACATTAAAATGCTTCAGACTCATGCCCATCAATCCTTAATGGCCAGAATCAAAGACTCCTTTCTCCACAGAAGACTCATAATAGCCTCTGGCTTCAATATAATTTCCACACATTGGAAACATTTATGGGGGAGTTGGGTTCGATGTGATTAAAACAAACTGGTTTACATGACCTGGTATTGAGGTGATTATGAAGTAATTCAATTAATGAGGAGTAAGAGAGAACGCAGGTAAAAGGGCTTAGCAGAGGGAATGTATTGGACTAGACTCTGTTTCCGGTACCAGTCTGTACCAGCAGAAGTGAACTCAGCAGCCTCTGGTTTCCAAGGCAGTCTAAGGGATTTCCTTCCCATTGATAACTGTCAGTGCATGAGATGTTTAGTAAGCAATAGTCATGGCCACCAAAGGAGGAGGAGCGAGTGGGAGGGGAGAGTCTTATGAAGATTCAGAAAACAGTAGCCAGTGCAAATGATGTTTAATGTTCCTAATGGATATCTAATTATCTTGATACTGAATTACTAGTAAACCAAAGATTTTAAATATCTGATACTGGTAAGAAAACCATTATCCACGAGCATCTATTTACTCTTCTAGTTCATTATGTGGCGATGCGCTTCATGGCGGATGAGACCCTGCCCTCTTCTGACAGTTCACTGATATCTAATCGACAGGTCATCCTGTTAAATGTCTGCCAGGGCATTTGCAGGAAGATGGGATCAGAGCCACCAGCATTTCCACAGGCCTCTGGACTTTATTTTGGATGCTACAGTTTGGGTCAGGAGTGTCTCTCAAAGGCTCATGTGTAGCAGCAGGCTTAGTCCTCAGCCGTTGGTGTTACTGGGAGATGGTGGCCTATCAGAAGAGAATTAGGTCATTGGAGGGTATAACTTTGGAGGGCTATTGAGGCCTGCCTCTTTTCTCTCTGGCTTTTCCTTGCTAGCTAGTATGAAGTGAGTATTGCTGCTCAACCATGCAATGGTCGAGCAGGACATCAGCACTGGTGTCCTGATGCTCTCCCTCACTATAGGTGCCAAACCAATGGAGACTGTGCACTGAGACCTCAGAAGCTGTGTGTCAAAACAAAACATCCCCCCCCCCCGTGTGTGTGTGTGTGTGTGTGTGTGTGTGTGTGTGTGTGTGTGTGTGTGTGAGTAAGTGTGTGCGGAACCTCAGGTGTTATTCCTTAGATACTACTCACTTTGTTTTTGAGACAGGGACACTGATTAGGTGGCCTGGCTGGTCAGCAAGCGCCAGGGAGCATCCTCTCTCTGCTTCCCCAGTGCTGGGATTACAAGTCCATGTCACCATCACTGTGCCTAGGTTTGTAATGTGGGTTTGGGGGTCAAACACAGGCCTTCCAGCTTGCAAGGCAAGCACTTTACTGAGCTCTCTCCCCACCCTCCTTTACCTCTGGTGTTTTATCACAGCAAGGGAAAGCTGGCTTTCTGGGTGCTGTATGTGTGTGGTTACTATCCTAAGACTACAGGAAAGTGAACGGCAGTGTTTCTCAAACTAGATAGTGAATTAGCCAATCACTGGAGAGGCTTTCAAAATGCCAAATGCATGGGGCATACCCTCTTCTCAACAATTACCTGGGATTCTCTGGCATTGGAACGCAGTTCTGCATTTGCAACCCCATTGTGCTTCAGACTGACAACCACGAGAGACATGGCTTACAACACTGGCTGGATGTCACTGTTCTTGCAGTAACTGGAACATGGCAAATCTCCCATCCTGTTCCATCAAAGCCGTTGGTCAACCAAGAGCTTGAACCAGCCTATCTCTGACCACCATTCTAGGAAGGCTTGCTCAATTCTTCTTAACTCAGTTTCCACTTGGCACCTTGATATCATCATTCATGGTTCTTCCTTGGAGAAAGATTCCCTCCTCTACCAACCAGTCTGGCATCTCTGAACCTGCTCTGTGTCCCACAGCACAGGGGTGGTCATGCTGGCTGGGAAGGGGACTAAATTTCACAGAGCAGGAAGTATGGCTTGGTTTGCTGAATGACCAGTGACAAGGGTAGAAAGTGCTTCACAGAATGTGCCAGGAGAGGAGAAATGAACCGGGGTCCATGTGAAGGGACTTGTCATGTGAACTTTGAGGAGAAGGAAGTCACAACACTTTGCTTCTAAACTGTTGAGCATCAAACTGTTGGCAAAACGATCCCAGAGGAGCAAGGTAGATTGGCAGACATGACAAGATGCTGGGACATGCGTATCCTGTCATGGAATGGGCATGAAGGTGCAGGGGTGAGGACTTTTAGACACCATGCACACAAGTGTGAACACTTTCACACAGTTGGCCTTGTCTTGGGAGGAAGGCCCTGTGGTGTGGTCATGAGTATTATTCTGCGGGCACCAGAGAGAACACAAGATGTAATTCCATTTGTACGAAACCCTAGGCAATACCAGCTAATCTGTAGTAACAGAAAGCAGAGGTGTGGGTACGTGAGGGTGGGTCAGAGGGAGAGATAAGCAGGGAGCCCAAGGAAACCTTGGATGCAGGATGTGCTCCTGGTCTTTATTGTGGAGATGGCTGTGTGGGCATACACACCAGAGCTCATCAAATGCATGCTTTCACGGTGGGAGGCTTAGTATAAGACAACCACACCTCAGTTAAACCAGAAAGTAAAATGCACCCCTTCGCACTCACTGAGGTGTGGGTGTGGGTGTGGGTGGGGGTGGGGGTGACTTCTATACTTAGCTTTCTTGCTCCCCAGTTGGGATGGCTTTGGGCAAGTTTTAAAAAGAGCTCTGTGCCTCAGTTTCTTCATCTGTGGGAATAATAATCTGCTCACCTCATCATAGTTCAACAAACGAATAAGGTGAGATATGAACACACAAGTCCTTCTAGCAGCATCCAGCACATTTTCGCTCCCTAGTGATGATGGAACCTGTCATGGTGGTCTGTGGATAGGCTGGGGTGCGTCTGCACAGAGGAGTGCAGGTTGTGAACCCATGTGTCTGCGTATGCCAGCCAGGGATCGAGGAACTGTGGACTCAGGCTGGGTGTGCATCCCGAGTTCAGCCATGAATCCTCCCTCATCCCCAGCATCCATACAGCCTCCTCCTCCGCCCTGGCAGATGGCATGGCTATTGATTTTTTTTGTAACAGTTACTAAACTGCTGCATTTACTGACTCATTCAGTCTTTTATCATATCCAATAACACAGTGCATTTTGGAAATCACATCGCCTCGGTTCCTCCATGGCTTCTGCAAATCAAATTTATTTTACCATTGAAAATGTCAAAAGGATTCAGCTGCAGGAAATCTGCACTGTTCTGGGGAGGCAGGACCCCAAAGCTGCCTCTAGGGCTGCATGAAGGAGGCTGGAGCTGCTCCTGTGAGTGGAGGAAGGCAGGGTGTCACTGGGGAGGGTGCAGAGTTTACAGCTCTTGAAGATGGACTCATGTGAGAGCAGGGAATCATGGGAAGATCTCTGGAGTCAGCAGAGCTAAATGAAGCAAGCATAGGCCTGTTTACACACCAACAACAAAATGGACTCAGCAGCTGGGTGTGGTGACATGTACCTTTAATCCCAGAAACCGGGAGGCAGAAGCAGGAGGATCTGTATGAACTCTAGGCCAGGCTGGTCTAGTGAGTTCTAAGACAGTCAGGGTTGTGCAGAGAGGCTCTGTCTGAAAATAAAATTGGACCCAGCATGTTGTGTTTACATATATTTATGTACACACATATGTATTTGTATATGTTTAACAGTGATAATCAAAGAAAAAGAGGCTATCAACTTGATAGGGGGATAGAAGGGATTAGAGGGAGGGTAGCTGGGAGGGGCCAGAAGGAGGAAAGGGAGGGGGAAATGATGCAATTCTATTTCAATTAAAATATCTTCTTTTTTTCTTTCTTTTTTTTTTTTTTTTAAAGAAAAGAAGGTTGAGAGATTTGGAGAGATGGCTCAGTGGTTAAGAGAGTGTACTGCTGTTGTAGGGGAATTGAGTTTAGTTTCCACACCCACATCAGGTGACTCACAACTGCCTGTAACTCCAGCTTCAGGGCATCCGACACCCTCTCTGGCTTCCTGGACACTTGTATTCATGTGCACAAACCCACACAGGCATCCACATAATTAAAAAATAGAAACAATGTTGAAAATAAAATGAAGTTGAGGCTTGACCTAGGGCAGATCTTGGTTAGTGTGTAAGAAGCAGTGCCGGACTGGCTCAAGAACGTAGAGGGGCATTCTGTACATTCATTCTCAGGAGAGCCGACTCAAGGGCAGAGCATCCCACTGAGGTGCTCAGGAGACCAGAGTTGGTACCCACAAAGCTACCTGGAAGGAGGACAGGCTTCTCCTGCTGTTCGTTCTCGAGCTGCCCCCTCATCTTCCCTCTTAACCTGCAGACCGACCTCCCTCACATCTTTAAATAGTCATCATCAGGAAGAATGGCCTCCTTCCCCTCATTTTATTTACGTACTCTCTATCCCTGCCAGCAGCCAAGACGCCAGCATTGCTCAATGCAATGGCAGCTTCCTGGTAAAGAGAAAGGATTGGTGCATCTTGGGTCAGCTGCCCTCTTCCTACAATCTGCTGAGAAAGTGGCTAAGAATGGCGTAGGATAAATCCACTGCCCCATGAGTCGGTACAGGTGGAGAGAGAGGGGATGAGCTCACGGTTCCTGGGTTCCAGACAGTGATTCATTATCTGAGGCCATGGTGGAGCTATTTTCTCCAAACTGAAATATTCTCTCTTGGAGGGAATGGTGGAGATTCCTAAGTTAAGGAGTTCAGGAAGCCAAGAAACTTACCTGATTCATAAGCCTCCTCCTCCTCCTCCAGGTTATATACAAAGTAAACATTTGCTGAAGAAGAGGAGACTCTTTGGTGGAGCTGCCTGCAGGGTGTGCAGGGAGCTCCGAGGAGAGTGTCAAGGATGCAGCTCTCGTGAATCATCACTATGCTGGAGTGGGCTTTTTGGTGACTCCTCTGCTGACAATGGGAGTAAACCCATTGATTCAGCAAGCTGGACCTGGGGGGGGGGGTCACTGTTTCTGTCCTCAGTTTCCCATCTAGGCTAAAAACAAATTCATTCACATATTCCTAGAAAAAGTCACATGATAGAGACAAATCAGGTGGGGAGATAAATATTAGGTAAATTTTAGGAATACCTTCTTCTTCAGTTATGAAATTATCAATCATAGTTGCAGCCTTGGTAATAGTCTGCTTTTCAGGGACACTGACCGCCTCTTCGGTATTTCTGAGGACAAGTAGGGAAATGAGGTATACATGGACCATCTTCCCTGGTACCATTCCATAATACTAACTGTAAGTTCCCTTGGAGATAGTGAAGCAGAGATGCTCAGTGGCTTTCTTCCCTCCCCACAGAATCACCTAGAATTTCTCATTTATTTATTCGGCAAACATTGACAGAGTTCTGAAGGGAACAGTGTTGATTTGTGGGGCAGGTGCAGCGAAATAAACGGATATGCTCTCAGAGGGATTTTTTCTAGTTCAAGACACAGATGTGCAAATGCCAAGACAAATGACATCTGGAGGAACATCAGTCAGCATTATCCATTTTCAAGACACAGGGATGAACTTTGGGTAAACGTAAGAAAAAAGGAGCCATTTGGAAGGATATGGAATAGGTCGTTGGACTCAAGACTAAACTGTAGCACAGGCTACAGAACACACAGGATAGGGAGCCACTCCCAAAGATGCAGTGAGCAGTAGAGAATGGACATTTTCTTCAGGGCCCCAGGTTCAGGAACAAATTATCTCTAATCACTGCCCCCTTGGCCTTCTAGCTGACAGTCAAAGGCCCTGCTGATGAACATGACTGGCCTAATGTGGGCTAGCTTCTGACTTTTTCAGTTCTTCTTGACTGGTGGTGCTATCGTGGCAGACCCACCAGGAAAGGAATAGCTCCCCACAAAATCTAAAGCTTATGTCCAGAGCTGAGGTCAGGTAGACAGATGCCTCAGGGCCCAGCCTTCTCTTTTTTCATATTCAATAAAGGTTTTAGGGGGGTTCATGATCACCTATAAGAGAGGCTACATATGCCACATTCCCTGAAGCAAGGTGCACTGTACATCCATTTGACGGCTACTGTAATTGAAGTGGGAGTGTCACGTAGAAGTTCTCAGAAATTTTCTGAGACATGACATGAGCAATATTGCCTCTCATGTCATGAGTCAATGAGCCAATGCATAGATGGTTCTCAAAAGACAGAGTCCAAATGGCTGATAAACACATGAAAGAATGTTCAATGTCCTTAGGCATCAAGGAAGTGTAACTTAAAACTGCATCGAGATTCCATCTCACCCTAGTTAGAATGGCTGTCATCAAAAAACCAAATAGCAACAAATGATAGGGGGAAAGTGGTGAAAAGGGAACCCTTATACTTCTCATAGGAATGTAAATTAACCTAGCTGCTACAGAAAATCAGTATGGAGGTTTTCCAAAGAACTCAGGTAGATCTATCAGATGTCCCAGGTGTCAGGTATACCATTCCTGGGGATCTGATGGAAGGATTGTGCATCCACATACCACAAGACAGAGATACTTGCATCCATGTGTTTTGTGGTGCTATTCACAATAGCCAAGCTATAGAATTATCCTTGGTGCCAGTCAATGGATGGATAAAGAAAACATGTGTCTATACACAGGGGGTTGTATTCAGCTCTAAAGGAAAAAGATGGATGCAACTGGAGATCATCACGTAGAACAAAATAAGTCAGACTCAGAAAGTCAAATGTCACACGTTTCCTCTCATTTGCAGATCCTAGAGTTTATAAAGACACGCATCATCACTATGTACACATGTAATGAGAGTAGAAGTGAAACTGGGGTAACAAAGGAGACTAGCAAGGAGGGGTAAAGGAGAAAAGGTAGGGGCATGATGGTGATTTGATCAAGATACATGATACAATTATATGAAACTATGTTAATGACACTCACTACTATGTACAATAAATATATGCCAACAAAAAAAAAAGAGCAACGTTCTTTGTCTCATTCTCTCACCCCTGTCCACTCTGACTTGCTGTCTAGGAGGTCATATGATGGCTGAGGTTCTAGCACCATCTTTTACCAAAAGTATGAGAACCACATCCTGGAGACAACGGGAGACAGTGGTGGAATAGCCAGGATTCCGGAGGATAAGCCAGTTTGGGGGAGACACAAGCATCGTTTTAGCTGTGGCTGTTTGGGGGATGGGTTCTTACTTGCAACTGAACCAGCTCTTAAGTGGCACACAGGAGAAACCACCAAATACCTACCTGCAGTTGTTACAATTTGCTGTTAGAATCAGGAAGAAGATATCACAGAAGAAGAACAGAGCCCAGTTCATCTGCCCTGGAAGGTCCCCAATCCATTCTCTTTGTATTCTGCTCTTTAGCCCTGACCTTTGGTCTCTATCACAACCTCTTCCAGGGTTGTGAAAAGGTGGCATCTAGCCTGAAAACCTAGTAGTCACGGTGTTCCATGCCCCGAGCATCCAAGCCCAGCCTCAGGTAGGTTACTATGAATGCTGCTCTAGCTCTAGACTCAATGCAGTCTTCTTGGATGAAGAGGATGGCTAAGTCTATGTCTGTCAGGGTGATCCTCTTTACATTATGTTGAGGACTAATTGTTATAGGGTGTTCTTAGAGGAAAACAAGCTACTTGGAGTGTGTGATGGGCAGGTGTGGCTGAATCTGGCTCGAGGGGGGGGCAGTGAGAAGTGAAGTTCTTACTACCCCTGCTGTTGCCAAGCACCCAAGGACCTCTTCTGTGGACTGGATTTAGCTTTTGTTCCAAGACACCAAGCAGCCAGAGTAGGCTCAATGCCACATCCCCCATGTCCATGACCATCAGTCAGAGACCAGTATAAGCACACTGTAGCGCGACCAAGTTGAGCTCAATTTGCTTGGCATAATGTGGCAGCATCAGAATCTCTGAAGAAAGCCTGGGAGAGGCCATTGGTAAAGGTGAAGTCCAGTTGCAGGAGAGACCTAAGCATTTTGAAGATGCCGGTACCATGGGATGACCACCAAGGACAGTAGCAAATATGGAGTGGAGATGACCTGAGTTTATGAGACAGGCTGTGTGTGCTACAGACAGCAGAGCTGGAGAGATGGAGCTGACCAGCCTCTGGACACACGAAGATTGTGAGATTCAGAAGTCTGACACTTACCCTTACACAACTGGATTTTGTTTTTACTTTAATTTGATTTTTACCAAGCCTCAACTTCTCTCCATGATACCTTCAATCCTGGGGTTTCTACTTCAATTGAGGCTGTACCTTCACCAAAGCCATCGCCTGGTCTCTTATGATGTCATACTCAGCTATTCTCCATGACCCCTTCATGCCTTCAAAACCAGCTGCACCTCGAAATGCTTATACATTACCAAGTTCAGCTGCTAGCATGAGGTATAGCTTTGGGGCCCTTGGACCACAGCTTCTGTGTGCTGACTCCAGGAAACATTCCCAGAAGACTTTATATCAATGATGCTGGTCCCTTCTTAGTTCATTGTTTATTTCTCAGCTCCAGCTAGCCAGTATCAATTGTCCCAGAAAAGGGAAGGTTTTGATTGAGTAATTCTTACTTTAAAATATCAATGGTCATGATAGTCTTTAAGAGATTCTCAAAACTTCTCTCTGAAACTTCACAAGCCAGGCCACCAGGATCTTCATTGTTCTCAGCATCATCTTCTAACTCGCCACAATAGCTCATTAAGTTCTAAACACTTAACACTTGCCAGTGTTTCCAGCCCCAAGTTCAAAGGCTACCACATTATTTCCAAAAATAAATGATCAAATATGTCACAGCAACATCCCATGAACTATATCAATTACTATCTTAATTTGGGTTTTTATTGCTGTGATTAAAAAAACATGATCAAAAGAAACTTGGGGAGTAAGTAGTTTATTAAATCTTATAACTCTCAAACATTCTCCATCACTGATGGAAGTTGGGGTAAGAACTGAAGGTAGGAACCTGGAGGCAGGAACTGATGCATAGACGAGTGATGCTTACTGGCTTACTCATTATGGCTTGCTCACTCTCCTTTCTTAAAGAATACAGGACCACCAGTCCATTGATGGCACCAGTGACAGTGAGCTGGACCTTCCTACTTCAATCACTAATCAAGAAAATACACCACAGTCTTTCCTACAGGCCAATCTAGTGAAAGAATTTTCTCAACTGAGTCTCTCTTCCAAGATAACTCTAGCTTGTGTCAAGCTGACAAAGCAAAAATGACAAGACTCCCAAAGACAAAATAAAACAACAATAGCAATTACAAAACCCAACCAGGACAGCTAGGGCACGCACATGAGAACCTGTCTGGAAAAAAAAGCTTGATTATGTACACATATAGAAATGCATTTGAACCAGAGACATGGAGAATATATTGGGGAAATGGTCTGTGTACAGACCACAGAAGAGGTTTCAATGCATTCCAAAGATCCCTCATTTACGGACAGAGTCCCCATCTCTTTCTCTCTCTGGCATGCAATAAAATTAGTAATCAACAACAAAGAGATGGTTTAAGCTTTTGCTTGGAAACTAAAAAGTGTAGT